>NW_006295053.1:402081-403959 GCF_000327345.1 Myotis davidii | reverse complement strand
CAGGAAGCCTGTGAGGGGTGATTGCTGTTTTCTTTGGGTTCAGAGAGGAGGGGAGAGGGAGCGAGAGATAGAAACATCAACGATGGGAGAGAACCATTGAGCAGCTGCCTCCTGCACGGCCCACACGGGAGATGGAGCCTGCAACCCGGGCATGTGCCCTGACCTGGAATTGAACCCAGGACCCTTCAGTTTGCAGGCTGATGCGCTATCCACTGAGCCAACCCAGCTAGGGCTGTGATTGCTAATTTCCCTTCAGTTTTTATTTTTTAAATATATTTTTTATTATTTTTGTTAATCCTTACCTGAGGATATTTTCCCATTGATTTTATTTTTTTTGAGAGAGAGAGAGTGGAAGGGAGGGAGAGAGACAGAGAGAGAAACATTGATGCAAGAGAGACACATCAACTGGTTGCCTCCTGCACTGGCCCCAACCAGGGCCAGGGTGGAACCTGCAACTGAGGTACATGCCCTTGACCGGAATCAAACCCGGGACCCTTCAGCCCAAAGGCTGACACTGTCCACTGAGCCAAACCGGCTAGGGCTTCCCTTCAGTTTTACACACGAGGGACCTCAGAGCCCCTGACCTCACTGCTGAGGCCCTGCCCTGCTCCACACCCGCCTCCGCGGCAGCAGGTCAGCCGGACAGACAGCCTGCCCCGCGCCCGCAGCCTGCGCAGCGTGGTCCTGCCGTCCGTCCCGTGCCTTTCCCAGAAACCCCTGTCCCGGGCTCCGTGCCTTTCCCAGAAACCCCTGCCCCGGGCCCGTCGGGGCTGGACTGACCGGGGCGTCCTCTCAGGTCTGAAGAAGATCCTGGCGGTGGGGGGCTCTGTGCAGGAGCCCCCCGGGGAGCTCGCGGTGACCGCCAACAGCCGCATGAGCGCCTCCATCCTCCTCAGCAAGCTCTTCGACGACCTCAAGTGCGACGCCGAGAGGGAGAACTTCCACCGCCTCTGCGAGAACTACATCAGGCGAGCAAGGCGCCTCTCCGCTGCCGGGTCCCAGCCTGGGTTCTGGCTCCTTGTGGGGGGGGAGTTTGGGCGGGCAATGAAAGGCTTTCGACTCTCCCGGAGGCAGACCCTCCAGCTGGGACGTGTGTAGGCCCACGAGCAGGTTCCCAGGTTCCCGGGAGGCCGGATGCGCTGTCTGTGTCTGAAGGTTGTTCAGGGAGCGAGTATTGCTTCTATGTGCAGGGAAAATCTTAAAGTGTAACATCTGAGCTCACACTGGTCTTTGTCCCTAAAGGATACGCCAGGAGAGCTTGGCAACAGTGCCCGCCTGAGCCCACCTCTCGGGTGCTCACCTGTTGTTACCGCAGTAAGCCTTGAGGGGTGACTGCTATCGTTCCACAGGGACCTTCTTTCCCAGTTCCCTGTGATGCCACCTCCAGCCCAGACCCAGCGTTCACTGAGCACTTACTATGTCCCTTTGAACACAGCAGTGCGTGCCCGTCCTGCTCTTTTTTTTTTTTTAAGAAAAATATATGTATTGATTTCAGAGAGGAGGGGAGGGGGGAGAGAGATGATGAGAGAGAATCATTGATTGGCTGCCTCCTGCATGCCCCTCACGGGGACGGAGCCCGCAACCTGGGCCTGTGCCCTTGGCCGGGATCAAACCTGGGACCCTTCAGTTTGCAGGGCCGACGCTCTATCCACTGAGCCAAACCGGTTAGGGCTGTCCTGCTCTTAAGGAGCTTACAGCTGAGAGAACACTCAAGACAGATTATGAAATAAGAACAATTTCAGCCCTAGCTGGTTTTGCTCAGTGGATAGAGCGTCGGCCTGCGGACTGAAGGGTCCCAGGTTCGATTCCGGTCAAGGGCATGTACCTGGGTTGCGGGCACATCCCCAGTAGGAGATGTGCGGAGGCAGCTGATCGATG
>NW_006295053.1:401683-401896 GCF_000327345.1 Myotis davidii | reverse complement strand
GGGCGCTCGTGGTGAGATGGCGGCCCGGGCCGGGCACACGGACCGACGGGCAGGGTCCCCTGGCTGGCGTCTCAGGGTGCAGCCCCAGCTCGCTCTAGTGGGGGATCTGCTGGGCTTGTCCAGGCCAGAGGCACAGGCCCTGCCTCCTCCCAGAGGGCTCAGGGTCCGTCAGAGAGAGCGAGCCCTGGTGAGAGAGGGCCCTGACAGGCTGCC
>NW_006295053.1:401291-401551 GCF_000327345.1 Myotis davidii | reverse complement strand
ATGGGGGGGCGTGCAGGAGGCAGCCGATCCATGATTCTCTCTCATCATTGATGTTTCAATCTCTCCCTCTCCCTTCCCCTCTGAAATCAATAAAAATATATTAAAAAAAAAAAAAGAACAATTTTAGATCTCACTAAGGACAGAGGAGACAAGCGGGTGGTGTGAGTAAAAGGCGGTATGTTGTCAGGGAGGGCACTGCTGTCCAGGAAATGGCCTTGGCAGCCTCCTTGCCGTTCCTGCCCTCGTGTGCGCACGCGTGG
>NW_006295053.1:400954-401167 GCF_000327345.1 Myotis davidii | reverse complement strand
AGACGGTGTCCTGCCTCCTGCAGGGCCCCTGCGACGCCGGCAACCGGGCCCTGGAGCTGAGCGGCGTCATGGAGAGCGTGATCGCGCTGTGCGCCTCTGAGCGGGAGGAGGAGCAGCTGGTGGCCGTGGAGGCCCTGATCCACGCGGCCGGCAAGGCCAAGCGGGCCTCCTTCATCACGGCCAACGGCGTCTCGCTGCTGAAGGACCTGTACA
>NW_006295053.1:396520-400745 GCF_000327345.1 Myotis davidii | reverse complement strand
GACAGGCTGCCCCGTGGAGCGGTGGGCGGGGCTCCGTGGAGCGGTGGGCGGGGCTCCGTGGAGCGGTGGGCGGGGCTCCAGGAGGTGATGAGTTTGGAGGACACGCTGGGCCAGGCTGGTCAGAAGGGCTGTGCGGGAAGGCTGGGCCTGCAGGCGGTCCTGGGAGCTGGTGGCTGGAGCCGTCCGGCCTCCAGGAGCCTGTAACCCTGCACGGGGGGAAGCCCAGGGCACTTGGTCTCTTCTCCCCGAAAGGATCTTGACCTCAGCTGAGGCACCTGTCTTCCCCCACATCTTAGCTCCGCCTGTCAGAAGCTTTTTTCCCTTTCTTTGGTGTGATGTGGAAAACAGCTAACTCCCTGGGGTGGGGCCCAGAACAGCTCAGCGGCCAGCTGGTTCTTGCCTCTCCCTCCAGGGACTCTGTAAGCTGGGCTCGGCCGGAGGGACTGACTTCAGCATGAAGCAGTTTGCCGAGGGCTCCACCCTCAAACTGGCCAAGCAGTGTCGGAAGTGAGTCACCCGGCGTTGCTGCGGCCCCACCTCGCGGCTTGCCCTCAGGAGGGGCTCTGGGAGGCGGGGTCTCCTCACTGCCCTGCTCTCCCCCAGGCGACCCTCCTGGTCCTGCCCTGTGAGCTGCTTCCTGTTTTGAATGGAAGCCCAAGCCCCTGGCGTTCCCTCCCTCCCCACCCCCTGTCCGATCCTGGTGGGCCCCTTCACACCACTCCGTCTGACGGTTGTCCCTGCCCTGCCTGTCCCCAGGTGGCTGTGCAATGACCAGATTGACGCGGGCACTCGGCGCTGGGCAGTGGAGGGCCTGGCCTACCTCACCTTTGATGCTGACGTGAAGGAGGAGTTCGTGGAGGACGAGGCGGCCCTGAAGGCTCTGTTCCAGCTCAGCCAGGTAGCTCCTGGCTCTGCAGTTGCCCCGGGACTCTGTCTAGGGTTAGAGCCCAACTGGCTTCCTCGGTGACCATGGCCAGTGGGGCTCATGGCCCCAGGGAGGGAGGGCTGGCAGCTGGAGTGGTCCCACTGTGTGGCGTCCGGAGGGGTCCCACTGTGTCACGTGGGCATACTCGCCGCCTCACAGTGTTGGAAACGATGAACTCTCCAGAGGAGTTGGGGCTCACATGTGTGAGTTCCCCAAATCTGGAGCCGGGCTGGGGCTTGGGCAGGTTCCCAGATTCGTCCTGGTGCCCAAGCCGTCCAGCCAAGGGTAGAGCTGGGGTCCGGGGCGCGGGCAGCATTGGTGTCAGCTGCCTGCCCCCTGCCCCCGGCAGTCCGAGGAGCGGTCGGTGCTCTTTGCGGTGGCCTCGGCGCTGGTGAACTGCACCAACAGCTACGACTACGAGGAGCCCGACCCCAAGATGGTGGAGCTGGCCAAGTACGCCAAGCAGCACGTGCCCGAGCAGCACCCCAAGGTGAGGGCCTCCGGGAAGGAGCTTGGGGGAAGGAGCTCCACGGGGACCATGTGAACCGGGGCACCCACGCCTTCCATTGAAGGGGCTTCTTCCCCTTGGTTTTCATGGCCATCCATCTGCTGTGAGGAGGGTCCCCTCTCCCTGTCCAGTGACCGGAGCCCCTGTGCTCAGCCGCCTCCTTCCCCAGGACAAGCCGAGTTTCGTGCGGGCCCGGGTGAAGAAGCTGCTGGCGGCGGGCGTGGTGTCGGCCATGACGTGCATGGTGAAGACCGAGAGCCCCGTACTGACCAGTTCCTGCCGGGAGCTGCTGTCCAGGTGAGCCTGCGCCATCCGAGGGAGCGGGGCCTGGTGCCGTGCCCTCGGGTGGGATGTCTGCCCGCCGGGCCCGGCCGCCCACCACCGCGCCTTCTCCCCGCAGGGTCTTCCTGGCTTTGGTGGAAGAGGCGGAGGACCGCGGCACGGTGGTCGCTCAGGGAGGGGGCAAGGTGAGCGTCCCCCTCCCCCCTGGGTCTGTGCTGTAAAACCTGGCTCAGTGGCTGCTGTACCAGCAGCTGGTGTTAGATGTGGAGCAAAAAGCAGCATATATGGCCCTGGCCAGCTTGGCTCAGTGGATAGAGCGTCAGCCTGCGGACTGAAGGGTCCCAGGTTCGATTCCGATCAAGGGCACATGCCTGAGTTGTAGGCTCAGTCCCCAGTAGGGGGCGTGCAGGAGGCAGCCGATCAATGATTCTCTCATCATCGATGTTTCTATCGCTCCCTCTTCCTCTCTGAAATTAAAAAAAAAAGCATTATAAATGGCGGGAGGAACGTCCTCCTGCTGGGGGGGTGATGCTGAAGGCGCTGGGCTCCTGTTAGGGTGCTGAGTCGGCCTTTCCCTGTGTCATTGACGCCTTAGCCCCCTGCCCAGCACAGCCCATGTCTAGCTCTTGAATGGTGTTTCCGTAATTGTTTGGGTGGCCTAATGGGAGACCTCAGAGAGGTGACGAGGGTCTGAGCCCCGTGATCTGCAAGCCTTGTGGGGGGCGGAGAGGGGATAGTGAGGGCGCACAGTCAGGGCATCGGGGCCTGACAGCGTGGGCCTCACGCTCCAGGCACGTCATGATCCCTGAGGGCTTGTCCCTATAGGCTCTGCTCCCGCTGGCCCTGGAAGGCACGGACGTGGGGCAGACAAAGGCCGCCCAGGCTCTCGCCAAGCTCACCATCACCTCCAACCCAGAGATGACCTTTCCCGGAGAGCGGGTGCGTGTCCTCCCGCCCAGCCCTGGCCCCCCCTCCACCCCTCGCTGGGCCCTGATGGCCTCTGACCCGGCTGTGGCTCCTCCTTAGGACCCACAGGAAGTGGCAGCTTTGCCGAGCCGGGATGGGGAGGGCAGCCTGCTGCTGGGGTTACCGCCAATTGCAGGGTCAGCGGGCTGGTGGGGGCTGGGCCGTGTAGTCCTGACATGTGGGGGGCACATCGCAGGTCTATGAGGTGGTCCGGCCCCTCGTGTCCCTGCTGCACCTCAACTGCTCAGGCCTGCAGAACTTCGAGGCGCTCATGGCTCTCACGAACCTGGCGGGGATCAGTGAGAGGCTCCGGTAAGGCCCTCGGGATGCGGGCCTGGGCGGGGTTTCGGGGCTTAGGTTACCCCCAGGGAAGCACTTCACAGTTTGGTCCTTGCTGTGTTTGAGAGCCTCTGCCATACAGCGGAGGGGATAGTTCCGCGAGGGCAGGGTTCTCAGCCATGCCCTGGCCGGTGTGGCTCAGTGGGTGGAGTGTCAGCCTGCAGACCGGAGGGTCCCGGGTTCGATTCCGATCAAGGGCACATACTTCAATTGCAGGCTTGTCCCCTGGCCCCAGTCAGGGCATGTGTGGGAGGCACCCAATTGATGTGTATCTCTTACATCGATGTTTCTCTCTCTGTGTCTTTCCCTCCCCTTTCCACTCTTCCTTAAAAAAAAAAACAATGGAAAGGTCTCTTTGGGTGAGGATTATGAAAAGAAAAGATAAGGCTCTTGGCCATAACTGCAGGCTCCAGAGTCAGGCAGCCTGGGTTCGAGTCCTGGTTTCTCTGGTTACTGGTGTGTAACCTCAAACGAATACTTAATCACTCCATGCTTCAGTTTCCCCCTCTGTGAAATGGGATGGTTATAGTACCCGCCTCGTCGAATCCTGGTGAAAAGAATTAAATGAGAAAATACATGTAAAAGCTCTTAATACGAAGGTGCCTGGCTCCCAGTGATGTGCCCTATTGATATGTATTTGCTGTTATTACTCATTGTGACCTTGACTGCATGGCTCACTCCGCAGCCTTGGTTTTCTCTTCTGCTAAGTAGTCACGCCAGTCACACCTGCACCTCCAGCAGGGGCCGTGGGAGGAGGAGGTCAGACAGCCTGAGTGCCAGGTCAGGGTCAGGGCTCAACGCAGTGTCAGCATCACCATCGCCACCACCCTCTGCGAACTCCTAGTTCAGGGCCTTTCCCCTGGCCCCACGTCAGCGCCCAGGCCTGGCTAGAAGGTTGGAACCACTGCAGTTCACACCTGGTGCAGGAGGGCCCTTGGACATTGCCCGGAAAGCCCTTGGCCCAGGGCCGGATTGTACGGGGATGCCAATCCGCCCACCTTGGCTCCGCAGGCAGAAGATCCTGAAGGAGAAGGCGGTGCCCATGATTGAGGGCTACATGTTTGAGGACCACGAGCTGATCCGCCGGGCGGCCACAGAGTGCATGTGCAACTTGGCCATGAGCAAAGAGGTGAGGCGTGACCCAGGCAGCCCCGTGGGCAGGGGTGCAGAGGTGCCTGTGCCCTGGGCGGCCAGCTGACCAGGTC
>NW_006295053.1:395729-396387 GCF_000327345.1 Myotis davidii | reverse complement strand
CGACGAGCTGCTGCGGCGGGCGGCCGCCGGGGGCCTGGCCATGCTCACCTCCATGCGGCCCGCTCTGTGCAGCCGCATCCCCCAAGTGGTCGGTGCCTCTCTGCGGGGAGGGGAGGGGAGGCGGGCGCGGCCCCAGCTTGGCACTGGTGGGTGGGTGTGCCCCCTGCCGGGGCTCAGCCTGTGGCTCCTTCCCTGCAGACCACACACTGGCTGGAGATCCTGCAGGCCCTGCTCCTGAGCCCCAACCAGGAGCTGCAGCACCGGGGTGCCGTGGTGGTGCTGAACATGGTGGAGGCCTCGCGGGAGACGGCCGGCACCCTGATGGAGAGCGAGGTGCTGGAGATCCTGTCCGTGCTGGCCAAGGGCGCCGAGGGCCCCGTCTCGAGGGCGGGTGCCCATGATTGAGGGCTACATGTTTGAGGACCACGAGCTGATCCGCCGGGCGGCCACAGAGTGCATGTGCAACTTGGCCATGAGCAAAGAGGTGAGGCGTGACCCAGGCAGCCCCGTGGGCAGGGGTGCAGAGGTGCCTGTGCCCTGGGCGGCCAGCTGACCAGGTCACCGCCCTCTTCCGGCCACAGGTACAGGACCTCTTCGAAGCCGAGGGCAATGACCGCCTGAAGCTGCTGGTGCTGTACAGTGGGGAGGACGACGAGCT
>NW_006295053.1:395218-395516 GCF_000327345.1 Myotis davidii | reverse complement strand
CCCAACCAGGAGCTGCAGCACCGGGGTGCCGTGGTGGTGCTGAACATGGTGGAGGCCTCGCGGGAGACGGCCGGCACCCTGATGGAGAGCGAGGTGCTGGAGATCCTGTCCGTGCTGGCCAAGGGCGCCGAGGGCCCCGTCTCGAGGGCGGCCGCGGCTTGCCTGGGGAAAGCGGTGGAATATGGGCTCATCAAGCCCAACCAGGATGGAGAGTGAGGGGCCGTCAGCACCACTGCGCATCGCGGCCCAGGGGACCAGGCGTGCAGCTGTGGCCGTAGGGGCTGGGCTGCCAGCACGC
>NW_006295053.1:394247-395105 GCF_000327345.1 Myotis davidii | reverse complement strand
TGGAGTCCTCTGCCCTGAGTCAGGGGACACGCACCACAGCCCTGCTCACAGCACTACCTCCAGCCTCACGCAGAGGGGCTTTTCCTGCCACTGCAGACACTGGGAAAGGGGCGCACTCCTCACTCAGCCAGGGTTCCCCCATCCGGCGGCACTTCCGGCAGCCTCACAGGCAGTGAGCATCACCGAGCCCGCTAGCAGGGCTGCCCGACCCCTAATAAAAGCGTGTGGAACTCAAGCGTGTGCCCTGTCCGTGGCCTGGCGGAAGGCTGGCCGTTGGTCACTCCGGAGCAGGAGCTGGTGGGCCCAGTGCCCACGGGAGCCACCTCTGCGAAGGAACCCCGTGGATCCCCCACCCCTGGGCCAGTGGGTCGCGGCTTAATCCTGTTGGTGGCCCAGGGGTTAAGCCTAGAATCTAATCAATAAACAAAGGAGTGGGTTTAGGGTACAGACTCCGGGATGCTGGCCCTTCAGTACTTGTGTCTGCATTGAGAGGCCTCAGTGACCACGTGCAGGGCTGGTGGGCGTGTCCCCGGACTGCTCCTCCCTCCGCCACCTGGGCCGCGGGCTAAGCCCAGTCGAAGCTCATTGGCTCCACGTGATAGATGACAGGTCCCGGAGCCAATGGGAGGCATGGCGGCAGAGGCGCCCGCCTACGGCTGCTTCCGGTCGGGCTGCAGTCTTGCAAGCTAAGGGAGACTGGGTGGCGGGGTGCTCCCGGCCGCTGCTCGCCACCCCTTCATCTCGGCTCCTGAGGAGGGTCCCCTAAGGGCTTCTAGTCTGTGCTCTGCGGGGGCCGGGCCCTCTGGTCCGCCTTTGCCGCGGACCCACGCCCACCGGAGGTTCGTCCGCTTAGCAGCT
>NW_006295053.1:393023-394092 GCF_000327345.1 Myotis davidii | reverse complement strand
TCCCGGCCCGGGCAGGTGACTCCCTGGGTGCCCGCGCCCCGCCTTCCCACCTGCATTCTGCCCCTCGGAAGGGGCTGCCTGACGGGGTGGAGGGCACAGGGTCAAGATCAGAGTCAGAGGCCTCCTGGCGCCGGGATGGACACGGAAGGGGTTAGGGACCCAGGTCCGAGTTAGGAGCTTTGGTCTCAGGGGAGACCCAGGATCTGACCCCAGAGTTCTGACCACGCTGCACTGAGAAAGCGGGGTGCTGTCTCCCCACTGATGTGTGAGCTCCTTGGGACAGACAGCGTCCCTCTCGGGCCAGAGTAAAAGGATCCATAAATGCGTGTGGAATGAATAGGAGGCTAGCTGGGGTCCCTGAAAACCCACAAGCACCCAGGGCCATTCTCATCTGCTCGAAGCGCTGGGTGCAATGAGCTAGCGCCTGTGCTTATGATGGTAGTGCCAGCCCTTGACCCTTTATCTGCATCTACTCCACAAGATGGGTGCAAACATCCCATCCCCTACCTCCGCTTTGTCAAACCGAGGAAACGGAATTGAGCCCGGAGAGCTTAAGGGTAGCTGAGGACACAGGCCCTGCTCGCTGCAGAAGCAAACACGGGAACCCGGGGTAGGGGTGCAGGGGGGCTGTCACCCGCTGCTGTCTCCCTGTGGCTCCACAGCTTCCACTGGTGGGAGGAGCGCTGTGCGGGGAGTCGGTTGCGGCTGCCCCTCTCTGTCCGAGGCTGCGTGACTGGAGAAGAGTTACCTTCTCTGCCTGTCAAATGGGGACCATGCTAGTTCCCAGCATGACATGGAGAATGTGCCGGGCACTGGGGAGTTTGGAGCCGAAGGGGCTCAGATCCTCGCCCAAGGCCTGAGGAAGAGGGCGCTGAACTCCCTCGGGCCCACGTGGTGGGACGCTGAGCTTGCTGGAGCCAAAAGGGAGGGCAGGGCCAGGCCCCACTAGAAGCAGCTCGGAGTCCTCCTGACCCTGGTGGGGCCTGAGCCAAGGCTCCGCTCCGCGGACGTGGGGAATGGCCGCCGTCCGCTCTGTGGCCAGGAGGGTGTGCTCTCCCCGTCTTACAGG
>NW_006295053.1:389616-391973 GCF_000327345.1 Myotis davidii | reverse complement strand
GCTGGCACTCCCTGTGTGTGAGCGGTGAGTGACGCCGAGCCTTCCTCCTCTCCCGGTGTTTTGGGGGCCTCGCCAGTCCTTGCAGGCTCGTCCCACATGCATCAGCTCGCTCATTCGTGACCCCGAAAGCCTCCCAAATTGCGCTCCTCTGCCACCACCGTCACCCGCTCACACGGGCTTCTGTTAGGGGTGTCACACCCTGTCCATCCGCCCCCAGCTCCGGCTGTCTTTCTCAAATGCCCCCTGAGGATGCCCGGCTGGCGGGGCTCAGTGGTTGAGCGTCGACCTATGAACCAGGAGGTCATGATCGATTCCCCTCTCGGGGCACATGCCCGGGTTGTGGGCCCGATCCCCAGTGTGGGGTGTGCAGGAGGCAGCCAATCAATGATTCTCTCTCATCATTGATGCTTCTATCTCTCTCCTTCTCCCTTCTTCTCTGAAGTCAGTAAAAATAAATTAAATGTAAAAAAATAAAATGCCCCCTAAGGGAGAATGCAGGGCGGGGAGCAGGGAGAATGGAGGAAAAGGCTGCAGGTGTCTAGGTGGCCATGAGGGGTGGCTCACAGTGGACTCGTGCCCGCAGGGAGGACGGAGGGGGTGAGTGAGCCGTGGTGGTGACCTGGGACCCCAGTGAGGAGTTTCACTTGGGGCTGGGAGTCCATCCGCCTGGCGGGCGGTCCAGGTGCCCGTGATCCCAGTTGATTGACGGGCTCAGAGCCGATGATTTTCTCAAGGGTCTGCATCTGGGCCTCTGGCTGCTACTTACATCGCCTGGGGCAGCCGTGGGCCAGATCCGGCCCGTTTGAAATGAATAAAACTATTGAAAAAAAAGACCGCACCCTTTTATGTAATGATGTTTACTTTGAATTTATATTAGCTCACACAAACACTCCATCCATGCTTTTGCTCCGGCCCTCCGGTCCAGTTTAAGAACCCATTGTGGCCCTCGAGTCAAAAAGTTTGCCCACCCCTGGCCTGGGGCCTCTGTAACCACCTGTGCCCGCCTGCCCCTCCCCCTCATCCTCATGTAATGGGCTGGGTGGGCAGCCAGGCTCAAGAGCTACTGGGCTGCAGGGAACAGAGCAGATGCAGGGAACAGAGCAGGCGCTGGGAGCCGCCCAGTGGAAGGCTCACACTAAGGGTCCAGAAGGAATTTGAGGCCGTAAGTTTGGTGTCCTGGTTGGAGCCGGGATGCTCCAAACCAGACGTCCCAGGTTCAGGTCAGCACTCTACCCTTTGTGACCTGGGGCAGGGCGCTGGCCTCCGTGCCTCCAGTTCTCTCGTGACGAAAGAGGGAGCCGTGTGTAAAGGGGGCTGTAGTCATAGACCCTCTTAGGGCTGTGCTGGGCGTTAAAGGATTCTATTGGCCAAGAGCTTAAAACACGGGCGCAGGCGAAAGCCCTCGCTATCGATATTGATCGCCATCAGCTACTGTTGTTAGTGAGTGTTTAGCGCCGGGGCTGTTGCTACAGCCGACCAACGGTAGTGATGTGGAGGCAGGCAGGGTGCGAGCTTCGAGAAGGACCCGTGGCAGGTGGGCTGGGCCCAGGGCATTTGAACAGGGACCCGTTTCTAAAGCGTGTGCGCGTGTGTGTGTGGGGGGGATAGGTGGCGATTTAGCAGCAAAGGGAAAATGGAGAGGAAGGGCCAACAAGAGACTTCCTTTAAGGCAGCGGTTCTCAACCTTCTGGCCCTTTAAATACAGTTCCTCATGTTGTGATCCAACCATAAAATTATTTTCGTTGCTACTTCATAACTGTAATGTTGATACTGTGATGAATCGTCATGTAAATATCTGATATGCAGGATGGTCTTAGGCGACCCCTGTGAAAGGGTCGTTTGACCGCCAAAGGGGTCGCGACCCACAGGTTGAGAACCGCTGGGTTAGAGTGTCAGACTGAAGGGCTGCAGGTTTGATTCCCGTCACCGGCATGTCCCTTGGTTGCGGGCTCCATCTCTGGCCCCGGCTGGGACACGTGCAGATGGCAACCAGTCAGTGTGTCTTTCTCACATCGATTTTCTCTCTGTTTCTCCCTCCCTTCCACTCTAAAAACCAGTGGAGGGCCCTGGCCAGTGTGGCTCAGTGGATAGAGCGTTGGCCTGTGGACTGAGGGTCCCGAGTTTGATTCCCGGTCAAGGGCATGTCCCTCGGTTGCAGGCTTGATCCCTGGTCCTGGTCTGGGTGTGTGCAGGAGGCAACCAATCGATGCGTTTCTCTCACATCCATGTTTCTCTCGGTCTTTCCCCCTCCCTTCCACTCTCTCTAAAAACCAGTGGAAAAATATCCTTGGGTGAGGATTAACAAAAAATAAAAATAATAATAATAAAAACCAATAACAAAAAAAAAAGGAAGAAGA
>NW_006295053.1:388662-389598 GCF_000327345.1 Myotis davidii | reverse complement strand
TAACAAAAAATAAAAATAATAATAGTAAAAACCAATGGAGGTGAGGATTAACAAAAAAAAAAGGAAGAAGAAAGATAAGTGTGACCTGAAGGCACTTTAGGGGAAGGGACCCTGTTAAGACGGATGCTGTTGCCCTAGCTGGTGTGGCTCAGTGGATAGAGCGTCAGCCTGGGGACTGAAGGGTCCCGGGTTCGATTCCAGTCAAGGGCCCATGCCCAGGTTGCGGGCTCGATCCCCAGTGTGGGGCGTGCAGGAGGCGGCCGATCCTCATGGATGTTTGTACCTCTCCTCCCTTCCTCTCTCTGAAATTAATAAAAAAATATTTAAAATAAAAGAAGACAGCTGCTGCTGGTCCTGAGGAGGCAGCCTCCTGGGGCAGGGTTGTCCCCAGAGAGCGAGTGGGTGGAGGGGGGTTGGAGAGATGCAAGGGGCTTAGGAGGCGGAGGGGGTCCCAGCCTGTCTGATGGGCCCCTTTCTCTCTCTCAGAGACGGGGGACATCTACATCTGGGGCTGGAACGAGTCGGGGCAGCTGGCCCTGCCCGCCAGGGGGCTGGCGGAGGACAGAGAGACAGTCGCAGGGGAAGGTGAGTCAGCTATTTTTTTAAAAAAAATTAATTTATTGATTGATGATTTTATTTTTTTAAAATATATTTTATTGATTTTTTACAGAGAGGAAGGGAGAGAGATAGTTAGAAACATCGATGAGAGAGAAACATCGATCAGCTGCCTTCCGCACACCCCCAACTGCGGATGTGCCCGCAACCAAGGTACATGCCCTTGGCCGGAATAGAACCTGGGACCTTTCAGATCGCAGGCCGATGCTATCCACTGAGCCAAACTGGCTAGGGCAGATTGATTGATGATTTTAGAGAGAGAGGAAGGGGGAGAGAGAGAAAATCACAGACAGAGACATCGATATGAGAAACATCAATTAG
>NW_006295053.1:387861-388637 GCF_000327345.1 Myotis davidii | reverse complement strand
GCCGAGGCTCTAGCCATTGAGCCGAATCAGCTAGGGCCATTTAGATTTTAAAAATCTTTTCTTATTGATTTCAGAGAGGAAAGGAGAAGGAGAAAGAGAGAAACATCAGTGATGAGGGAGAAACATCATGGATTGGCTGCCTCCTGCACGCCCCCTACTGGGGATCGAGCCCACATCCCGGCCCGTGCCCTGATCAGCAATCGAACCGTGTCCTCCTGGTTCATAGGTCAACGCTCAACCATGAGTCACACCGCTGGGCCATTGGTTGATTCTTGTACGTGCCCTGGCCAGGGATCAGACCCGCCAACCTTGGCGTTTGGGAATGATGTTCTAACCAACTGGGCTTCCCGGCCAGGGGATCTCAGCTCTTGACTCCCACACTTTCTGTCGTCCCTGACCCCTGGCCACAGGCTGGCCTGAGAGCTTACAGCAATCATTGATCGGCTGCCTCCCACACGCCCCCTAATGGGGATCAGCCCATGTGCCCTGATCAGGAATCGAACCGTGACCTCCTGGTTCATAGGTCACCGCTCAACCATGAGTCACACCGCTGGGCCATTGGTTGATTCTTGTACGTGCCCTGGCCAGGGATCAGACCCGCCAACCTTGGCGTTTGGGAATGATGTTCTAACCAACTGGGCTTCCCGGCCAGGGGATCTTAGCTCTTGACTCCCACACGTTTCTGCCGTCCCTGACCCCTGGCCACAGGCTGGCCCGAGAGCTTACAGCCCTCAGAAGGGACACGTGACGTCCTCGGGGCCCAGGACACGGGACTG
>NW_006295053.1:387304-387836 GCF_000327345.1 Myotis davidii | reverse complement strand
TTTGGGGGGGGGGGGGCAGAGCGCAGCGAGGCTGATGCCCAGACCCCGTGCCCTGCAGCACTTCCTGGGCGAGGGGTGAGGGCCTGGCACCAGCTTCGTCAGCTGCCATCCTCGCTCTCCCTTCTCTGAAGCCACTGCACTGAGGGACGACGGTTCTGGGGTGAAGGGACCAGCGGGGGCTGAGGAGGGAGCCGCCGCCCCCTTCATCGCGGTGCAGCCCTTCCCGGCGTTACTGGATCTGCCCCTGGGCTCGGACGCGGTCACGGCCAGCTGCGGGTCCCGGCACACGGCCGTGGTGACGAGTGAGTGCGCCCCGTGGGCCGGCTCAGGGGAGAGCAGGTCAGTCGCCCGCTCTGGCTGGTGGCTGCAGGCGGGTGTGTCCCCTAAAACACCATCATTGTGCAGAGCAGCTGCCTCAGCACAGAGAGCCCCGACCTCCCTGTGGGCTCTCTCTGGAGGCTGGTGCTGCGGCCTCCGGTCACTGGGCAGCAGCGCCCGCCCGGGCCAGCTGTGCAGTGGCCTGAGCTCTGTA
>NW_006295053.1:382608-383809 GCF_000327345.1 Myotis davidii | reverse complement strand
CATTTCCTGGCCTCAGTCGAGTGGTCTATGAGCAACACATGACTCAGGCTAAGCCAATCAGAGTCCTTTTCCTAGAATTTTAGAACTGGAATTGGGAAACGATTTTTTCTTTAATTTTATTTTATTTTTTAAATTACAGTTTACATTCAATTGAAAAACTGTTAAGATTCAAACTCAGATCAGCCAGTAGACTCTTGGAGAAAAATTCATTTAATTCAAAGGGAAAGAAGCCAAGGCAGACAGAAAAACAGATGAGTCACTGGGAGTCTTGATGGCATTTAAGGCTTGGTTCCACATGTTTCCACTCCTTGCAGAAACTAAGTTTCTTTGTACGAGTCCAGCGTATACATTTAATAAATTAATTTCTAAAAATATATTTTTTATTGATTTTAGAGAGGAAAGAAGAAGGGGAGAGAGATAGAAACATCAATGATGAGAGAGAATCATTGATTGGCTGTCTCCTGCAAGCCCTACACTGGGGTTCAAGCCTGCAACCGAGGTCCGTGCCCTTGACTGGAACTGAACCCAGGACGCTTCAGTCCTCAGGCCAACACTCTATCCACTGAGCCACACCGGCCAGGGCCCGCCTGCCTTTCTGGAGAACTGTTTGTCTTAGGGGATTAGTTAGCCAGCATCTGTGAAACACCTTGTGGTCTGGCACTGGGCTCGGAGCCCCTGGGGACCTGAGAGGCAGCTGGCCGGCGGCTGGTCTGAACTCACAGCAGGCCCACCCAGGGGCTGGTTTCCTGGTCAGCGGGGGGCAGCCCCGAGGAAGGCCCACGGAGGGCATGGCCAAGGGTCTCGTTTCCCTGTAGGGAAGTACGGACAGCTCGGCCACCAGGACACCACCAGCTGGGACCGGCCCCGCCGGGTGGAATACTTTGTGCATCAGCAGCTCCACGTAACGGCGGTGCGCTGTGGGCCCTGGAACACCTACGTGCACGCAGTGGAGCAGCAGAGCTGATGTACGTAGACAAGGGCATGGGACGAGTGCCCAGCACAGTAGAGTTATACGGCCGCCACCTGTGAGGCCCCCGGGGCCCCGCCTCTGCCCATCACGGCCTTTCGGCGGCTTCCCCTTAGACCAGCGTTCTCATCTTGGTCCTCGGGTTGGAAACACCTGGAGAGCTTTGGAAACGGGTGCCCGGGGCCAGCATCAAAGGCCCTGACATCAGCCCGGCCGGCGTGGCTCAGTGGTTAA
>NW_006295053.1:380104-382241 GCF_000327345.1 Myotis davidii | reverse complement strand
TGCGGCAGCGCCAGGACCGGACCCACTGGGGTCATCTCTGTGCCCGGGCGTCTGCCATTAGTGAGGGCTGTGCCGCCCCGTGCACTCCCTGTACCACAGGCCAGTGTGTCTGCTTCTCGACTCGCGGCGAATGCAGCCATGCTGTGTGCCCTCTGTGTCTCGTGTCTTCATTAGCAACACCGGGCCTTCCACTGAGGCGTAAACCTCAGTTATATCCCTCCCCGCCTCTGCCCATCATGGCCTTTCGGCGGCTTCCCCTTAGACCAGCGTCTTCATCTTGGTCCTCGGGTTGGAAACACCTAGAGAGCTTTGGAAACGGGTGCCCGGGGCCAGCATCAAAGGCCCTGACATCAGCCCGGCCGGCGTGGCTCAGTGGTTAAGTGTCGACCTCTGAACCAGGTGGTCACTGTTTGATTCTGGTCGGGGCACATGCCCAAGTTGTGAGCTCGATCCCCAGTGTGGGGTGTGTGGGAGGCAGCCGATCAATGTTCTCTCTCATCATTGATTTTTTTTCCCCTCTCTCTCCCTTCCTCTCTGAAATTAATAAAAATATATATTTTTAAAAATTGAGCAGTTCATTAAGAAATTCATCAGAAAAATGGATCTGCATGAAGTTGTGAATGTTACATCAACGTATTTCCCTTTCTCAGAACCAAAGGATTTCAGGAGTAAAATGACAACTTCAACATCTATTTTTATAGCAAAATAAAAATCCCTCTAATGTGTGATGTGGCTACCTTTTTAATAGGTGTGTGGTATGGAGTGGGGTTGAGACCCAGAAGTAAGGGCAGGGACTAAGAAGGTGTGACTAGAGCCCTGATCGGAGGCCGTATGTTGTATGTCAGGATTCCTAGCACCCTTTTAATCTGTACATTTGGGAAGCCAAGGTGTATAAAGACAGAATAGCAGGCACATTATAGGCTGTAATTATAGTTCATGCATCCGGTTTTATGGTGGAAAAGCCTGTGGTAATTTTTAAAAAATATATTTTATTTCAGAGAGGAAGGGAGAGGGGGGGAGAGAGAGAGAAACATCAGTGATGAGAGAGAATCATGGATCGGCTGCCTCCTGCACACCCCACACTGGGGATCGAGCCCACAACCTGGGCACGTGCCCTGACCGGGAATGGATCTGTGACCTGGTTCCTAGGTTGACGCTTAACCACTGAGCCAGCCAGCCGGGCTGGTAATTTCATTTTTAATTATTTGAGACGCCGACATACTATTACATTGTGACTGTACCGTTTTCCTTCCCACCAACAGTGCACAAGGGCTCGGCCTTTCCTGTACCCCATCAGCGTTTCTCCTCTGGGGTGTTTGCCATAACGGCCATCCTGCCCGCGGGCGGTGGTGTCTCGGGTGGGTTTGCCTTTCCCTGACGCGTGGCGACGCGGGGCATCCTCTGCTGGCAGGTGTGCCCTGGCCGTTCGTGTGTCTCTGGGGAAATGTCTCTCGGCCCTTTCCCCCTTGTTGAATCGGGGGGCTTGTTGAGTTGTAGTGGTTGTGTACGTGTTGTCTGCCCGTGGGCCATCAGACGTGTGATTTAGACACGTTTCCCCCCGTTTGTCAGCTGGCTTTTACTGTTGATAGTGTCACGTGATGTAAACAGTTTTCATTCCCACGAAGCCCAGTGTGCGTACTTCTCCTGGTGTCTGTGCCTTTGTTGTCACGGCCAAGTGCAGCGAGTGCCGCTTCCGTTCTGTGATTTCTCGTTTGTTGTGTTGGTCCCACGTTCAGACCTCGGTCCACTTGGAGTTAATTGTTTGCTTTGGGGGTTTTGGTGATGGAGACGTTTATTAACGCCGGACGGTGACAGAGGACGGGCCTGGCATCACCCACTGAGCCACCCCAGCTGGACTGAGGATGTTTCCCATTGGGTTTTAGAGAGAGTGAAACATCGGTGTGAGAAACACACAGACTGTGTCCCACACTCACCCCCCCGATTGGGGATGGGACCTGCAACCCAGGTATGTGCCCTTGACTGGAATCGAACCGGAGACCCCCTGGTGCGTGGGCCGATGCCCTAACCACTGGGCCAAGCCGGCGAGGAGCGCCGGGCAGGCCGTGGCTCCCTGAGAAGCCAGAGGAAAGGGGGCCGTGGGGACCGTGATGGGGGCTTGGTGCCGGGGGTTTGCCCG
>NW_006295053.1:379596-379999 GCF_000327345.1 Myotis davidii | reverse complement strand
CCGCTGCCCATTGCCCCCCTGGCTTTGAGTCTCTGGGAGCCCGAGAGTTTAGGGCAGTGATGGCGAACCTTTTGGACCGGACGGTGACAGAGGACGGGCCTGGCATCACAGAAGCCGCAGGAGCGCCGGGAAGGCCGTGGCTCCCTGAGAAGCCAGAGGAGAGGCGGCCGTGGGGGCCGTGGGGGCCGTGCCGGGATTTGGTGCTGGGGGTTTGCCAGGATGAGCTGCCGCTGCCCATTGCCCCCCTGGCTTTGAGTCTCATGGGAGCCCCAGAGCTTAGGGCAGCCGTGGGCAAACTACGGCCCGTGGGCCGGATCTGGCCCGTTTGAAATGAATAAAACTATTGAAAAAAAAGACCGTACCCTTTTATGTAATGATGTTTACTTTGAATTTATATTAGTTC
>NW_006295053.1:377290-379321 GCF_000327345.1 Myotis davidii | reverse complement strand
GCCCTGCCTGCCCGGCCGGCGGGGCTCAGGGGTTCAGCATCGACCTAGGAACCAGGAGGTCAGGGTTCGATTCCCGATCAGGGCCCAGGCCCAGGTAGTGGGCTCCATCCCCAGTGGGGGGGCATGCAGATCGATGTTGATGATTCTCTCTCTCCCTCTCCCTTCCTGTCTCTCTAAAATCAATAAAAATGAAATTTAAAAAAATAATAAAAGGCTTGAAAATATCCTTGGGTGAGGAGTAACCAAAAAGAAGAGAGAGTGGGTTTATTCCTGGGCTCTTCATTTTATTCTTTTCATCTGTGTCTGTTGTTGGGCCATTGTCCCCCGTTTTGATTCCTCTCGCTTTCTAGTAAGTTTTGGAGTCAGGAAGTGTGAATCTTCCAACTTCATTCTGCTTTTCCAAGGTTGTTTTGGCCGTCGGGATCCCTTGCAATTCCGTTCTAACTGATGACCTGCTTTTGCGTTCCTGAAAAAAAAAAAGAAAGGCCAGGGGGATGTGGATAGAGATTGCGTTGAGTCTGTAGGTCAGTGTGGGGAGTATTAACGTCTGAACTACATTAAGTCTTCAATCTGTGGCCACAAGATTCTTTCTCTTTACTTACGTCTTTAATTTCTTTCAGCAATTGTTGGTAGTTTTCAGTGTACAAGTCTTTTGGTTAAATTTATTCCTAAGTGTTTATTCTTTCGGATGCCATTGTAAATGGAATTGTTTTCTTACTTTCATTTTAGATCATGCATTACTAACATACAAATACAATTGATTTTTTTGTGTGTTGATCTTGTATCCTGTAACTTTGCTGAATTTGTTTATTAGCTCAAATAGTTTTTTGGTAGATTCATTAGGATTTTCTATAGGGTATCCCCCCAAAAGGTATACATACTTGGAATGATTATAAAACCAGTGTTTATTAACATACAGTTCATTTTCAAAATTTACAAGAATTTAGAGAAGTGAATAACTTTATCTCTTTATGTACCCCCATAAAAGAAGTCTAGTGACACTTTAGGGTAAATTTTCTTTGTTCAAAGTTTTGGTATCAGTCTGGCTTCCCCCATTATTCCAAATCAGTTAAACCTGAAGAGTAGTGACGTTTGAGTTATCAGCTGTTAGGGTATACATTTGGGGGGAACGCCCTGTATAAAATCACTAGAGGCCCGATGCACAAAATTCGTGCAAGGGGCTCGGCCCTCACAGCCCGGCTTCATTCAGAAGGCCATTCAGCTGTCCGGTCTAATTAGCATATTGTGCTTTTATTATCAGAGACGTCCTCTGTGGACAGGCATAGTGTCAGCTCTCCTGTCTCAGTGGATGCCCGTGCTTATCTGCATTGCGGAGCGGGGCTGGCCGGCCCTTCCAGGACGATGTTGGATGGAAACGGAAGAGGGCGTCCTTGCCTTGTTCCTGATCGGAGGGAACCAGCCCGCGTAGGTTAGCTGGGCTTTTTGAAACGCCTTTTTCATGTTGGGGAAGCTCTTCCAGTCCTAGTTAGTTGAGTGCTTTCACCATGAAAGGGTGTTGGAGTGTGTTCCCCCCTCTGTTGTATTAAACATTAGTAGGTTTCGGCATGTCGAGCCATCCTCGCATTTCTAGGGTGTATTCCATCGGCCAGGGCCTATCATCCTTTTAATACTCTGCTGGATCCCGTCTGCTCCTGTTTTGTTGAGGCTTTTTGACTTTGTATTCATAAGGGATATTGTTCTGCTGTTTTCTTGTGATATCTTTGTCAGTTTTGGTATCAGGATAATGCTGGCCTTTGAGAACAAATTAGGAAGTGTTCCCTCCTCAATTTTTAAAAATTTACATGCTTGCCCTGGCTGGTTTGGCTCAGTGGATAGAGCGTCGGTCTGCGGGCTGAAGGGCCCCAGGTTCAATTCCGGTCAAGGGGATGTACCTTGGTTGCGGGCACATCCCCAGTGGGAGGTGTGCAGGAGGCAGCTGATCGATGTTTCTCTCTCATCGATGTTTCTAACTCTCTATCCCTCTCCCTGCCTCTCTGTAAAAAAAAAAATAAATTATACTTTAAATTAGCG
>NW_006295053.1:375134-377206 GCF_000327345.1 Myotis davidii | reverse complement strand
GGAAGGGAGAGAGATAGTTAGAAACATCGATGAGAGAGAAACATCGATCAGCTGCCTCCTGCACATCTCCTACTGGAGATGTGCCTGCAACCCAGGTACATGCCCTTGACCGGAATCGAACCTGGGACCTTTCAGTCCGCAGGCCGAAGCTCTATCCACTGAGCCAAACCGGTTTCGGCAGGTGTTAATTTTTAAAAAATGTTTGGTAAAATTCACTAGGGAGGCCATCTGGTCCCGGGTTTTCTTTGTTGTGAGGTTTTGAGTACTGACTCAATCTTGTTACAGGTCTATTCAGATTTCCTTTTATTATTATTATTATTACTATTACTATTATTGATTTTAGAGAAAGGGAAACATCTACTTTGTTAAAACAGTTATTTTTAAAATTATTTAGTGTTTAAGTGACTATATAACGATCACATAATCAGCGATTCATTACTTCACACACTGGGCGGGAAAGTGTGGAGTATTTCTGTTGTACAACTGGCTGGTTCAGGGAGAGTGGAAACCTCCAGCATTTAGGTGGTTGAAGAAATTCTCACTTAAAGTGTGGGCGTGTCTGAAAAGACTCAATCAGCACCTTCTCTATGGCTCTGGGTTGAAAGGAAGACAATTCCAACTTGTGTTATAATTTCAGAGATAAGTATTGCTTTCCCGCCTTGTTTTCCATCTCCATTTGCAT
Organism: Myotis davidii; assembly: GCF_000327345.1. Classification (NCBI taxonomy): domain Eukaryota; kingdom Metazoa; phylum Chordata; class Mammalia; order Chiroptera; family Vespertilionidae; genus Myotis; species Myotis davidii. The sequence goes on along the minus strand of NW_006295053.1, from coordinate 376,524 downwards.
GGGAAAATTTTCCATCCCGTCACTTTCATCCTGTGAGTCTTTTCAGCTGGGTGGGTCTCCTGTAGACAGCATATACATGGCTCGTTTTCTTTTTTTTTCTTTTAAATATATTTTTATTGATTTCAGAGAAGAAAGGAGAGGGAGAGAGAGAAACATCAATGTATATAGAGTCATTGATGGGCTGCCTCCTGCACGCCCCCCACTGGGCATCAAGCCTGCAACCCGAGCATGTGCCCTGACAGAACGGAACCCGGGACCCTTCAGTCCGCAGGCCGACGCCATGTGCCCTGACGGGGAGTGAGCCCACAGCCTTGTCGTATCAGGACAGACTCCAACCAACTGAGCTGCCTGGCCAGGGCCCAGGTTTCCTGTTTCTTCTTCTTTTTAGATTTATTTTTAAATTTGAATTTACTGTTGGTTTCTGCGTTCTCAGATCTGTGTGTGGCACCGTGTGCCCCCTCCCGAAGTCAGAACTTCCGTCACCTTATGTCAGGACCCCCTCCCCCACCCTCCTTCCTTCCTCTTCTGGAGGCAGGTTTGGTAGTTTGTTTTTAGAAATTTGTCCATTGCCTCCAGGCTGTCTACTTTATTGCCACTAATTGTTGTTAACTAACTAATTGTTTAGTATTCCTGCTCTTCATGGTGCTGAGAGGGCAGTGTTAACACATTGCGGACCAGTAGTTTCATTGCTAGCTTTACCCAGTGGCCAGATAAATTTCTATGGAACGAGTACAAAATACGTTTTACATAAATGTTAAAGGCACGCCTTAACATTAAATACCCACTGCATTGTGAAGTTATTACATGTTCTTACAAGCTAATGTCTTTTTAAAGAATTCTCCTGATTGGCCACAAGCCTTAGAACGGAAAACACGAGGATTCTCATGATCCGTCTGCAATGTGTTGGAAAGCCAGCCAAGATTGGGAATATACCTTTCTCCTTTTGATTCAATTTCTGACTTTTATTTGTATGCACTGCGAGGTACATAGAAATCTGGGGTGCTTATATCTGCTGTAGGCTGCCCCTTTTTACCATGTGAATTTTCTCTGGGTGGCGGGGCGGGGCAGGAGAGCCTCCCCCTGCCGCTCTCCGTGGTGCTGATCCCCCCCACCCGGGGCCTGGCGACTGTGCCCGGTGGCAAGTTATTACATGTTCTTACAAGCTAATGTCTTTTAAAGAATTCTCCTGATTGGCCACAGCCTTAGAACGGAAAACACGAGGATTCTCCTGATCCGTCCGCAATGTGTTGGAAAACCAGCCAAGATTGGGAATATATCTCCTTTTGATTCAGTTTCTGACTTTTATTTGTATGCACTGTGAGGTACATAGAAATTTGGGGTGCTTATATCTGCTGTAGGTTGCCCCTTTTTACCATCGTGAATTTTCTCT
>NW_006295053.1:370460-375054 GCF_000327345.1 Myotis davidii | reverse complement strand
CCCCCACTCGGGGCCTGGCGACTGTGCCCGGTGGCACCTGGTTGGTGAGTCCCTTTGGGTTCTTGGTCTTGATGACAAGTGTGCGGTGCTGACACCGCTGGGAAGTAGTTGAACTATGACTTTAGCTCCATGGTGTCCACAATGGTTTTCTGTTCTGTGGACACTGCCACTGCCCCACACGCTCCTCCTTCCTCTTTGGGGGGCAGGCAGGAGGCCCGGTTCCCCAGGAACCCCGAGAATATGACCCTGTTGGGTGGCAGCTGATCTCGGCGGTGGGAGGGCAGTGCTGGCGGTGCCGCCGGGTGGGAAGTGGTGACGGCCAGGCGGGAGGCGGAGGCTCCTGGGAAAGTGGCCACCCTGCCGTGCGCCCCCGGCAGCCTGGGACTTGGGTCCACAAAGGGGCCCCAGCAGGAGTTGTTAGCAACCCCACCCCAAGGGGAAGAGCTGGTGTCCCCCAGGGCTCCCAGGAGGGGCTGGGCTGTCAGGTCGGAGAAAGGAGACCAGGAAGGTCTGGAGGTGGTCAGGTCTCCAACACTGTGATCAGGGGCAAGGATCGGAGCTGGGAGGTCAAAAGTCGAAGATCAGATGCCATAATGAAGACTTGAGGGGAGAGACCACAGGTCTGGATCTGGGTCTGGGTCTGGGTGGAACCGCCTCATCGCTGCTCCTCGCCTCGGCTGCGGGGCCGAGGCCTCCCTGGAGGTGGTGCTGAGGCAGTCGCTGTCTGTGCTGGGGGATGACAGGTTGGGACAGGCACAAAGGTGACTCGGGTGCCGGATGTCCCGCAGGCTCTCAGCACCACCCCTACAGGCCTGGTGTGCTGACCCCGAAGACCCGCACTGAGATGGATGGCAAGGAGGGGGAGTCAGGTGGGGGAAGAGTGTGGGAAGGGGTGCCAGTCCTGGGTGCACCCCTGGGGCTTGTGGCCACATAACACATGCCCTTATGCCATAATGAAGACTTGAGGGGAGAGACCACGGGTCTGGGTCTGGGGTCTGGGGTGGAACCGCCTCATCTCCTGATCAGGGGCAAGGATCGGAGCTGGGAGGTCAAAAGTCGAAGATCAGATGCCATAATGAAGACTTGAGGGGAGAGACCACAGGTCTGGATCTGGGTCTGGGTCTGGGTGGAACCGCCTCATCGCTGCTCCTCGCCTCGGCTGCGGGGCCGAGGCCTCCCTGGAGGTGGTGCTGAGGCAGTGGCTGTCTGTGCTGGGGGATGACAGGTTGGGACAGGCACAAAGGTGACTCGGGTGCCGGATGTCCCGCAGGCTCTCAGCACCACCCCTACAGGCCTGGTGTGCTGACCCCGAAGACCCGCACTGAGATGGATGGCAAGGAGGGGGAGTCAGGTGGGGGAAGAGTGTGGGAAGGGGTGCCAGTCCTTGGTGCACCTCTGGGGATTGTGGCCACATAACACATGCCCCCCTCCGAGCGCCCCGTGGGAGGCGGTGCTCAGGGGCCGTCCTGTACCGGCAGAAGGGGAGACTGGCCAGTGTCCTCTCCCAGGAAGGGCTGGCTCCTCCCCCTCCAGCCCCTGCCTCCTGGTCCCCAGAGGGTCCTGGGCAGGGCTAGGGGCTCAGGACCAGCTGGGCCTTCCCGGGTCAGGGACTGGCCCTGAGCCTGGAGTTCTGCTGGTCTCGGGGGTCAGTATACACCCAGCGTGAGGCATGTTCCGGCCTCTGGGGCAGACGGTGCGGGAGGGGTGCCTGGTGTGATTCTTGAGCTGAAAATGGAGATACAGGGACAGAGAGGGAGGGCCAGCGAGCTGGAGCCGGGCTGTGAGTGGCCACGGGGGCGGACCGTCTGGACTGGCATCCCTCCCTGCACCCTTGCATGGGCACGTGAGGGTCCGCATGAGCCAGGGGTGTGTCTGGGTGACTGGGTCTGTCAGGGAGCGTCTGTGTGCACATCAAGCATGAGGGCTCCTCCCAGCCTGCAAGGGGTCCCCCAGCAGAGCTCACACCCTGAGAGCAGGGAGGGAGGGAGGCGGGGAGCACTCCCCCGGGTCCGGAGCCTGGCTCTGCCCATGTGTTGGCTGTCCCTGACCGGGCCTCAGTTTCCCTTTGGCGGGACAGGATTAGACGCATCCCTGACACCGGGAGCGGGCCGCACCGTCCGGGACTTGTCTTGGCAGGAGCAGCAGCTGCGTTCTCGTGAGAGTAAGTTGAGGCAGCTGAGCACAGGTGTCCCCACCCAGGAGGCAGGGGGGCTGCTGGGGAGCTGCCTGTGGGACAGAGGAGGCTAGTTCCATCTTCCACCAACTCCATTCCATAGCCAGGGGCCCCTTGTTTGGGGGTTCCCCACTTTGGGGGCTCCCCTAAGGCTGCAGTCCAGCTGCCAGTCGTTAATGGAACGATTGCGCCCTCGTGTGGCCTCGCAGGGAGCACAGCTGGGCCCCCCTGAACCTCACAGTCCTCGGGCCTCCTCCACTTCCCTCCTTCCACTCCCCACAGGCCCCTCAAGCTCCAGCCCCAGGACTCGCCCCCTGAGTCTCATTTTCCTCTTTCTCTGTTTCTCAAGCAGCAACGCTGAGCTCTGGGCTCCTTCCATCTGCTCTCTGCCCACCACCGGCTCTGCCTCCCGGCGCCTGGCAAATGGGCTGACAGGCCGCTGGTTCCCACGGGGTGCGGCCCCTGATCTCACGGCTTCCTGGGGGCTGGGGGCAGGCGGGGGACAAGCTGGGTAAGGTCCACAGAGCCCGCCGTCCTGAGAGCGGCCGTTTTGAATAAACACTCCCTGGACTGTTGCTCATGGTTAGTGTCCAGTCTGGAGAAGCTGACTTTGGCCATTTTTGCCGGCGGTCTCATTCCTTTATGGAGGTTTTAGACGTCCTTACCCACAGTCCTGCTGACACCACTCCTTTTCTTTCTTTTTTAAATATATTTTTATTGATTTCAGGGAGGGAGAGAAACATCAATGATGAGAATCACCGATTGGCTGCCTTCTGCATGCCCCTGACTGGGAATTGAGCCCTGACCTCCTGGTTCATAGGTCAGTGCTTAACCACTGAGCCACGCCCAGCTGGGTACCACTCCTCATTTTAGTCATTTTTAACTGTTAAAACCAGTCTTCCCGTGAGTAGCTTGTACTGAGAAAATTGATGTGGCTAGATTTATCTTTATTAACTATCAGCATTCACATGGCCCATCAGCATTGTCACTTTAATCGTAAACACAAGAGCCACCATCTAGGTGCACATCTGTGTTAGTGGCAATCGGTGAGTTCATTGCTCAGCACTGCTTATTGGGGGAACATTTCACACTTCCATCGGCTTACGTGCTCTGTAGCCTCTGACAGTGGTGAGAAGCTGTGACGTGGGGCCCTGGGGTCAGGCCTCCATCCACAGCCCCGAGGTCCCTGTGGCCGGGGACCGGCTGTGTCTGAGGGACCCCGTGCTGCTCGCCTTGCAGGGCACCCCAGGCTGCTGACCAGGACTGTGGCCGAGACCCCGGAGCACAAGCAGGTCTCCGGGCGGCTGCTGCACCGGCAGATCAAGGGCAGGTGAGTGACACCCGTGCGGCCGCCCCACCCCCAGACAGCTCTCCCTGCTCCGTGAGCTTCGTGACTCAGGTCCGACTGTTTCTCACAGCCAGAGACACCCCGTCGGCTCCGAGGGCCCAGAACCCGCGGGAGGGGCTCTGTCTGGCCTCGCGACCCTGGCGAGTGGTTTTGAGATTTACCCGTGGTGTTCCCGTGTCAGTTCATCCCTTTCTGTTACTGAGCAATATGTCATTGAGCGGATATTCCACAACTTATTGTTTAGATGGAGTCGGGAGAGACAGAGGGAAACTTCGATGTCAGACACACACTGATCGGCTGCCTCCTGCTGAGGTTCGTGCCCGTGACTGGGAATTAAGACCCTTCGGTGCAGGGGCCGATGCTCTAACCACTGAGAAACTGGCCAGGGCGATATTTCACGGGGAAGGGGTGGGGGGCTTCATTATGGCCGGGCAGGGCTGGGGTCCAGGGTCCGGCTGGGTGGGGCTGGGGTCCAGGGTCCCAGCTTCCTGTGCTGGGGGGCGGTTCCCTGGCAGCTGCCTGGGCAGAGCAGGTCTCCCGGTTCTCGGAGGGCAGTTCTGGCCGCACCTCTGGGTGTGTTCAGTGTGTTGGCCTCTCCAGCACCCGTGGGACCTGAGGAGCAAAAAGGAACTTCCGGGCGCTCACTGCCTCTCTCTGGGTCTTGAGTCCCAGCCAGGGGCCTGCTCTCCGCCCTTGTCCTCACAGTCGCTGCATGTGACGCACAGGAAGACTAGTGAGGAGCACGTGTGTGTCTTGTCACGGCTCCGTCTTTCATTATCGGTGCTTGGGTTTCACACACTTGCTTGTGCAAGTGTTTCTACAGAATAAACTGCAAGCAGTGAAGTTTGTGGGGATTAGAATGCACACATTTTAAGAATTAATTTTGCTGTAAAGTGGCTTCCAGAAACAAATGTTTTCACTCTGACGGTGACATGTGAGAGTGCCGGCCAGCACTGGTGTTTATCAAACGTGTGGGCTGAGGAGCTGTCTCTCTAACGTGCTAACTGGGAATTGATTATTAGTGACTGTGAATAATCCTTGTGCTCTGGGTGCTCTGATCCTGATCCAGATGT
>NW_006295053.1:368989-370021 GCF_000327345.1 Myotis davidii | reverse complement strand
GAAAAAAAAGAGAAGCCAAAATTTAATGATCACTTGGTAACCCCATAACTCTGAAATCCTGTTAACATGTTAACATTTTAGCTTTAATACTTTTCTTACAGGTGTTACTTCTATGTAAATATATGTAATATACACACAAACTGAAATATTTGCATTGAAAATACTTTGAGTCACTGTGCCTCTCGGTGGCCGGTCATGACACTGTCTGAGGTGACAGGCTGGGGCCACATACCACACGCCTCTGATCTTGGCTACAACAATGAAGTCCCAGCCAATGGCGGTCAGGCTCCTGTCTGCATTTGGTGAGACAGGAAGTTGCTCACGTGGGAGGCCAGGCGGCGGATCTCCCTGCTGACGGCTGTGTCTCCGCTCCTGTAGCGCTGAGCCTGAGAAGAAGCCCGCGCATCAAGCAGCTGGTGCTGGGCAGGACGACATCTGGTCCCTTCTATTCTGCGTCGCAGCCGCAGCCTCGGAGTGTGCAGAGGGCTCACTCGTCTCAGCAAAGCCGGTCAGGTAAGGTGCCTGCCCATGTCCACTTGGTGGGAAGTATTTTTGGGAAAAGCAGGGTGAAACTTGACCGTGGAGATGAGAGTGAGCAGAGAAAGAAATGAGTGGGATCAGATAGAAGGAGAGAGGGTAAGAAGAGAGATCTGGGAGAACATTGAGGGAGATTGGGGAGACAGGTGAGCTGAGGGAGGGAAAGGGGTGAGATCAGAGAGAATAGGAATTTCAGGGCGATTGTTCAGAAAGAGGGTGAACAATCGCTCTGAAATTTAGGGGAGCATGAGAAAATCACAGAGGGAAGAGAAAGAATAGAGGAGGTGACAAGAGGTAACAGGGAGAGTCAGAGTGACCAGGAGAGTGCGGAGAGGGGAGCTTGGACAGAGATGAGTAGAATCTGGAGGGAGATCAGGGAGATGGGTCGAGCTCACAGAGAGAAGAGAACAGGAATTGCAGAGAGGCCTAGAGAGACCATTCTGAGAGAGAAGTATGAGATCACAGAGAATGAGCTGAGGGGGCGAAGTTGAGAGA
>NW_006295053.1:366085-368676 GCF_000327345.1 Myotis davidii | reverse complement strand
AGAAGTAGAGAAGTGCGTGTGGGATGTGCTGGGACTCACTGCGTAGTCCTGGGCCGCTCGCCCGCTCCCAGTCATACACACTCCTGCACCTGAATCTTTTTTAATGGAATTTATTGTCATCACATTGGTTAATAAAATCTACAGGTTTAGGTGTACAATCCCATAATACGTCATCTGTACATGGTATTTGCACCCGAATCTTTAGAGGAGGAAGGGGTGGGGTGCAGAGTCCAGGTTTGAATGAAGGATTTTCTTAACGAGCTTAAGGTCGTATCCCAAAGGCTTCCTGCATCTATACCTTCCACACTCGACCTGCAGCTCTCCCCCGCCCCCCCACACACACACTCAATGCCTGGTGCACAGTAGGTGCTCAGTCGTTGCACTGCCCGTGCAGGGGGTGACACCCAGGCTGCCTCAGGCAGAGGTCAGGAACAGCCATGTTGGAGAGAAGGCACCCGTGCCTGACGGGGCGACACTGAGGTGCCCAGCAGAGCCGAGTCACCGACATCACCCGGATGTAGCCGTCACCACATCCCAGAGAAGCAGACACCTCGCTCCTGACACGTGTCCGCAGTGCTGTCAGTGGCCGCCCGAGGACAAGGCCTCCCTGAGGTTCCCCTGAAGCCGTCTGGGACAGGATGGCTGGCACAGGCTCCATCCAACACCCTGGGTGGGCTCCCCTGCCTCCCTCCATTCGCTGATCCCTTCTCTTCCAAAGACGTTTTAATGAACATCTGAATTATTTACCGTGACCACAGGCATCGCATCCCAGGGTTTGGTGACCCAGTGAATAAAATAGGCGCGTGTTTCATCAAGTGGAGGCTGTGTGTGGGGACAGAGGTGGGAGGTGCACACAAGCTCCTTTGTCACAAACCTTCTCTCAGATCCTGTTGTGACGAGGAACCTTTGAAATGCAAGGGCCCGACATTCCAAGGCGCTGGGACATGTGCCCGCAGAGAGGAGCAAGGGGAGGTCTGAGAGATGCCCCGAGGCCTGGCTGTGGGCACACAAGTTGCTTCAGGCATTACAGGAGACCAGAGAGTCCCCAGCATCACTCATTACATCCAGATGCAAAAAATAAATGCACTACTTCTCTATGTTAAATTTTGACAAGAACCCATGCTGCTCTAAGTCCAGATTCCCTATTAAAACCTCCATTTCATTGGTGAAGGAAATGAGGTCAGACTGAATAAATAACTTCACAGCCACAGAAAGGCAACTTAAATCCAAGTCCAACTCCAAACCCTATTCTCTTTCTCACCAGTTAACCAACCGGAAGTTGGAAGAAAGAATCGGGAAAGGAGAAGAAAACCATGAAGATGAGACACACACAGTGAGAAGTGATGCGCTCACACCGCCCGCGTCTAAGCCGCGCCTGGACGCTCCCTGACGTCACTGGCAGCTGAGGGGGAGGGCGTTCCGAGAGGTTCTTAACACCCTCAGGCTCCAGTGGTGAGATGAAATGCCAACGAAAAATGATGCAAAACATTTGCAAACAACAGAAGTGAAATTGTGGCTTTGTTTCACCTGTATACTCTAACTATGAATTTGATATTAGTGACCATATATGGCTTTTGAAACCAAGAAAATGTTCCTTAGCATGGAGCAGGACGAGTGGTCTCACATTCGTAGTTTACTGAGGACCAAGGTAGCAATGGCTGGTTAACAGCCCTTATTCACCAGACTTGGGTCTTGGGAACCCCTAGCCTCCAATAAAATTAAATGGCAGAACATAACCTTGTGCCATCGCTGCGTATCCTAGAGGAATGAAGGCAATGCCCCCAAATGGTCCTGCGATAGACATGGGCAGTGTCCGTCACAGCACATCACAGACTCACCCGGTTGTCTGCCGAACCAAATGCAGGAGAGTTTAAAGAGCAAGCGGGGAACACTCTCTTCTCTAGGTCACCAGGGCACGGTACTTGTCTGAGTCCCACCCCGGGCACTGGCCCCCCATCAGCACCTCCTCTCTCCCAGGTCTCGGCACTGGAGGCTTTTATACTTGGTCCCTCCGGAGATGACATCATTGAACCACGTCTCTCAATCCCGACTGAGGGCAGCTGCAACATCCCTGTCTCAGCCTGGACCAGGCCACTGACGTCCTCTCCCTACTTGGTACCTGTGCCTGGAGGACTGTGCACATGTGAAACTTCTGTCCAGACCAAACTCCTGCTCTTCCCTCCAACCTGATGGTGCTGTAGTTCCCTCTCATTCAAGGGCAGCTCCGTATTTCTAACTTCAGGCTCAGAACTTTGGGGTCTGTCTCACCCACACACCCAATCCACCAGCAGATCCTTTAAAATAGAACCAGTACCAGTACCTCCCTCTGGGTCAAAACACCACCACCTCACACCTGTTGCCTCCAGCTCTGCTCACCCATAGTCCACTTCTCACAGAGCAAGCAGGGCAACCTTTTCAAGACAGAAGGTGGATTGCGTTCTCACTCGGCTCTATATCCAGCAATGCTTTTCTGTTCCACAAAAAGTAAAGCAAGTCTTTACAATGACCTGCCAGGTTGCACAAGATCTAAACCTCATTCCTTCTCTGTGCTCCTCACTTCAGCGCCTCCCCACACACTTCCGGTCCCGCTA
>NW_006295053.1:353550-366064 GCF_000327345.1 Myotis davidii | reverse complement strand
ACCCCGCCCCCCCCCCCCCACACACACACCTCAGGGCTCCTGCACGGGCTGTTCTTTGCTCTGGGAACACTCCCAGGGGCAGAGTTCTCACCTTCACTTGAGAAATGAATTTGTATTTTCCAAAGGAAGTGCTTATAAAATGAGCAGACTCCGTGCCTAGCTATGGATTCATTTTCTATTGAAAAGGGCCCGTTCTGTGAAAGCAGACACCTCCCAAATTCCAAACCAAACCTGGCCCTCCAGCCCCAGCCACGCACCAGAAAAGTGAGACGGAGATTATAACCTGAGATAAGCCAGGAGCCCTCCATCCCCATGAAGAAGGCTCGGGAAGACCTCATGGCCCCAAAACCTAGGTCTAAGGACCCTAGGAAGTCACCTGTGGTGTTTTTGTGGAAAAAGATACCCTTTGCCCAGGGACTTGAAGTGTAAGCTCTGGCTCTCATGGGCGGCGTTTCACTCTGAGCCACAGCACAATAAGCACGCACAGCACCTGACAGAAGTTTCTCGTACAGGAAGACAGACAAACGGATAGAGAGGAGTTCACATACGGCCGAGACCTCAGAATGCAAGTCTCCCTACACCACCCTCAGGTGGCACCTGCTTAGACCACGATGTGCACAGCGCTGTGGCGATCACCATGATCCCAGGAAACAGGGAAACATGGCCGGGACACACCACTCTTCAGTGTGACTAACAGGGAAGGAAGTTCCATAATTAAGCTAAAAAGAACATTGGGCGGAAAAAAACATGGCGCATATTTAGATACAACTCGGAGAAGTTTCATGAGGAGACGTGTTTTACGTGGACTCTGGAGGAGGAGGGAAGACCGAGTGGGTGCAGTTAGTCATTCATTCATTCATTCATTCATTCATTCACAGGAAGCCGTTGCTGAGCACCTGTGTCACCCTCGCTACGACAGGCAGCTGTATTAGAGACTTGTAAAACCAAACATTTCCCACAGGGAACTCTTAGACCCCTTCCTAAATCCGCCCCCCCGCCCCCCGAATCCTCCATCCAATTAAACGAGAGCACCCTTCACCCAGTTACTTAGTCCACAGTGTAGGCATCTTCCTTGATTCCTCTTCTCTGATGCCCCTTCTACAATCGGTTGAAAAGTAGGTGCTGCCACCGCCATGTGAGAATTACATTATGGGCTAGATCAGACCTTTCCAAACCTACGGCTATACACGGAGCCGACCCAGTCGCTTCTCCCCTAAATCACCACCAAGGGCCCTGCCTCTGGGCTGCCACACTGTCCGGCGCCCTGCACAGGCCGATCCAGGCAGAGAAGCCAGTGGGATCCTTTTAGCAAGAAAATCAGAGCAGGTCCCTCCCCTCCTCAAAACAGACCAGTGACTCCCCATCAGGTGTTGAATAAAAGGGAAAACCCTCAGGAAGGCCCGGAGGTATGTCCCTGCTCACTGCGCACTCCCCTCCCTCAGCACGGCCAGCTTCCTGCCTCCAGCGCGGACACTGCCTGTTACCTCCTCTCACAAAGCGCATCCCAGGAGCCTGGGGAGGCCGGACACTTCCCGTCACGTGGGTTTGGGTTCAAGTACAACCTCCCAGACCGTCCTACCGACAAGAGCCTCATCCCACTGTCTAGACATGGACCCCACAGCATTTTTTTCTTCTTAGAAATTATGTTTGCTCTCTTTTTTAACACCTGGAACTTTCAAAAGAAAATAATTTCCCTCTGAGGCCAAGACTGTTTCATTCACCTTCGTCTCTTCAAACCGCAGGCCCGTGCCTGGTGCACAGCAGGTGCTGAATACATAACCGTCCATCCAGACAGGCTCGGGCAGAATGAGAGCGTCAGCCTGCCAGCCACAGAGCATGATGGCGGCATCAGTCCCACAGATGAAAGTGAAATCCCCCTCTAGGGCAAAATTAGAGAGTAAACAGTTATTAGAATCCCAGGGATCTTACAACCCCAGGAAAAGTGGAGAGCAGGGAGGGGAAGTGAAATAAGTGGGATCCTGGCTTTTCTTTTCCTCACTGTGTGACGTGTGTGTCAAACATTTTTATTAATTTCAGAGAAGGGAGAGGGAGAGAAAGAGAAATATCAATGATGAGAGAGAATCACTGATTGGCTGCCTCCTGCACACCCCACACTGGGATTGAGCCCACAGCCCGGGCATGTGCCCTGGAATTGACTGTGGACTCATAGTTCATAGATCGACGCTCAACCACTGAGCCATGCCGGCTGGGCCTAACTGTGTGACATTAAGCGAGCTCCTCAACCTCCCTCAGGCTCAATTTCTCAAATGTTCCAAAGATCAAATGAGATTACAATATAAAGAGCCCCTGAAGAGCAGACCCTGACAGACGCTGGTTCCTTCCATGTCTTTCCCATGACAATCAATGAAATCTTGCATCTAAAATGGCACATAAATGACATCCAGCAGTCAGAACTGGGGACCTCCAAGCCAAGGAAACCTGAGAAATAGTTGGCACTTTCATGTAACAGAGGAGCGTAGTGTTCTATCAGTAAATGCTCATCTATTTAAGAACTTAACACTAAAACACACAAGGACACTTACAATGTCATAACCAAACCCCAGTGAAAGGTCACCGTGGCGCCAACGGAGGGCTGAGCACCTACCAGGCGCTGTGCTGAGGGCTGAGCACACGTGAATCTTCACAGCACGGTATGCGAGTGCAGTCAGCAAACGGAGGTCCCAAGTACCTTGTTTAAGGCCACACAGCCAGCAAGTGGCAGCGGGGATCCCACCACCAATCCGTTTAGTCCTGGAACCTGGGCTGTACACCCAGGGCCACTGGGAGGTTGGGGCAGTCCGTGCACTGACCATGGCGCCCACGGGGGGGACAACGCCAGCCCCCAGAAACGAAGCCTGATGCTGGGTCTCTACGCAGAGAAAGAGACACACCTTTGCAATTTCCCAGAAACACTTCATGTGTTAAAGGCATTCTGAAGAAGAAATAAAAGGCATCCAAATTGGAAAGTAGAAAGTAAAACCATTATTTGCAGAGAGCGTGATACTGTATATATAGAACACTAAAGATTCTACCAAATTTACTAGAGCTGATAAATGAATTCAGTCAAGCAGCAGGATACACAACAAATACCCAGAAATCAGTTGCACTTTATACACGAATAATGAACTCTTAAAAAGGGAAACTAAGAAAACAATCCCATTTTGCATAAAAAAAATACCTAGGAATAAATTAACCAAGGAGATAAAAGACTTGGAAAATAAGACACTGAAGAAACTGAAGCTACAAATAAACGGAAGCATATACCGTCCGTGCACATGGGTGGGAAGAATTAACCTCATTAAAATGTCCATCCTACCCAAAGCAATCTATAAAGTCAACGCACTTTCTATCAAAATACAATGACATTTTTCACAGAATTAGAACAAATAATCCCAAAGTTTATGTGGAGCCACAAAAGATTCTGAATAACCAAAACCATCTTGAGAAAGAACAACTTGGAGGTATCATGCTACCTGGTAGCAAACTACACTACAAGGCTGTCATAATCAAAACAGCATGGTACTCAGAGAACGAAAAGGGTTTTCTGTCATAAAAAGCAGAATACAGAGCCCAGAAATAAACCCACACCTGTGCGGTCAATTAATAAATGACAAAGCGGACAAGAGCATACAATGGAGTAAAGACAGTCTCTTCAATAAGTGGTATTGGGAAAATTGAACATATGTGCAAGAAAATGAAATTAGACCAACTTCTTACACCATATATGATGAACTCAAAATGCATTAAAGACCATGGGAGATTGGAAACCATAAACCTTTTGGAAAATATAGGCAGTAAAAAAGGTGCTCATTACATTTGTTTGATAACCAACAAGTCTAACGTGTCCCTCCCCGTAACACCCTTCCTTGGCCCTTTCTTCCCCTTTTCCTCCCCGGCCCAGCCTGCCGCGTCCTTGGAGGACTCCCTGCCTTTGGGCCTTTGCACGTGCTAAGACGGCTTCTCTGCTTCCACTCTGCCCCACCCGGACCCTGTCTGTTCTCCACCAAAAAGCCGTATTGACACCACAGAGCAGATGATCTTCCTCGCTGCTTCAAAGCCCAGTGGTTCCCACTGCTCCTTGACTGTAACACGAAGCCTGACCATGGCCGAGGCCCCAGTTACCTGCGCTCCTCACTGCTGTGCTGTCACCAGCAGTCTCCGCCCACTTCCCCTCCAGCCTGGCTTGTGGTGCCCCGGCCTCAAACGCTCCCCCAGCGCTTTGCAGGGCTGGCTCCTTTTCATGCCACTGAATGTCACCGCATCGGACCAGCCTTCCCTAACCTCTTAGCTAAAGCCGCTCCCGCCCGCCCAGGTGCTGTTTCTGGACAGCACTTACCAGCGCCTGGTGTCGCTCCTGTCTCTCGCGTTCACCCCGCAGGTCTGAGCTGCAGGAGGGCAGGGACTGTGTGCGGATCTTGAGAGGCGAACTCCGGGTTCAGTAGATGCCTGCTGACTTGGCGAGTCAATGAACGTGCAGACCACCTGACAGACACACATTCACACAGGCTGCCACTCACCTCTGCACCTTCAGTTACAGCTGCACAGGCTCCACTCCTATCACCAAGGCAGCCACTGTACCTGTGTGCGCTTACGCCCGCACTGAGAGGCCTAACAGTACAAACACTTTCACCCCCACAACACGCACAAGTGTACACACACACACACACACACACACACCTTATTCCCACCAGCATTACAGACCCCGCCTGCCTTTGCCAGGACAAGCCTCCCTGCACCGTGATGCGTTGTTTTTCCTCGTCCGCCCCCAGCGCTCTGGCTTGTGCCACTTCTGTAGCCTCTGCAAGAACCCACCAATCCCAGGCCACGGCTGCGCTGCTTCGGGGAGCACCTCCTAAGCTACAGAAATGTCTCACCATCTACTGGACACCTGTACCTCACAGTTTTCAGTGTCAGGTATAACTGAAATAAACAAACTAATGATAAAAAACATCAAAACTAAACCCAAACTTTTAATTTGTTTTAAAATAAAAAAGCCACACTGCTTCACCCTATGAAACCTAGTCCTGTTTATGACAAATATCAATGAAACTACAAGTTTCCTCACGTTAACTCATCCCTTTATACATCAAGACTTAGGCTTTTTTCTCTCAGAATCCTTTTCTGATCAGCCCTGGCCGGGTAGCCCAGTTGGCTGCAGCATCGTCCCAATACACCAACGTGGCTGGTTCCGTCCCCAGTCGGGCACATACAAGAATGCACAAATAGGTGGAACAACAAATGGATGTTTTTCTCTCTCTCAATCCCTTCTCCTCTCTCTAAAATCAATACAGAAAACATTTTTTTAAATTCTTTTTATCAGATTAAGAGATGTTCTTCATTTACACATGCACAAAACAATATGTATTACAAAAAAAAAAATTTCTAAGTAGAAGCCTGCTTTCCACAGACCAAAGCAACTAAAACCTTATTTGGGAAATTTTGAAAACACAATCTATTGTTTTTGTAATCTAACAACACATTTTATTTATTGTTAACAATATATATTTTACAACAGGACAAGTATACACAGACTAAAACAGCAGGGCTCCCACGTGCAGCCCGAGCCACACTGGAAGCCTTAGAACCATTTAGTGCTCTGACAGCAGGACTGCGCGGGTGGAGCAGGAATAAATAATAGTGCTTTTGGGAGAATCGTAGTGACCAGTAGAGTAGCTAAGGACGGGGCCCCACTGAGGACCGTGCAGCGGGAACTATGCCCCAGGACTGACATGTGCAAAGTTCTAGATCTCCCAACAAAGTGTCTAAGGACCCAGTAGGCCTGTGATGGGCTTTCGTCTGTAGCCAGGCCATGGGAATGAGCCTGCCCGGGGTTTCAAGCACACCTACACTGGGAGAAAGGACAGCCACCCTGTGTAACTGGGTCCAGTGTAGGCCAGGAAGCCACAGCTAGCTGACTGATCAGGGCTTCTTAGGGAAGAATGTTGGTTGAATTGAGGATTCGGGAAGTAGCATCAGATTTGGAGGCCTTTGAAAGTTCTCGCTGTGGAAAAACAGACACCGTCAGTGGCGATATTCCCTCTCATGCATGCCCGCCCCCGTCAGCTTGGGTGAGGTGTCAGCGGAGGGCCTGAGGGCCGCTTCTCTGACACGGGGCGTAGCACAGGCTGTGTTAGGAGCGACGGGGCGGCACTCTGAGCACCATTCCGTTAGTCACAGGGTAAGCACGTGCCCCAGCCCTCAGCCAGTCCCTGTGTTAAAACCCCACAGAAGAGACATCCCTGGTGCATCACCAAGTACTCTGAGTTGCCGAGCTGGGGTGGCAACAAGCTTTGGCGTCTGAGCCCTTTATAAAACAATGGGCCAGACCACATATCTACCAATCCCTGGGGCTGAGGGCCTGTAACCTGCTGGTGATTTGATCTCATGCTGGAGCACATGGTACAGAAGGAGCAGAGAGAGCACAGAGAACCACGAGAAGGACAGGTGTTAGTGGAGGTTAGTCTACTGGCTGCATGCGGCCTGGCGGAGGCTGCCACCCACAGCAACCAAAACCACATGCCCTCCTTCAGCTTGACCACAGGTGGGCAGGTACAGGTGCGCTCCAAGTGGGCGAAATGGGGCTTGACTGAGCAAGCCAGAGAGACGCCTGGACCCGCAGTCCAGCATTCAGCCAGCCAGAGTGCACCCAGGTAGAACCACAGCAATCATGTAATTAAAAAAGGTGCCAGAATAGGAAGCTAACTTCAGGGCTCAAAGCGAGCTGTAGCCATGGACAACCGGGCCATTCGCCATCTCCCAGCAGGAAGACAGCTGGCACCCATGCCTGTAACTCGGCATCCCGAGGTTAAGGCAGCCTCGTCCTCTCAGCAGGAAGCTACTGAGAGAAGAGAGCACGCCCCTTAAGTAAAGGGCATTGCAGGGAAGTGTTGGTAAATATGGAGGAGGATACAGGAGCCGAAGAGCATTCTGGGAAAATGATTCTCCCACAGCCTCATGTGCTTTAGCAGCTCAATGGGACAGAAACAGGCAAAGCGAGGAAGTGAGCGTTGGCCAGCTCAGAGCGGACAGACAGGTGGCATTCAGGCCCGAGGGTTAGTAAGGCACATACTCCAGGGGAGAAGCATCACGTAGGCCAAGGACCTCATTCTAAGCAGCACACAGCTGGGGCTCCCCTCCCAGGCCAGGGGGCCGCTGTTCTTTCCAGCACATGGGAGGCCTCTGACGGCACCATCGAGATGCTGAAAGCTTTCTGTTGTGAGTAACATGATACAAAAACTTTGCCTGACGGTAGGTGGGGCTGAGAATCCAATTCAAGTCGGCACAAGCTTTCTTGTGAATCGGCAGGTTAGGGTGCAAGAATGGAAGCCGGTGACTGGTTATGCCGTCTGCCTCGGGAACTCCCGCTTCCTTTGTAAAAGGGCCTGTGGTCCCACAGCCGACGATTACTGGTTAGTGTAGCCCTGTGCCCAGATGGGAATGAAGCCAGCAGACGACAGACTGGTTTGAGAAAGGGACATGGGACATGCAGGGGTTGCCATACAGACCTGAAGCCCAACAGTGGAGCTGTCAGAGAGGGACGGATCCTTCTAAGAACAGAGAATTAAGACAATTACCAAGAACTCCACCAAGAGAGCAGCAGGGCAGTGCTGAGAAGGGTCGCCTCCTGCAGCCAGGGACTGGTATTTCTCGAGCAGAAGGATCCGGGTTACATGTCTACTTGCTGCTGTCAACTTCCTATACCTCCCGGAAGCCCCCCACCCCATGCACGGCCAAGGCAGGAAAGGGATTCTCAGCCCCCAAACGCTGTCCTAGCTGAGCGCCTGGGGCCCGTGGGAAGACACCCACGGCCCCAACTGTGTGCTCCCCAGAGACTGGCAGATATTAGAAAAGGTCAATTACCGCAAACTCAGAGTAGGTGCTGGCAACAGAGTTAATGCTGAAGTTGCGCTGGAGGGGGGCCGAGCTGGGGTACCCACCGCTCAGCAAGCTGCCATTGAGCTCCAGGTTCTCCTTGTCGGCTCCGTGCCGAGCAGCTCGGGGGTTTTTCTTCCCTGAACAGGTGGACGTGAGGATTGGCTGTGGGGAAGGAGAGATCAGCATGTATCCTTATAATGGCCACACTCGCGCGCGCACACACAGACTATACCATCTTAATATCACTCATTGTGGGTAATCCTTACAGTACTTGATGTAACAAACAAATGAACAACCAAAAAACTCTTAATGATTTGCAGAACACCTATCTTGAGCATCATCTGTAAAACACGTTACAGCACAGGCTCCCTCCTGTCTCCTTCAGCGAGGGGACCCGATTGCCTAGTGACCCAGTGTCAGGGCTGGAACCCACGTGCAGGGCCCTTGCTCAGCAGCCCCTGAAGACCTGGCTTTGAACTGAGCCTGTGGAGCCCCCCCGCTCCCCACAGCTTCCCAGCCCCCTCCCAGGGCTCCCCATGATAGCAGGGGGGCTCAGCATGGCCATGCTCTTCCTTGCTGCCAGAAGGTGGAAGTCGAGACACGGGGGAGCGGTAGACTGTCCCCCCAAAGGCAGGCCGAATGCTACTGTTGGCCGTGGCATTGGACATGGTGGTAGTGTTCAGCTGAGGAAGAGAGAGAGATTGCTCATTCCGGGAACATGCTCAGCAATCCACCCCCAGACGACAGAGAAGTGAGTCTGGGAAGCATCTAACAAAGATTCATTTCCATAAAGAGCTTTGAACAAACTTGTGGAAAGTGTTCAGAGCCTATTAATGTCTAGTTCACGGAGCTATAAAACGGTATACCGTCTGTTTCTAAAACTAGACAGACACCTATCACATGACCCAGCCAGGAGAAATGAAAGCACAGCCCATGCAAAGACTCGGACACAGATATTTATAGCAGCTTCATCTGCAAGAGCAACAAACCAGGAACAAGCTGAGATATCCGTCAGGCGAGTGGATAAGCCAACGACGTAGTCATCAGTGGACACTGCTCAACAACAGAAAGCAGTGACTGCTGGTGCGGGCACCACCATGATGCATCTCTCAAAATCACGCTAAATGGAAGAATTATGCAAAGTGAAAGCAAGCCCTATTGTGTGAGTGTCTATATATAAAATGGCAAAAAATGCAAATTACTCAGTAGTGACAGAGCAAATTGTGTTTGTCTGGAAATGGGGGGAAGAGAACTGGACAATGGGTATGTCCACTGTCTGGACGGTGGTGAGTTTCGAGGCGCATACATGTCAGCCTTATTGAGTGTCCACTGTACACACTGTGTGTCCATCTCACTCAGTAAAGCTGTGAGCATTTTTTACACGAAAAAGTCTAGGTGGGTTAAAAACCTCAATGGGATAGCAAACCTGCTCAAACACAAGGCAGACTCGGACACACAACACAGGAAAAGGTACCTGTACAAGGACAAGCCCTAAAGAAACAGGCTGCTAACACAATTACTGTGTTAAAATTAAGAACTTCCTGTTCACCAAGGAAACACCATAAAGAAAAAGACAAGCCGCACAGGAATCCTGGGAAAAGCTACTGTAACACAACTGATGGAGTAGCATCCAGAACAAAGAATTCCTACAAGCCTTGTAAGAAAGAGACAAATGTTCACTTCATCAGTAAGCAGAGAAATGCAAACCCGAATCATAATCGGACATAACTTCAGACCCAGCAGGTGAACACGAATCTAGAAGTCTGACAGTGCCGTGTGCCAGGCCTGCCACCGGAAGCACAGACGGTCATACACGGGCTGTGTGATTAGTGCAGCTGAAGCTTCAGAAATGCATGAGTGTTGGGCTTCTGATCAGGACGGCAGAGCAGACAGATGCCCCCTCCCGGGACCACAGCAAAGGGACATCTGGACAACAGAACCACGGTCACTGAGGACCGCCAGAGGCTGCTGACCTGAAGTCCTGTGGAGACTGGTGGGAGGGCAGAGAGGAGGAACAGGCAGGCCCCACACCCACGGCGGGTGGGTAACTGGGAGGGTTGTCAGCTCTGGAGGTTCCCCTCTGAGGAGCCAGGTGTCCCTGCCCCAAACGAGGCCCCCAAACCCAAGGCTCCAGGGCCAAGAAGTCCCATCACTTCTGGCTGAGAAAACCAGGGAGGATGGTGGATGAGTGAGACAGAGGGCTGCTGGAGGCCCACGTGTTCCTCTTAAAGGGCCCACGGACGTTCTCACACGAACTCGCTCTAGGCTGGGAGGAAACATACAGGGAGGAACTGAACTGTCTGGCTTTGAGGCAAGAGCGGAAGAGGCAGCTTTCTCCCGGACAGCGTGCTGGCAGATGCCACTGTTTCTCTGCTGAGCCCACCGCACCTGCAGGCACAGGTGGCATCGTGTCCGTCTTGGCTCATGATGTGGACTCTCCTAAAATCTCCTGAAAGTCCACAAACCCCAAACAAGAACCATCTGACTTCAGTGTGCCCCAAGCCTCTTGCCAAGCAGCCCAAGCCTGGCCGTAGGGCAGCAAGCCTCAGTTCACAGACTGGCCCCTCCCGGGCACCTGCAAGCCCATGATCAGCACCCCCATCCGCAGATCGCAGTCTTTCATGCCGGGGGCCCCGGGCAGGTATAATCAGCAGCTGGCCTTCGCCTGCACCTCCCAGGAGGCCCCACAGCCAGCACTCCCAGTGGGCAGTGTCAGACCAGACCACACCAGAGCCCAGCTGAAGTGAGTCCTCTCCACAGGGGAGGTTGGATGGGGGGAGAGGGGGATGCTGAACAGCAGCTCCTCCCCTGTGGCTACAGCCAGTCCTCAAAGCCAGTCAGTCTAGGGGTAAATCCCCGCCAACAGAGATCAAGGCTCAACTACAACCAGAGGGTGCACATAGGCCACACAGGGCAGACGTACCTGGAGCGCCAGCTCAGGTGACTGGGGATGTGCACCCCTGGGCCCTCCAGGACACCTACCACTTACATAAGGGCCCTCTACCAGGACGGGAAGGTGCAAATAAATGGCAGTAATACCTAGCACCAATTACTTTAAACGCAATGGAGCAAATGCTCCAACCAAAAAGACATATGGTGGCTGCATGGATAATGAAACAGACCCTTTCACGTGCTGTCTACAAGAGACTCACTTCAGATCAAAAGACACACAAAGTCTGATAGTAAAGGGATGGGAAAAGGTATTTCATGAAAAAGCTGGTGTGGCAATACTTACAGCAGACAAAACAGACTTTAAAACAAAGGCTATAACAAGAGACAAAGAAGGACCCACCAATTCTACTTCTGGGTATGTATCTGAAGGAACTCAAAGCACTAATAAGAAGACATACGTATACATATGTTCCTTACAGCATTATTTACAATAGCCAAGAGACAGAAGAAACCTAAGTGTACATCAATATATGGAAGGAAAAATAAGTGGTAGCCCTAGCCGGTTTCTCAGTGGTTAGAGCACAGCCCTGTGGACCCAAGGGTCCCAGGTTCGATTCCCGGTAAAGAGCATGTACCTCTGTTGCAGGTTCGCCTGTGGACGCAAGGGTCCCAGGTTCGATTCCCGGTAAAGGGCATGTACCTCTGTTGCAGGTTTGTTTCCTAGCTCTGGTTAGTGTGCGTATGGAAGACAACTAATCAATATGTCTCTCACATCGATGTCTCTCTCTCCACCCTCATCTCCCTCCCCTTCTATTCTCTCTAGAAATCAATGGGAAAAGTATCTCTGGGAAAGGATTTAAAAAAAAGAG
Organism: Myotis davidii; assembly: GCF_000327345.1. Classification (NCBI taxonomy): domain Eukaryota; kingdom Metazoa; phylum Chordata; class Mammalia; order Chiroptera; family Vespertilionidae; genus Myotis; species Myotis davidii. The sequence continues at coordinate 354,428 of NW_006295053.1, read as the reverse complement.
AGTGGTATATACATATAATGCAATATGACTCAATCATAAAAAAAGAATGAACTCTTGCCACCTGCAACAACATGGATGGACCTTGAGAGTATTATGCTCAGTGCAATAAGTCAGAGAAAGACAAATACCATATTATTCACTTATATGCAAAATCTAAAGAACAAAATAAATAAACAAAACAGAAACAGACTTATAGATACAGAGAATATTTTGATGGTTGTCAGAGGGAGGAGGGTTGGAAGGCTGGGTGAAAGAGGAAGGGATTCAGAAGCACAAATTGGTGATTACAAAATAGTCCTGGGGATGGAAAGCACAGCACAGGGAATATAGTCAATAATATAACTATGTAAAAACTAAAAACAAAACAACAAAAAAATAATATAACTATGTAATAGCTATGTATGGTGCCAGGTGGGTATTGGACTTATAGGGGTGATCACCTTTTAAGTTATTGAAATGTTTAGTCACTGGGTGGTACAGCATTATATTAGTTTCGGGTATACATCAACTGCAATTACAAAATAAAAAATATAACCCTGGCCGAGTAGTTCAGCTAATTAGAGTGTTGTCCCAACACACCAACACTGCAGTTCGATCCCAGGTCAGGGCACATACAAGAATCAACCAATGAATGCCATCAGTAAGTGGAACACAAATCATTGTTCTTCTCTTTCTCCCCACTCCTCTCTCTCTGAAGTCAATTAAAAAAATTAATCTATATTTAAAATTAGCCTTAACCGGTTTGGCTCAGTGGCCAGAGTGTCGGCCTGCGGACTCAAGGGTCCCAGGTTCGATTCCGGTCAAGGGCATGTACCTTGGTTGCGGGCACATACCCAGTGGGGGATGTGCAGGAGGCAGCTGATCGATGTTTCTCTCTC
>NW_006295053.1:352926-353535 GCF_000327345.1 Myotis davidii | reverse complement strand
TGCTCTGTAAAAAATCAATAAAATATATCTTTAAAAAAATTAAAATAATAAATTAAAAAACAAGAAACATATGAGGGCAGCACTTTGACACCAAGGATAGCCCACCTTGTACTCTTAGCAGAGAGATTCTCAAACCTTTAATTAAAATAAACCTTTCTAGAACAGAATACTAGTGTTTTTATGTATGTTTTTAAAGCTCACCACATTATTTCCATAATAATATTGAACAACAGGGAGCTGGTTTCATAAAATGTTAAGAGGACAGAACAAGTAGCTAACAACATGTGTTTGAAGAAAGATTGATGCTATGAAGAAAAACCCACAAACAATATAAAATAGGCAAAAAGGCAGAGATCAAAATTATATAATGTGAACTCTACTTTGTAAATATACATTATTTTTAAAAGCTGTTTTAAGCCCAACCAAGGTGACTCAGTGGGTGAGCATCAACCTATGAGCCAGTAGGAAGCATGCTCGGGTTGTGGGATTGATCCCGTGTGTGACATGCAGGAGGCAGTCAATCAATGATTCTCTCTTATCATTGACGTTCCTTTCTCTCTCTCCTTCTCCCTTCCTCTCTGAAATCAATAAAAAAAAATATTTTTTAAA
>NW_006295053.1:350317-351539 GCF_000327345.1 Myotis davidii | reverse complement strand
TTCCTTCCGTCCGTCCTTCCTTCCTCCCTCCCTCCCTCCCTCCCTCCCTTCCTTTGACTTCCAGTGAATGTTCAAGGCCCTGGTATCTGATGGTGAACGAGACATGGCCTTGCCCTTGAGGAGCTACACATTAGCAGGAGAAACAGACCACTAAAGAGATAGGGACTGTATGCCACAGTAATTAAATCTTGTTATCTTCACACCATAACCGGTTTGGCTCAGTGGATAGAGCGTCGGCCTGCGGACTGAAAGGTCCCACGTTTGATTCTGGTCAAGGGCATGTACCTTGGTTGCGGGCACATACCCAGTGGGGGATGTGCAGGAGGCAGCTGATCGATGTTTCTCTCTCATTGATGTTTCTAACTCTCTATCCCTCTCCCCTCCTCTCTGTAAAAAATCAATAAAATATATCTTTAAAAAAATTAAAATAATAAATTAAAAAACAAGAAACATATGAGGGCAGCACTTTGACACCAAGGATAGCCCACCTTGTACTCTTAGCAGAGAGATGCTCAAACCTTTAATTAAAATAAACCTTTCTAGAACAGAATACTAGTGTTTTTATGTATGTTTTTAAAGCTCACCACATTATTTCCATAATAATATTGAACAACAGGGAGCTGGTTTCATAAAATGTTAAGAGGACAGAACAAGTAGCTAACAACATGTGTTTGAAGAAAGAAAGATGCTATGAATGAAAAAAAACCCACAAACAATATAAAATAGGCAAAAAGGCAGAGATCAAAATTATATAATACTCTACTTTGTAAATATACATTATTTTTAAAAGCTGTTTTAAGCCCAACCAAGGTGACTCAGTGGGTGAGCATCAACCTATGAGCCAGTAGGAAGCATGCTCGGGTTGTGGGATTGATCCCGTGTGTGACATGCAGGAGGCAGTCAATCAATGATTCTCTCTTATCATTGACGTTCCTTTCTCTCTCTCCTTCTCCCTTCCTCTCTGAAATCAATAAAAAAAAATATTTTTTAAAAAGCAAGAAAAACACCAAATAGTTTTAGTGCTCTTCTTGGAATTATGGTACAGGTGCTTTTAAAATTGTTTTTATATATTATAAAGTACCAGAGGCCCAACGTGCGAAATCATGCGAGACCCAGAAACCCGCCCAGAAACCCGCAGCGCCACTAGACCCATCAATGCACCCACCTCCTGGTGATGGTTGTTTGGTCGTTATGGTGTTACAGTCACTGGCTTTTTATAATA
>NW_006295053.1:339501-348883 GCF_000327345.1 Myotis davidii | reverse complement strand
TCCTTCAATTCCTCTTCCAGCTGGGACCAGATACAAGCACTGTTATTTACTTCAAACCTCTGGTGTGAAGCCCGAAGGAAATGATTTCCCCCCAAAATGACTCCTCCTTCCCCAGAGCTTCACTAGACTGACGCCGGGGAGCCGGACCCACTTGGGGAAACGTCAGAGTCGCTGAAATCAAAGGCCAGGGGTAGTCTGTTCACAATACACAGCCCAGCGTTGCCACTGGTTTTGGTGCCGGAAGTGAGAGGATGGCGTGCAGTGAGGGCAGCACCATCCGGGTCAGGCCTGGGCCCTGCCTCCTGCGAGCCGTGAAAAGTGGGCAAGTTACTTAAGTTCTCAGTGCCCCGTTTCCTCATTGTAAAAATGGAAAGCACTTTGAAATAACACCTGGCTCTTCATTCAGTAAATACTATTATCATTATTAAAATGGAGAAGATACTTAAGCCCACAGAACTTGCTAAAGATAGAGCTTGCTCAGTGTTATCGGCTGAACTGTGCCCCCTCCCCACCCCATCCATATGCTGAAGTCTAACCTCCGGTATTGAGGAATGTGGTTTTATCTAACGTGTGAAGACAGGGAGGGACAACCACCTACAAGTCTCGGAAGAAACCAGCCTGCCTAGGCCTTGACCTGACTCCCAGCCCCCAGACTTGTGAGAAAATACATGTCTTTGTTCAGGCCGCCCAGTCGGTGGTATTCTGTTAACGGCTGTGCTAGAATCTAACACACCTTGACATACAGCTGCTCATACCAGTACGGTCAGTGTTCTTTATCTTTGCCTAACCCTTCATCTATAAAAAAAAAGATTTCCCAAGTGGCAGCCCTGACCAACTTTAAAATCGTTTTTCATGAGAATTTTCAGCTGAAAATATTCAAGAACACCCTAATTGGGAGCAATATATTTATTTTTATAATATTCATTGCAAAATGACTTTTTAAATTAAATTCAAAATATCGTGGCGTGTGGGGATGGTTTCTGTTTTGGACGCGTGCAGTTAACTGGCCAAGGAGACTGTGAGGTTTGCACCCCCACTCCCTCTCAGCAGTGAGGAACGGAGGGGGTCTAAGGCAGGGGAGCTGGGCGGGAGCACATCCACTTGGTGCAGGAAAACCAGTGCCTCCTTTGTCATCTAAAAAGCAAGACAGGCTCTATATTAGCGCAACCCGTCACTGGCTCCCTCCCCTTGGTTCAGATGTCAAAAGATTACGTCACCTACAGGAAATGAGCTGTGTGGAGGGACAAGGGAAAGGTCTACACTCAGAGCTTGGTGGGCACCCCTACTTGTCCACTCTCTTTCGGCCTATTGAGACAATGCAGCTTAGATATGCAAGGTTAAGGATTATAGACAATCTGGTTTTCACTGAACTGACCCTCACAAAATGGACAAAAAAAAATATAGTATGTTAGGCTTCTTATTTTTTGGGTTGTTTCTTTTTAAATTCTATCCATGTATACCAGAACAGTAATATAAGCATATAATTTAGAAATATAAATTAGATGTGTACACTCAAAATTAGGGCAGGCCATCAGAAAAGCAGAACCAATCCTGACCATTTGCTAAGCTTGTGAAGAAATCCCATTCCCTCCCAGCCTGCTGGGTCGGTGATGGCCTAGAAACAGTACCTACAAGGGATGGGAGTTAGTCTCTCATTTTTTCTTCAACACTCGCATGTCAACAAGGGCTACTTATTTGGCTCTTTACTGACAGTTTTTCTTCCTCCTTCTTGCTTTCAAGCAGAAGTCAGGGGTCACTGAGGACGGGGAGACCTGTCCTTAAACAGCTGTACACACAGTTCTCCCCACTTCTGAGTCCTAGTCTCCGACCTGTAAATGTGACGTTGAACTCAGGACTCCCTGAAGGCCAGCATGCACCTGAGAGCGAGGCTGCTTGAATTTTGTGTCCGCTACGCTTCCTCCTAGTCCCAGCCCCGAGCCCTGAAATGCTCTGAGGGAGCCTGCCTGTGCTCTACCGATCAGAAGAAACGGAATTCAGCATACAGATGTGCACTAAACCCAGGCAATTTTCTAAGAAAACAGCCAGTGTTGGAAGAGAAAATATTACTTGCCTGGCCCAGTATCTATCCTTCCCTCCCTCCTCAGTAACAGAGCCCGAATTCCTCTGTGGCAGCAAGACGGCCGCCCTCACAGAGATGAGGCATATGAGCAGAGATGCCGGGACGAGAGCCTGGGAGAGCCCTTCGAGGGGCTGTCGGGACAGTGCCTTCTGTGTCCCTTCCCCCACATGGCACCCGAAGGGCTGTGGTGGGAGCTCGAGAGCCAACCGGAACCTGAGGATAAGGGCCATGAGCCGGAGAAGCCTGGGACCCACTGACTGTGGAACTGCCACACCTGCCCTGCGCTGCCCCCTCTGGACTTCCTTTACGCCAGAAACTTCTACCTTAACGAAGCCATTTGTTCAGGGTTTTTCTCTTATATGTTCCTGTACAAAAGCCTCACAAATACAGATGGGTCAGTAGTAAGCTAGAGACTTAGTGATGAAGACACTGGTATTAGAAACTCAGTAAAGAGAAAAGGAGACTGGCTCTATAAAGGACAAGCTTTCTTTCCTTTTTTTTTAATCCTCACCCAAGGATATTGTTCCATTTTTAGAGAGAGGGGAAGGCAGGGGGAGAGGCAGAGAGAAACCATCCACAGATGTCTCTCTCACATAACTGGTTGCCTTCCCGACGCTCCCCAACCAGGGCCAGGGATTGAGCTGCAACGGATTGAGAGGTAAGTGCCCTTGACCAGAACTGAACTCAGGACCCTTCAGTCCACAGGCCGACACTCTATGCACTGAGCCAAACCGGCCAGGGCAAGAACATGCTTTCTTCATACTTCATTGTCCTCTAAGGAAAACAGAGCAAAGTGAGGGCAGTACCTCAAACTCTAGGAAAAGCCTCCAGCTCTCCTCCCACTTCTGCACGCCGTCGAAGAGCTCTTTGTGGACCTCATAGTAGTTTCTTAACCGCACCACCTCGGCGTCATGGGCCTGGAGCAGACTTTCCGTGTAGTCCTCTGCAAGACAGAAGCCCGGGAGTTTTAAAAATTCCTCTAGTGTTTAGCCATCTTACTTTAAATCTAACCCATTTCCTAAACTGGAAATAGATTCTTCTTCACTACAGTAAAAACGTTACATGAATAAATATTCATTGTGGATAATAAAAATCTGGTTTTTCACCATCAGCCTGGAGGGCCTAGGGAGTAAGGCCCTAAAGTGTGGACTAAAATGACTAAGACTCGCAACGCTCTGTGTCATCTCTCACCTTCTCTTAGCTTTCTTTCATATCCTTTGTTTCCAACCTGCTCAGTAGAGGGCTGGGTCATGAAAATGTCCCCAGTGTGGAATTTAGTAGACAACTTCATCTTTATACTCAGTTCGGGTCAGACTAGAATTCTGTTGGGCTCTGGGGTCAGACTGTGGCCTTAACTGTGAGCTCTGCCCTCTCCCCGCTGTGCCCCCGGTTCAAGTTGCTCAACATTTATGCACCTGTGTCCTCATCTCTTGACATGAGATTGAGATATTACTGTTAAGAGTTTGACACTGCACCTGGCATAGAGTAAGCAAGCGCTGATAAACTTGAGCTTCACAACTACAGGCTACAGTGATAAGCTGCTTCAGAAATCAAGACATCCCTTATTTCCCAGGCGCATCTGCAAATGCTCACCGATACAGGAATGGCAACTTATGGTGAAAGGCTTGAAAAGGTAGTTACAGCTGGTGAACATCTGCACTTCTTCACAAGTGCAGGCCACATAAAGACCACCGCTCCCGTACTAACCATCATAGTAAGCAGCAAAAGCCTGTCTCTGCTCCTGGCTGTAGAAACACTGGTCCCAGTACTTAGCCAGCTCCACTCGTATCGCCTCAATCACTCTCTTCATGTTTTGCATTTTCAGTTCCTCCAAGCGATCCACTTCTAATTGCAGCTGAAACACAGACATCTGGTAAAGGTGCTTGTTATACTTTTACACTCACAGCGCCTTGCAAAATTTTTCCATTTTTATTTATTTATTTTTGTTAATCCCCACCCAAGGACATATATATTTTTAATATATTTTTATTGATTTCAGAGAGAGAGGGAGAGAAAGACAGAAACATCAATGATGAGAATCACTAACTGGCTGCCTCCTGCATGCCCCCTACTGGGGATCAGAAACACATCAATTGGTTGCCTCCTGCACAAGCGCCGATGAGGGCCCAGGCAGGTGAAGAGCCTGCAACCAAGGTATGTGCCCTTGACCAGAATCGAACTGGGACCCTTTGATCCACAGGCCAACACTCTATCTACTGAGCCAAACCGGCGAGGGCAAAAATTTTCCCTTTTTAAATAAAACTACAGCACAAAATCACAGAGGTAGGTTGACACTCTAACAATACTGTCAAAGGAGCCAGAAACCTAAGAAAGGTACAGGAAAGATAAGAGATGAGTGGGTTACTGCCACGTTTTTCTGATGCTTGCTTTAAAATACACTTGCTTGTCCTGGCCGGTGTGTTTAGTGGTTAGAGTTGGCCGGTGCACTGAAGGGTCTCAGGTCAAGGGCAGGTACCTCAGTTGCTGGTTTGAACCCCAGTCTGTCAGGGCACATGTGGAAGGCAACTAATTCATGTGTCTCTCTCACATCGTTGTTTCTGGAGAGTGAAAGGGAGAAGGAAAGACAAGAGAAACACATGAACTGGTTGCCTCCTGCACGATCCCCGATGAGGGCCCGCGTCTGTCAGGGCACATGTGGAAGGCAACTAATTCATGTGTCTCTCTCACATCGTTGTTTCTCTTCCTCCCTTCTACTCTCTCTAAAAATCAATGGCAAAAATATCCTCGGGTGAGGATTAACAACAACAAAAAACTTGTTCAAGGCAGAAGTTGGTAAAGACATGGGATCAGACATAAAATGCCAGTAGAGACTACTGACCCAGCACCCTATGGGTTTCCTACCGCTTTCTTAACTTTGGCCTTCGACCCAGTCATAACCATGGCCACAGCTTCTCGCTCTTCTTCTGGGATTTGCAGCCTGTCCCAGAGCTCCCGGATCTGAGCACGCAGCCCCTCGCACACGGCTTCGTTTTGTGACTTCCGCATTTCCAGCTGCGGCAAGGAAAGACAGTGGTCACGGCAAAGGCAGCAGCAGAGGCTAGCCCTCTGGCTTCCCACAGTGTCTGGACCCGATACAGAATAGGCCCCATTACAGGATTGTGAAGAGGTGTGTTTTCATGACTTCTGAACACAAACTATAAGTCTGTCATTTACAGCAGGATCTCAGACCCTAAGAATTAGGATTCAAATTTTGAAATAAAAAAATTATTTTTCAGGTGGAGGAGGGCAATGGGGGGAAAAAAGAGGAATATCTATAATAATCTCAATAATAAAGGTTTAAAAATTTTTTTTCAATTAAACACTAATTCAATGACTTATTTCATCCATAATTTCAATTTCATGTTCTTAGAGCTACATATAAATTGAGTTTTTTGTTTAAAAAAATCATGGTTGTATATCATATACTATCTTTATCCTCCCTCCCTCATTCTCTTAACCTACATTGGGTCCTTATATAACACTGCCGGGGGGGGAAAACTGTCACTTTTTTCAAATTGCTGGATACTACGGAGATGAGATCCCAGGCCATGTTCCGAATAGACATTACCTGCTGTAGCAACTTCTGTAGTGCGGCAATATTTTCCAAAGATAAACAAAAGGCCTCTTCATCTTCACACACCACATCTCGCTCGAAGCTCGTGTCTGGGGTGTGATCTAATTCTTCCATGCACAGTATGATCTGTCTTTTTATGCTGACAAACTCCTCACGCCGAGAGGCCTGTAAAATCAAATGATTAGAAGATACCCACGGAAAGTCAAGCTGACCTTTAGGAAGCATGGTGCACGGAGTATACCTTTGTTTCCCGCAAAGTTGCCAAATGTTTTCTGAACTGGTTCAGCTCTTCCAGGCTGGGAACAGAGTCGCTGTCGATGTCATAGTGCGGCACGCAAAGGACTTCACACAGCTCTTGATCCTGTTCCGTAAGGAGTTTCAGTTCACGTTTCCTCTCCTTTTTCTGTTTGCGCATCAGCTCCACCTGAGTGCGCAAGTCCTTTTCCAGCTGCAAGATGGTCGGCTCTCCTTCCTCCTGAAGAGAGGATATACCGTTGTTACAGGGTTCCAAGTGGATTTCCCACGAGACTTACCATCAGGGGAGCAATGCGCAGCGTCTTGTCCGGGCCAACCCCTTCAGCCTGTCTCCAAGGCCCCCCCTCCTCTGACTTCCCAAAACAGCTCCCACGAGACTCTCCTATCTCTTCTACCCTAAGCCCTTCCTTGTTTCGCTGTCCTCAGCTTTAATAAACAAACTCTCAAAAAAATACATTAGCTGCTTCACCTCTCAACAGGGCAACTCTTTACGTCAGTAAAATGACTGCTGGATCTGGTTGGCTAGGCAGCACATTTCCCCCACTTCCCGTGTCCAGGACCACCCTGACACAGACATCCTCCACTCAGCCCCGAGGCAAAGCTCCTGCCTCAATCTCAGACCCAAACAGGAGCCCAGACCGTGTACCTGAAATGGCTCAACACGCAACTCGCTGCACAAGACAGCCAACTCTTTTTGACAGTTGCCTATGCTTTTAATGAGCCTTTCCTTCAGGCTTTCCTCTTCAGCAATCATCATATCCAGGAGGTCCTACCGGAGAGAAAACAGCCCCATAAAAGTTTGGAACTAAGGGGGGAAAACACCCCAAATAACAAATAACACCAATAATTTCAAAATTTTAATACCCAGGTCCTCCTGCAAAGACACAGCACTAAACTCACCTTGATATGCTTGTGCACAACCTGAGTCCTTTGTAGCCGCTGGTCCTCGGGAATCCCAATCAGTTCCCATATTTCCCGAAGGTGCGTCAGGGCTTTCTGGAGACATAATATGGACTCCTCTGCAATCACCTCACTGGAAAGCAAAAGAGAAATCAGCTGCATGAGCCACTGCCTCCGACACAGTAAGAGAAGTATTTACAGCCCTGGCTGGTAGCTCAGTGGTTAGAGCACTGCACCGCAGACCAAAGAGCCTCGGGTTCGATTCCCCGTCAAGGTATATACCTCGGCTGAAGGCTCGATCCCTGGCCCTGGTCAGGGTGTGAAAGGAAGGCAACCAATCAATGTTTATCTTTCACATCAATGTCTGTCTCTCTCGGAAAAAAAAAAAGCACACACAAAAAAAACTGTGCTGCACTAGACATTGAGGTGTGGAGCAAGCATGTCAAACTCACAGCCCGTGTGCCTCACTTATTTGGCCCATGCTAGCCTTTGAGTTTGACATGCCTAGTGTAGAGGACCTACCTAATACATAGTCACAAACCCAACAGAAAGCCAAAATGAGGAGACAAAGAAACAACCCCCAAATGAAAGAAAAAGAGAATTCTCCAGAAAAAGAGATAAATGAAGCAGAAGTAAGAAATTTATCTGAAACAAAGTTCAGAATAATGATGGTAAAAATGCTTAACAGCATGAGAAAAGATATAGCAACTATGAAAACAGAAATAAAGAATTACATAACACAAATAAAGGACACATTGGAAGGAATACACAGCAGATTAGGGGAAGCTGAATATTGAATCAGTAAATTAGAAGAAATTAGAAGACAGAGTTGAAAATATCATTCAATTAGAGAACCAAAAAGAAAAAAAAACAATCACACACGACCCCCACACAGATACTGACTCCTTCCTGAATACCTTGCTGATCCCCCCTGCAGCTGAAACTTCCTCAACTGAATTCCTCAGCTCATGTGCCTGCCCCTCACCCAACCGCAGTATAAAAAAAGCGCCCCCTCCCTGTTGGCGTGAATCCACGTGCCCTGTCCTTGGGGTACCTGGGTCTCCCGTGGACGCAGAAATAAACCTTTTCCTTTCCTTTCTTTTCTGATTCACTGGACTCTCTATTTCTTGCGCCACCTAACCTAACAACTTTGAAAAAAGAACATTCTGAGATAAAGAATGACGTTACACAAATAAAGAACACATTGGGATGAATATTCAGCAGATTAGGGGAAGCTGAGGATCGAATTAGTGAATTAGAAGAGTTGAAATATCACTCAATCAGAGAGCCAAAAAGAAAAGAAAAAACAATTAAAAAACGACAGCTTAAGGGAGCTATGGGACAATGTGAAACGTAACAATATTAGAAGAGCAGGTGTGCCAGAAGAGGCAGAAAGGGAAAAAGGCATAGGGAAGGTGTTTGAAGAAATAATGGCAGAAAACGCCCCTAAAGGAAAAAGTCACATAAGTGTAGGAGAACCCCAAACAAGGAGAATTCAAACAGGCCCATGTCCAGACACATCATAATTAAAATGCCAAAAATTAAAGACAAAGAGAGAATCTTAAAGGCAGCAAGAGAAAAGAAAACTGTTAACTACAAAGGACTTCCCATAAGGCTGACACCTGATTTCTCATGAGAAACTCTACAGGCCAGAAGGGAATGGCATGAAGTACTCAACGTAATGGAAAGCAAGGATCTGAGACCAAGATTACTATATCCCGATGCTGTCGACAAGAGACCCACTTCAGAGCAAAAGACACACACAGGATGAGAGTGAAGAGATAGGAAAACTTTTTCCATGCAAATGGAAAAGAAAAAAAGCTGGAGTGGCAATACTCATATCTGACAAAATAGACTTTAAAATGAAGACCATCACAGGAGACAACAAAGGTCACTACGTAATACTGAAGGGACCGATCTAACAAGAGGATAGAACCTTGGTAAACATATATGCACCCACTACAGGAGCACCTAAATATAAAAAAAACTTGTAGAGGACTTTAACGGAGAGATCCACAACAATGCAGTCAAGGGGACTTTAACACCCCTCTGACCTCACTGGATAGATCTTCCAAACAAAAACTTAACAGACTCTAAAGGACACACTGATCAGATGGGCTTAACTGACATTTATAGAACATTTCACCCCAACGCAGAATATACATTCTTCCTTAGTGCACATGGATCATTCACAAAGACTACATGTTAGGACACGAAACAAGTCTCTACAAGTTCAAGAAGATTGAAATCATATCAAGCATCTTTTCAGATCACAGTGGCATAAAACTGGAAATCAACTACAATAAAAACAATCCAAAAAAATCTAACACAAGGAGACTAAATAGCACGCTATTAAACAATGACTGGGTTACCAGAGAGATCAAAGAAGAAATAAAAAACATCATGGCAAAAAACGACAATGAAAACACAACAATACAAAACCTATGGGACACAGCAAAAGCAGTCTTGAAAGGGAAGTTCATAGCTCTACAAGCCTACTGCAAGAAACAAGAAAAATGAGCAATAAATGACCTAACTCTACAACTCGAAGAGTTAGAAAGAGAGCAACAACA
>NW_006295053.1:337980-338273 GCF_000327345.1 Myotis davidii | reverse complement strand
GTAGGAATACAAGGATCATACCTCAACGTAATAAAAGCCATATATGACAAACCCACAGCCAACATCATACTCAATGGGCAAAAACTAAAACCATTTCCCCTAAAAACAGGAACAAGACAGGGATAACCACTTTCACCACTACTGTTTGACATCTCACTGAAGTGCTATAAGCGATCAGGTAAGAATAAAAAGCATCCAAATTGGAAAAGAAGTAATAAAACTGTCATTATTCACAAATGACATGATATTGTACATAGAAAACCCCAAAGACTCCATCAAAAACCACTAGACTT
>NW_006295053.1:333984-336461 GCF_000327345.1 Myotis davidii | reverse complement strand
AAAAACAATGGGAAAAATACTCTCCGGTGAAGATTTAATTAAATAAATAAATATATATACATCTTTCAAATTTATTTAGAGGAACTAATTTACTGTTAGAACATGTGATTCTGGTTATTCTGTCTCATTCCAATGAATATACCTACTGGTTTCTGGGAGCAAAGCAACAGAATAACTAAATAAGGTTTGCTGGGAAACTCTATAGAGAGGTCTGTTTTTTGTTGTTTTTTTTAATTTTAATTTTAATTCTTTATTGTTTAAAGTATTACATATGTCTCCTTTTCCCCCCATTAACCTCTCCCCAGTCATTCCCACCCGCCAGAGAGATCTGTTTTTAATGTAGAAAGCCAGGTCACCTTAGGAAGGGTTGTAGAACCCTAATGGGTTTGGCTCAGTGGATAGAGCATCAGCCAGCAGACTGAAGGGACCCAGGTTCAGGTTGCAGGCTCCATTCCCTGGCCCTGGTCTAGATGCATGCAGCGGGCAACCAATCAATGTGTGTCTCTCTCTCTCTCTGCCTCTCCCCCTCTCCTTTCCACTAGCTCTAAAAATCAATGGAGCCCTAGGCAGTTTGGCTCAATGGATAGAGCATTGGCCTGAGGGCCAAAAGGGTCCTGGGTTCGATTCCGGTCAAGGGCACGAACCTTGGTTGCAGGCTCCTCCCAGGCCTGGGCCCTGGTCAGGGCTCATGCAAGAGGCAACCACTTGATATGTTTCTCTCACATCGATGTTTCTGTCTTTCCCTCTCTTCCACTCTCTAAAAAATCAATGGAAAAATATCCCTGGGTGAGGATTAACAAAAAACAAAAACACACACACAAAAAGTAGGGTTGTAGAAAACTAAAACAGGATTTAGAAAAATAAACAGAAGCAAACATAAGATTGTCCTGAGGACTATGAGAGGTTATTTCCCCTTCTTATTTTTTCAAAAATATATTTTATTTTCAGAAAGGGAAAGGGAGAGGAAAAATAAAATCAATGAGAGAATCACTGATGGGCTGTCTCCTGCACGCCCCCTGCTGGGAATTGAGTCAGCAACCTGGGCATGTGCCCTTGACTGGAATCAAACCCAGGACCCTTCAGTCTGCAGGCCGATGCTCTATTCGGTGAGTCAAACCAGCTAGGGCTCCCCTTCTCCTTATTAATATTTTCGGAAAAATTGAAATCACCGTAAAAGGGGAAATTACTAAGGCCCTTGTAGATACTGGGGCTATTTTATCTGTCCTTAAACCCTCCCCAATTAAGTAGCACTCTCCCTTGGAGTAAAGCTTCTATTCAAACGGTAGGGACAGCTAAGTCCGAACCAGTTCCCTTCTGGTTAGGGAATGTTATGGGGCAATACACAGGATGTCCCCAAAATGTATACATACTTTAACAGCTGATAGCTCAACTGATGTTTCTTTCTTTTCAAATTTAACCCATTGGAATTAATTATTTCAAGTGTGTATACATTTTTTGGGGGGACACCCTGCATATTTTTACTAGTTAAATCTGCCCAAATTCACCTGATAGGGCGAGATTTTCTTTTTTAAGTGAAAGTGAGTTTATTAGTGAAGCAGTGAGACAAAGAACGGGCCACCTCACAGACAAAGCAGCTGAGATTTTCTTGAAATCAAGGACGGCCACATACCCTTTTCCAGAAGGGTGGAATGTATTTAGAAATAAATTATTCAGATACTGAACTAATTGGGAAAATCATGATTTTAAAGGAACCCCACAAGAGGAAACTAATCTTGAAACTGACTGAAGGTTTGTTACAGATCATTCCAATACAACGTCAGGCCTTTTCCATTCATGAATACCCTTTATGCACAAGCAGGAATTTAGCCCACTACACAAGGTTACTTCTTAAACGGGGGCTTGTCACTTTAAGTCTGAGCCCTGTAACTCTCCTATCCTTCCAGTAAAAACCACAAACACTGAAATGGGCAAGGATGGGCATTTGTACAGGATCCCGTAACTATCCGGGAGGCGCAGTAGCGCCCCAGGTGAGGAGGGGAAACCTGAGGCCTACAATGGGAGCAGGCGGGGTAGGGGGCTCAAACCCCTCCTGCCGGCCTTCCTGTGCCCTTCAGGGGGCCGCCCAGGCTCGTGCAGGGGCCAGGGAGGTGGGCGGGAAGAAAAGAGGGTGTGCGCCACCTGGTGAGACACAGGCAGTTGGGGCATCTTGGGGCCAAGCAGCCCCATCCATTGGCCACACCTGCTGCTGCGGCCAGTCCAGTGGAGAGGGCATGGGGAGCGGGAAGGGAGGGAAAGAAGGGACGCCGGCCCCCATCCCCCGAACACAAACAGGGCAGGAGCCCAGCGAGCAGCATCCCCGCTACAGAGGCAGGGGCGGGGGGCGGCAGTGGGAGGTCAGGTGAGTGAACGCCCGTGGGTGAGAGGCGTCGCTGGGAATCGAGACCAACGGAGAGCCGCCCCCCTCTCGGACCCCCGGGCCCGCACCCGCTGCCGCCCTGTGTGGGGAGGCGGTGCGC
>NW_006295053.1:333312-333816 GCF_000327345.1 Myotis davidii | reverse complement strand
TTTTTTAAAGTTCACCTTTTTAAGTTAGCCTTATGCACGTTTTCTTTTTTTAAAAAAAATATATATAATTTCAGAGAGGAAGGAAGGAGAGATATAAACATCAATGAAGAGAGAAAATCATGGATCGGCTGCCTCCTGCACGCCCCGCACCGGGGATGGAGCCCGCAACCCCCGGCCCATAGGGGCCCTCGGCCGGAATCGAACCCGGGACCCTCCAGTCCGCAGGCCGACGCTCCATCTGCCCAGCCACGCCGGCCCGGGCGTGTAGCTTTTCTCTTGGAGGCGAGAAGACACATCCCCATCCTGCCCCAGTCACAGGCTGGTCAGTGACAGTGACGCCGTCGGACCCGACTCCCAGTCGGTCCTCCTTCCCCAGCGCCCAGTCGTTACAACCACCGGGAAGGAATTCCACACGGAGCTTTTTGCACGGACACCAAGCTCTTTCAATTCAAGGAACGACGTGAACACCGCAGCCCAGGAAAGGGGCAAACAACGATACACAAA
>NW_006295053.1:330834-332731 GCF_000327345.1 Myotis davidii | reverse complement strand
TTCCTCTGCAGGCCACTGGGGGCGCTCTGCAAGAGGAGCCCGCCCTGCCGCTCCCCTGGGGCGGTTTTGTTTTGAAATTTTTTTGTTTAATCCTCACCACAGGATATGGTTTTTTTTTAATTGACTTTTAAAGGGGACAAATGTAATACTTTCAACAATAAAGATTTAATTAAAAATAAATTGATTTTGCCAAACCGGTTTGGCTCAGTGGCTAGAGCGTCGGCCTGCGGACTGAAGGGTCCCAGGTTCCATTCTGGTCAAGGGCATGTACCTTAGTTGCGGGCACATCCCCAGTAGGAGGTGTGCAGGAGGCAGCTGATCGATGTTTCTCTCTCATCGATGTTTCTAACTCTCTATCCCTCTCCCTTCCTCTCTGTAAAAAAATCAATAAAATATGTTTTAAAAAAATAGATTTTTAGAGAGAGGAAGGGAGAGAGACAGCTCAGTAGGGCACCGGACCGAAATCAAACCTGCAATCTAGGCTTGTGCCCTGACTGGGAATGGAACCCACCCACAACCTTTTGGTGTACCATTCAAGCTCTAACTGATGGAGCCACCGGCCAGGGCGGTTTTTTATTTTTATTTATTGAGAGCGTGAGAAACGTGGATTGTTGTTCCACTTAATTGGTTGCTTCTTGCACGTGCCCTAAACAGAGATCCAACCCATGCCCTGGCATATGGGGACTGCGCTCTAACCAACTGAGCGGCCGACCAGGGCTCCCTGCAGGTTTGACTCCAAGTGCACCTAGTTCCCTGGAAGGGGCAGTGAGCGCAGGGAGCCTACCTCCCAGGTGCGGTGCATAAAGGCTTCCCTGCCCGCACCAGCTGGGTGTGGCGGGAGCAGGTTATTAGAAAGGCCTGGTGTCTTGCTTCCCTCGCTCATCCGAGCAGTCAGCCTGGGAACTGATCTTTGGTGGCAATATTCCCCAGATGTAGGAAAAAGTGCCCTAGGGAACCCTGCTCGGGCCCAGGAACTTTCTAGACCAGTGATCCCCTTTAATTACCACAATTCCCTTCAGTGAATATGATCCCCATTTTACAGAGCCAGGGAACTGTCTCAAAAAGGTTTGCCAATCACTTTTTTTCAGTGATTTTTGGTTGCACAATATCCTGGTGTGTGGATATCTCATAATTCAACTATTTTGTATTGATGGATACTTAAATCACAATTTTTACAAATGAATGTCTTCAGACATATATCTTTGTATCATGCATTGTTCTGAGGTTGATTCCTACAAATGTAACTATTGAACACTTCCTTTCCAGAGAGGTTTAGTTATTCACTGGAGGCCCGGTGCATGAAATTCGTGCACAGGTAGGGTCCCTAGGCCTGGCTGGGTCCCTCCCTTTCCCCAGCTGCCAGCCGGGATCTACCTTTGTTCCGCCCCCTGGTGGTCATCGCAAGTCACAGAGGGCAGTCAAATTCCTGATTGGTTGAACTTCCCAGGGGACAATTTGCATATTGGCCTTTTAGTATATAGGATTTGCCCTGCCCACCAAGTGAGCCAGCAGAGCACCTCCTCTCACCCTGGGTAGCTCTGACAACTGCTGTACTTTTAAACCTCTTTGTTAGTTTCACAGGGAAAGTGGGATTTCCGTCTTCACACTTGCTTAATTACAACTGAAACTGCACCTTTTCCCATGGGTATGGGCTACTTCTAGAAACGATCTCCCTTTGCCCTTTCCATGAAGGAAAAGTAAAGGATGGATGCTTGCTTGCACTCAGGACCCCATTTTCCTTTCAGAAGAACCTCCACTCTCCCTCTGGGGGTCACGCCAGCGCCTTTCCCTTCCTCTACCCCCAGGTGCATCACCTTTACCTTCCTCACTTCTAAGCTCCAAGGGCCCTTCCTTTACTCTATGACTTGTTACCGACTTCTATGACATCTATGAACTA
>NW_006295053.1:329395-330732 GCF_000327345.1 Myotis davidii | reverse complement strand
GCCTTTCAGTCTGCAGGCCGATGCTCTATCCACTGGACCTAACTGGTTAGGGCTCAGGCATATTTATTTTTTTAAAAAAATATATTTTTATTGATTTCAGAGAGGAAGGGAGAGATAGAAATATCAATGATGAGAGGGAATCATTGATCGGTTGCCTCTACACGCCTCCTACTGGGGGAGGAGCCCGCAACTCAGGCACGTGCCCTTGACCGGAATCGAACCCGGGACCCTCAGGTCCACTGGCCGACGCTCTATCCACTGAGCCACACCAGCTAAGGCAACAGACACTTTTTTAAGCATAAGGAGTCATCGAATTTTAGAAATGGAAGGGGGCTTACTGATCACCTATCTGATCCATCTCCTCGTTTTACGGTTCTGGAAACTCCAGGAACGGGGCGAGTTTCCTGGAAGGCCCA
The DNA here is from genome assembly GCF_000327345.1 of Myotis davidii. Lineage (NCBI taxonomy): Eukaryota > Metazoa > Chordata > Mammalia > Chiroptera > Vespertilionidae > Myotis > Myotis davidii. Next base: position 330,316 of record NW_006295053.1, on the reverse strand, counting down.
GAGCAGGCCCAGAGGGACGAGGGTCCAGTCCACGGAGCACGTGAAGCCCCCCCGGGAAACCCCCTGTGCTTCACCAGCAAAGATGGAAGGGCTGGCCCAGCACAAAACACGTGACATTTGAACGTAGAGGCTTTATTTACAATGAGACTCAAACACGATGTAGCAAACGATCCTCCTCCTCCATGTCTTCTCAGCATGGGCTGCACTTCATAACCAAAACAGGAAAACATCCTTGGGCAGGGCGACTCCCTCCTCTGACGTGTCCCCTAAATCCCAAACAAGTCCGGTTCCCCAGCCTGGAGCAGGGTGGCTGGGGGGCGCTGGGGAGCGTGGAGTCGGCAGCTGCGCCCCCTCCTGCAGCCCCTGGGGAGCGCGTCCAGGGGCAGCTTCAGGCTTTCACCTCGCTCATGGCCTCCATGAGGCGAGCGCTGTTGGTGACGGCTGTTGTCAGGAAAATGAACCTGAACCCTGAGGAGCCAAAAGCACCAGCCAGGTGAGTGCCAGCAGATCAGTGGCCCCCGTCACCGGCCCCGCTACCTAGCGCCCCTCCACAGCCCGGGCTGGATCCAAGAACCAGTTCACGGGCGCAGACGTGTGGGTGCCACGCTCGGGGCACAGCGACTGGCCACACCCTGGAGCTGGGCTCCTGCTCTCCGGCCCACAGCCAGTGGTACCCAGAGGGCAGCAGAGGACCTCCCCGAGCGCTGCCCTTTGGCAGCCCAGAGCCCCCCACGGACCGGCTGTCACCCTTCCGCCCTCGCTCACCTTTCTCTCTGCCCAGGAACCGCAGGGCTGAGATCTCGGAGAAGGTGCAGCCCCCCAGGAACACCACCAGGATGAGGCGCAGGGACTCACTGGGGGCCCTGTCGTCCTTGGTCCCGCCTGGGGAGAGCAGACCAGACACGGCTCTTTTTTTTTTTT
>NW_006295053.1:328813-329096 GCF_000327345.1 Myotis davidii | reverse complement strand
CCGGCCCCATCTGCCGAGGCCACGCACCTGTGAAGGCCAGCTCACTGCAGTTGAGCAGCCGCAGCACCTCTTCCAGGCCCTGCCAGCTCCGCCGCTCCAGCACCTGGGGGGGCACGAGGGTGAGTTTCAGAGCTAAGACAGGATGGGGCTTATTATTTATTTTTTTAAATAAACACACCAATTGGTTGCCTCCTGCATGAGCCCCGGCAAGGGCCCGGGCCAGGGCGGAGCCTACAACTGAGGTACATGCCCTTGGCGGGAATTGAACCCAGGACTCTTGGGT
>NW_006295053.1:326843-328708 GCF_000327345.1 Myotis davidii | reverse complement strand
CTGTGTGTCTCTCACCTTCCCTTCCACTCTCTCTAAAAATCAGTGGAAAAATCTCCTGGGGGACCCTTTGGTCCACAGGCCGATGCTCTATCCGCTGAGCCAAACCAGCTAGGGCTCTAAGTCAGTATTTTGATTATAACTGTTTTATCTTGTCCATTGTCACCATAATATAATTGAAATAACATTAAGATGTTCTGAGCAACTTAACTTTATAAGCACCTTATATGCATATACATGTACATATATAGAAATCCAGCTGTACAATTTTACTCAAAAATGAATGATGATAATGTCGTAGTTAAGAAATAATGACTTTACTGTGGCACTTTTCTGATTTTTATTTATATATTAAAATATTTTTATTGATTTCCAGTCAGAGAGGAAGGGAGAGGGAGAAACATCAATGATGAGAGAGAATCATGGATCGGCTGCCTCCTGCACACCTGGGCATGTGCCCTTGACCGGAATTGAACCCAGAACCCTTCCGTCCGCAGGCCAACACTCTATCCACTCAGCCAAACCAGGTGGGGCAACGGGATGGGGTTTAGGAAAGGAAGGTCGCAGCGGCCCAACCATCCCATATCTTGCTAGTTAGCGGGGCAGCATAAACGTGGGTCAGACCAGGGCCCAGCAGAGAGACACGCGTGGGAGCGAGGTCACGTGTTCTCACCTGCTCAATGACCCGGCAGCTGAGGGGCACATAAGCGCCGCTGAAGACATACGCCATGTCGCGTGGCACCTTCAGATCGTACTCGCCGTCCACACGCGGGATCTAGAGGGTAAATCAAGTGACAACTCAGCTCTCCGGTCGCTCACAGGGTCAGGGAGAAGCGGCAGGTCCCCAAGAACGGTTCTTCCTTCAACTAAAGGGGGAGGCAGCCACGGCCCGAAAAGAAGAGTCCAAACAAGGAATGGGGAGTGTTGTTATTTTCAGTAAAGCCGCCCTGACTAGGGAAGGTGGAGGGAAAAGCCTGAAGAAAGAGCCTACAGTTTGAGGACATCACAGTCCACGTTGCTTTTACCTTTTGCACTGCGAAACTTGGCTTACCTTCAAACAACTAAATAAGTCTTGTTTGCCAACCTAAAATAAGTAAATAAATGAGCCTACAGTAGTCCCCTTTACCCGTGGTTTCACGTTTTATTATTCTTGTTGTGTAATCCTCACCCGAGGATCTTTTCCCATTGATTTTTAGAGAGAGTGGGAGGGAGGGGGAGAGAGAGAAACATCCATGTGAGAGACACATTGATGGGCTGCCTCTCACACAATCCCTGACGCGGGCCGGGAGAAGCCTGCAACCAAGGTATGTGCCCTTAACCGGGAATAGAACCCGCGGTCCTTGGGTCCGCAGGCCCACACTCTAACCACTGAACCAAACCGGCCAGCGTGGTAGGATCTTGATAGAAACAAAAGATGCAAAGGTTTTTGCGGACTCGAAGTATTCCACCAAGGACCGAACCGGCACCCCCCCACCCCCATTCATCCCTGCTCCACATACCAAATTCAGCTTCTTGCTGATGGCACGAAAATTGCTCCTCTTGGCCAGAGAGCTGAAGGCATCAGTGATCTTTCCTGGGGAAGAAATCTGTGCTGGGTTTTATCTAAGGTCAATGGGTTCATGAAACTGTGACATAGGATTCCATTCGGGAAATGACAGATCCGCCTCTTGTCAAGTAGCCGGACCCATCACAGCTCTCAGCTGTTCACCCATAATTCCCTGGACCTGATGAGGCGTTCACCACCCTCCCCCCACCCCTCTTCCTCCTCTACTACTGCCACCTACAGGGCAAACGTAAGTGTACAGGCTGTGGGGTCACAGTGACCTGGGGTCTTACTATTTGAGGGAACTTAGACAAGTCACTTATCC
>NW_006295053.1:319911-326471 GCF_000327345.1 Myotis davidii | reverse complement strand
GTCTTTACTGAGCGCCCAGCAGGGGTCTAGCACAGTTTGGTGGCATGGAGGCAAGGGAGGAGAGAGAGGCGAGGGGGGACAGCTCTCAGCTGTTCACCCATAATTCCCTGGACCTGATGAGGCGTTCACCACCCTCCCCCCACCCCTCTTCCTCCTCTACTACTGCCACCTACAGGGCAAACGTAAGTGTACAGGCTGTGGGGTCACAGTGACCTGGGGTCCAATGTGACTTACTATTTGAGGGAACTTAGACAAGTCACTTATCCTCTCAACCTCGGTTTCCTCATCTGTAAAATGGAGATAAAACTAACCTTTGTGAGGACTAAATGAGAAACCGTATCTACAGGGCTTAGCACGTGGTGAGTGTCCAATCACCGGGAACCGCTCCCCCTAGCGGAAGTGGCGGTAATGACAGTAACAGTAGGAATCGCACTGTGCTTCCTGCTCATCTCTCTCCCAGTGCTGCCTGTGCAGAGAGAGGAGGGTCGGGGCTCCCTGTGCTCCGAGCTCACCTGCGGCCTTGTCTGTCACCAGCTTGCTCACTTTGCTCTCCACAGCGGTGAGGGTGTCCCCGGGGGCCTGCTCCGTCAGGAGCCCCGCGCGCCGCAGGTTGGAGAAGGTCAGCAGGTGCTCGGGGCCATAGCTCTGCAGGAAAGGCAGGCGAGTCTTTACTGAGCGCCCAGCAGGGGTCTAGCACTGGTTGGTGGCATGGAGGCGAGGGAGGAGAGGGAGGTGAGAGAGGAGAGGGAGGTGAGGGGGGCGAGGGATGGGAGGGTTGCACAGTCTACGCCTTAAGGAGCTCATACGTGTTCGTGTGAAAGGTTTTCTTATCAGAAAGAACCAAACACCAAACCCAGAAGAAAAGCAACATGAAACTCTTAAAGCCCAGAGAAAGCTACTGATAGGGGATGGTGGGGGAGGCTTCACAGATGAGATACGACGTGACAGAAAGACCTGGAAGGAAGCTTGTCAATGCCTCACAAGGGGCTAAAGTGAGGGAGAGCGGGGGCGAGAACTCAGCCCCGGGTCCAATAGCTGAACTGTTCGGTGTTCCTGGCACCGGCCAGCACCGTGAGAAACAAAATCAATAAAATATATTTTTCTACCCTTTGAGGCCTAATAAATTGATTTTTAATCATAATTCCTAGATATTTGAAGGGAACCTCCTTCTGTTTTTATTCTCCCAGAGTAATTTCTAAGCCACATTTAAGGAGTTTCTTTTAAAAACTTTTACTTTCTTTTAAACAGAGCAACAAACTTGGTTGCTTTTCAGAAAAAGCAGAAGAAGGGAATCAATAAAATATATTTTTAAAAAAATGTCTAATGAGCCCTAGCTGGGTTTGCTCAGTGGTTAGATCGTCAGCCTGCAGACTGAAAGGTCCCAGGTTTGATTCCGGTCAAGGGCACATGCCTGGGTTGCAGGCTCAATTCCCAGTAGCAGGTGGCAGCCGATCAATGATTCTCTCTCATCATTGATGTTTCTATCTGTCCTTCTCTCTCTCCCTCTTCCTCTCTCTTCCTCTCTGAAATCAATAAAAATATATTTTAAAAAATGTCCAATGAGCCCCCTCCATAAAGTTCCCTCACAAACACATTCTTTTGAAGCCCTGGCGGGGTAGCTATTGGTTAATGTCATCCCAATACATCAAGGTTGTGGGTTCAATCCCACTCAGGACACATACAAGAAGCAACCAGCAGGTGCATAAATAAGCGAAACAACAAATCGATGTTTCTCTGTCTTTCTCTCCCCACCTGCTCCCCCACTCCTCTCTTGCTAAAATCAACACGTTTAAAAAGACATTCTTCTGGCCTTACCTGTAGATACTGTGTTTTCAGGGATCGGTAATCCTTGGGGATCAAACCTGAGGATAAGGGAAGACAAGAAAGGTTCGTGAGCCAGTTAGGGTGTCCTAAAACATACAGCCAAACCAACCAACCAACCAACCAACCAACCAACCCTCTTCCCCCAAGAAAGCCTGAATCAGGAGGAATGATTCAGTAAATGATAACCTTGCACCCTCCACAGATGATTCTAAACTGACTCTTCGATGTAAGCTTGCTCACTGGAAGATAAAGCCTGGATCGGAGAGGCAAGGAGGCACCCCGAGCCACGGGGGGGCTGGGAAGGGACACTGAAATGAACGCTAACTGTGGTAGGCATGAGGTGGGAGGCAGCAGGAGGAGGAGGCGGGACTTCCGGGCATCTCTTCCTGGCTCTGGGCCGGTAGTAGGGGCCCCTCCTACAGATGCTGAGGAGCAGGAAGGGGTCACGTGGTTCCAAGGCCAGTCATCCATGTGTTCTCCACTGAGATAAGGAAAAATGGGCTTCCACACGCAATAAAGGGGCCTCAGAATCAGCAAGCCCTTCTCTGGGGAGAGAGCTCTCTTCAGGAATATTCACCAGTTGGAAGCCTTCAACAGGAAAAACAAGCTGCCATTAAAGGTTGCAGAGTCGGGCTTTGGGAAATGTTTATGGAATTGGTGGCTGTCCCTTCTTCCTGGATTGCGTCTTTTTAAAAAATTTAATACTAGAGGCCTGGTGCACGAAATTTGTGCATGGGTAGGGTCCCTAGGCCTGGCTGGTGATCAGGGTCGATCAGGTTCGCCGCTTCCGGGTCTCCTTGCCTCCTCCTCCCCTCGCTCCCTCAGCACCCAGCTGATGCCGCTGGTTGCCCGCCATGTTTCGTGCTGCACCCTGGTGGTCAGCACACATCACAGGGAGAGATCAAACTCCTCGTCTCCTGCTCGAACTCCCAAGGGGACAATTTGCATATTAACCTTTTATTATATAGGATATTTTTATTGATTTCAGAAAAGGGAGAGGGAGACAGGGATAGAAACATTAATGATGAGAAAGAATCATCGATCAGCTGCCTCCCGCACGTCCCACACTGGGGATCAAACCCGCAACCCGGGTATGTGCCCTGACCGCGAATTGAACTGTGACCTCTGGGTCATAGGTGGATGCTCAACCACTGAGCCACACTCACCGGCTGGCCTGCATCTTTGTTATGAAACCTTGTTGAGGATAGGAGGCCTGCTGCAGCAAAGAGAAGTGCCACTCTGCTCTACGCCTTTGTGATCCTAAGATGTGACAGCCCTTGTTTGGGGGGAGGAGGGGGAGTCTGGATGTAGTCCTGCTTGGTGTGGAGACACTAATTTACCCTATGACCTGGGGATGTTCACTCAAAAGGAAAACTGCTTTAATTCTACAGAGGAAAGAATCCACAAAATTACAGGGAACCTTAGCTGGTTTAGCTCAATGGCTAGAGCATTGGCCTGCAGACTGAAGGGTCCTGGGTTCGAATCCAGCCAAGGGCACATGCCTGGGTTGTGGCTTGATCCCCAGTAGGAGGTGTCCAGGAAGCAGCTGATCAATGATTCTATCTCATCATTGACGTTTCTATCTCTCTCTCCCTTTTCCTTTCCTCTCTGAAATCAATAAAAACTATATTAAAAAATTTAATCCTTCAAAATTACAGGGAAGTGTCCTGTCCACTAGGACATTTACTGCTGTCGCTCACGATGATTTCTATCCTATGGTACAGTTTTTTGTTTTTTTTTTAAATATGTTTTATTGATTTCCTACAGAGAGGAAGGGAGAGGGATAGAGAGTTAGAAACATCGATGAGAGAGAAACATCGATCAGCTGCCTCCTGCACGCCCCCACTGGGGATGTGCCCGCAACCAAGGTACATGCCCTTGACCGGAACCGAACCCGGGACCCTTGAGTCCACAGGCTGACGCTCTACCCACTGAGCCAAACCGGTTCTGGCCCTATGGTGCAGTTTTGACCAGGCATCTCGGTGCTGGGGGCTCACCATTCTCGGTGATGGACAAGAGGCACATGAGGCGAAGGCTTTCTATGGGCGACACCTGCACAGGAAGGAAGAGCCACGGAGGTTCAAGTTTCTTAACGCACGCTCTCCCCTCCCCTTCCTCCCGTAGGCCGGCCCCACGCAAGCACCGCCCTGCCCGCTGGCCAGCAGCTGCCCACCTGCCGGTCGATGTGCTCCTCGATGTAGCTGGTGCTGTCCCGGATGCTGAAGCCCTCCAGCAGCGCTGCGAGTAACCAGAGGACAGCCTGTTACCGGGAGCAGCGCGGTGGCTGCCGTCTAGGCTAACGGGCGTCTGTCTCCCCATCTCCTTCTCCATCCGGGATAAGGGGCCCCCAGTCGTCTCCAGAGCACAGCTCCCCAGGGGGGCGGGGCTGGGAGCCGGCCGGCCGGTAGTCACCATGCTCGGTCTTGATCAGCTCCTGGAAGTCCTGCTTGGTCTTCTTCTTCATGATGGACTCACAGGCCCCGATGTCTGCAGAGAGGATAAAGCTACCTGATATTCCTGGTTCCAGAAGGACATCCCTCTATTGTCCGGGAGGACAAAGACCTCAAGGCAGAAGCACTTCTCCTCACTTTAGACCAGGGGTGGGGAACCGTTTTTCTGCCAAGAGCAATTTGGATATTTATTTTTATTTATTTTTAAATATATTTTTATTGATTTCAGAGAGGAAGGGAGAGGGAGAGAGAGATAGAAACATCCTGCACGTTCCCTACTGGGGATTGAGCCCCCAACCCAGGCATATGCCCTTGACCAGAACCGACCCCAGACCCCTTCAGTCCGCAGGCCATGCTCTATCCACTGAGCAACACCAGCCAGGGCCCATCTGGATATTTATAACATCATGTGCAGGCCATACAAAATTATCAACTTAAAAATTAGCCTGCTCGCCCTGACTAGTTTGGCTCAGTGGATAGAGCATCAGCCTGTGGACTGAAGGGTCCCAGGTTCAATTTTGGTCAAGGGCACGTGCCCGGGCTGTGGGCTCGATCCCCAGTAGGGGGCATCCAGGAGGCAGCTGATCCATGATTCTCTCTCATCATAGATGTTTCTATCTCTCTCCTTCTCCCTTCCTCTCTAAAATCAATATTTTTTTAAAAATTAGCCTGCTCTATTTGGTCAAACATTTAACTAACTCATCCCTAATGCCTGAGCAGGGCCAGACCAAATGATTTCACAGGCCTTATACGGCCCGCGGGCCGGACGTTTCCCACCCCGGCTTTAGACCAAACGAGCATCATCTGGGGGGTGAACAGGGATCTCCTCTCCGGAGGCAGATGTCCCGTCACATCCCCCTCCCCCGCCCCAGCCCCCAGCCCCCAGCCGAAACCTACGCAGACTCAGCAGGCGGTGCTCCTGCTTCAGGCCCTTCAGCTCCTGAGACACGAAGTTCTTCATCTGCTTGATGTCCATGCCTCGGCGGCGCTGCGGGCAGGTCCAAGGTCACCACCGGCCTCCCAAGGTCACCATGACCCTCCCTCGGCCCCCACCGGCCCGGGAAGAAAGCCTGGGACCCTGTGTAGCATCAGAGGGCTGGCCGAGGGGCAGCAGCCTTGGGAAGCCCGGAGGAAGCAGAACCGCGGGCGGGCTCGGAGCCTCACGTCGTACTGGGCCTGCAGGTTCCGGGCCTTCTGGCTCAGGAAGCCGAAGACGTTGGAGAAGTGCTCGTTCCGAATCTCATGAAACACCTGGGAGGGGAACAGGACGGAAGGACTCTGTACAGACTGGGCCTGGTCCTTCCTTCCCGTCAAGGTCGCGGCAGCACAGGAAGGGTGCTCACCGGTTCCAGCAAGAGTGAGAGGAGAGGAGAGGAGAGCCGGCAGCAGGCAGTACGTGTCAATGCCTGCTATGTGCCCTGGGGCACCCACTTATTTTTTTTTTAAGGTATCTTTTGAATGAATGAATGAATGAATGAATGAATTTAATTTTTTGTTAATCCTCTCTCGGGGGTATTTTTTCCATTGAATTTTAGGGAGAGTGAAAGGAAGGAGGAGAGACAGACAGAGAAACATCGATGTGTGAGAGATGCCCTAACCCAGTGGTTGGCAGACTGCGGCTCGAGAGCCACATGCGGCTCTTTGGCCCCGTGAATGTGGCCACGAAGTTTCAATCTCACTGTATGTGAGCGTCCGCACGTGGTACAGTGGGGCCTTGACTTACGAGTTTAATTCGTTCTGAGACCGAGCTCGTTACCTCAAATTACTCTATCAACTCAATGCAAAAACTCGGCCAAGAGACAGCTGGTATCTCAAAAAACTCGTTAGTCGGGACACTCGTAAGTCAAGGCCCCACTGTATTTTGTGGAAGAGTCACACTCAAGGGGCCGCAGTTTGCTGACCACTGCCCTACCCCTCCCGCAGGTCAGGGATCAAGCCTGCAACTGAGGCAGGTGCCCTTGACCAGAATCAAACCCGAGACCCTGCATTCCGCAGGCCGACACTCTATCCACTGAGCCAAACTGGCCAGGGCCTGGGGCACGCTCTTAACTGGTGGGGGTCCCTTTGTCCTGTGGACTCAGCCCCCCGCCCCCGCCGCTCCAGGGCGGTGCCCCCGCCGTGTGGGAGCAGAGCCGGGGAGACCCACTGCCGCACCCGCACCCGCACCTTGTCCTCGGCGTTGAGCAGCACCTTCAGGCTCTTGTCCGAGGATGTGACTTCTGGGCCAAAGTCCACGCTCCCTTTGAGAGCAAGGGGCCAGCGATGAGGGTCTCCCCGGGGCCTTCC
>NW_006295053.1:318161-319819 GCF_000327345.1 Myotis davidii | reverse complement strand
GCCTGGGTGCCCCCCGCCAGCCCCGTGCCACGCAGGAGCCCCAGGAGCCGAGGGCCCCTCCACCTCGCCAGGAGGCCGCTCACCACACTTGATGCGGAACGTGTCGTCCACCAGGCCCTCGTAAACCACCTGGGAGCACAGTGCCGTCACAAAGTCCACGTCTGAAACCCAGAGCCCTGACCGTGAGGCCCCCTGCCCCAGCCTGCTGCCCAGGTCGCTCAGTATGAGGGCCAGTGCCTTCCCCAGGCCCGGGTGCCAGGCCCCCAACCAATGCTGCAGGCACCGCCCAGCCTGAGGGTCCCGCCTGTGCCACCACATCACACGCCCGCTGCTTCTGGGCCCAGAGAGAGAGGAGTGCCAGCATGGGTTACCTCTGTCCAGGAGGAAGACGTGGCCAATTTCTGGCTTCCGGCCTTTGGTTTCACTGTCCTCCTCCTCCTCCAGGTTCCTCCACAATTCATGTGACATCTGCCAGGGACCAAGACATTCTTTTTTCCCCAAAAAAATTCTTAATTTTGTTTTGTTTTCATTATACTTTTAAAAACTATATATATATTTTTTTTATTGATTTCAGGCAGAGGAAGGGAGATGGAAAGAGAGAGAGAAACATCAATGATGAGAGAGAATCATGGATGGGCTGCCTCCTGCACGCTCCCTACTGGGGACCGAGCCTGCAACCCGGGCGTGTGGCCTGACTGGGAATCGAGCTGTAACTTCCTGGTTTCATAGGTCGATGCTCAACAACTGAGCCACAATTATACTTCCTTATTTTGAGATATGTATAGACTCACAGGCAGTTGTAAGAAATACAAGACATTCTTGCCCTGACCAGGTAGCTCAGTTGGCTAGAGCATCGTCCCAATATGCCAAGGTTGTGGGTTCGACCAATGAAGGCATAAATAAGCGAAGTACCGAAAAGATGTTTCTCTCTCTCTCAAATCAACAAACTAAAAAAAAAGAGAGACGTTCTTAATCTTGTGTCCAAGTCCCTCCCGTAGCCCCACACCTACAGAAAGCAACCCCTTTCCCTGGGACTTATTGATCCCAGGAGGGGAGCTAATAGTTAACAACATTACCTACTCTGGCCCCATCTGTCCCTATCCCTCCCCGTCCATCCCCATCCCAAAGATAAAGAGATTTAGGAATGCTGCCCGGCCGGCGTGGCTCAGTGGTTGAGCGTCGACCTATGAACCAGGAGGTCACGGTTCGATCCCATGCAGGGCACATGCCCGGGTTGCAGGCTCGATCCCCAGTGTGGGGCGTGCAGGAGGCAGCTGATCCATGATTCTCTCTCATCATTGATGTTTCTCTCTCTCTCTACCCCTTCCTCTCTGAAATCAATAAAAATATTAGGACCAGCCTGGCTGGTATGGCTGTGGTTGAGCTGGACCTATGAACCAGGTCACCCTTGGATTACAGTCAGGGCTCATGCCCCGGTTGTGAGCTTGATCCCCATTGGGGGTCATGCAGAAGCAGCCCATCCGTGATTCTCTGACCTATGATTCTCTCTCATCATTGATATTTCTCTCCCTTCCTCTCTCTGAAATAAATAAAAACGTATTTTTAAAAAGTTAGGAACAAATGTTTGCTATTATCAATCCTAGGAAATCATCTATGCAGCAGTCCTGAAAATTGTGTTCAATTAAGGGTTATTATTG
>NW_006295053.1:315329-318034 GCF_000327345.1 Myotis davidii | reverse complement strand
CAGCTGATCGATGTTTCTCTCTCATTGATGTTTCTAACTCTCTATCCCTCTCCCTTCCTCTCTGTAAAAAATCAATAAAATAAAATAAAATTTAAAAAAGTGAAAAAATTTTTTTTAAAAAAAGAGAGATTTAGGAATGCTGCCCAAGAGGCCCTAACTCTTGCGTCTCTGTCAGCCACACCAGCTCCCATCTCTGAGGACTATGTTGCCACAGGGAAAGCAAGGAAGAGAATATACCTCCTGTCACAGACGCCCCGGGCAGTGGACAGTCCACGGTGGGGGAGAGCAGGTGCATCGGGCCCTGCCAGCACTCACCTTGGCGCACCTGCCGATCCCGTAGCAGTTCGGAAAGGGGCCGTAGAGAGTGCTGAGGAGGTGCAAGGCCTGGGCCACCGTGTTGATCCAACGCTGGTCTCCTTCCTGCAGGGACCACGGGGGCCACAAGGACAGGGGTCAGCCGGACAGACCCATCAGGACGGCGCTAGCCCTGGAGCCCGGGGACAGAGGCAGGGCGTGGGGATTGCTTGAGAGAGTTCCTTGTGACTGGCCCCAAAGGACACAATCAGTGGCATTCAATCTCCCAATCACTCTCATGCACAATAACTGACGGGACTGCCCTAGCCAGTTTGGCTCAGTGGTTAGAGCATCGGCCTGCAGACGGAAGGGTCCCGCGTTCAATTCTGGTCAAGGGCACATGCTTGTGTTTTGGGCTCGATCCCCTGTTGGGGCGAAGGAGGCAGCCGATCAATGATCTTTCTCATCATGGATGTTTCTCTCTCTCTCTCCCTCTCCCTTCCTCTCTGAAATCAATAAAAATATATTTAATAAATAAAGAAAATATTTTTTTAAAAATGACAGGACTTGGATGAAGGTGCATCAATACTGCTAGCCCACTGGACCCCCCGTTTGCCCCCAGACGTCGATGCCGAGCCCAAGGGCCCCGCCTTTACCAGGAAGTAGTCCCTGAAAAATTCAGGGAGCTCCATGCTCAGCAGATCCACATCGAGAGGCAGCAAAGAGAAGGCCCATTCGTCGCAGCTCACATCTGTGGGGACAGAGACGTCACCTCCCTGCAGAAGGCACGGGGCTCCACCTTCAGGGGGAAGGCCCCCCGGTTGCCTAGAGACGTCTGAGCGCCTCCCCAGGCCTGCACTGCACCGAGCGCAGCGCTCAAACGCAAGCGAGACACAGCCTGACCCCGGAGGAGCTCAGTCTGGTAACAAAAGGAGACGTGTACACGGCGGCCTGTCATACGATGTGACAAGGGTGTGTTTTCATTCTAAGGAAACATTCATTCCTGACTCGGCAAATACCAATGGAAAGGCAGGCGTGTGCAGGCACTGGGGTACACAGTGGGGAAGAGAATGAATGTGCCCAGTGTCCTGCAGAGACCCTTACAGTTTAGCCCAGTGGTTCTCAACCTTCTGGCCCTTTCAATACAGTTCCTCATGTTGTGACCCAACCATAACACTATTTTCGTGGCTACTTCATCACTGTCATGTTGCTACTGTGATGAATCGTCATGTAAATATCTGATATGCAGGATGGTCTTCGGCGACCCCTGTGAAAGGGGCGTTCGCCCGCCAAAGGGGTCGCGAGCCACAGGTTGAGAACCGCTGGCCTAGTGGGAGAGGCGCGCACCAGGCAGATCTCATTACAGTTGTGCCCCAAGCCATCCATGAGCATAAACACCTCAGGGTCTAACCTCACACAGGGGTGCAGGACAGACTTCCCTAAAGCAGTGACTTTTAGGCTGCGACTGTAAATAAGATGTGGGCGGGTGCAGAGTGTAGGGTGGGGAATATTCTGGGCAACAGGAAAAGCACGTGTGACGTCCCCATGGCAGGAGGGGAGTGAGTCAGGAGAAAGGAGCTGCACGTGACAGGCAAAGGGGCCGGGAAGGGACCAGGTGGCAGAGGCGGGAGGCCGCGGGAGGATCCGGGCTTTCTCCTGGCCACTGAAGCGCCTGAGGGGGTGCTGCCCGCAGGTGGGTGTTGCGTGGAGGACGCAGTGAGCGATACACAGGGAGGGAAGGCACATTATTTCCCTGTGGGCGCCTTGGGAGGTAAGGACAGAGCAGCTGGCGGTTAACAGCAATAAGCCCTCGCATCCTCTCCCACTGTCCCCCTACTTCCATGCTCAGGCACCTCTCCTCCCGCTGGGCCTGCAGGAATGAGACAGGAAGGGGAGGGGAGGGGGCAGGGCGGGGAGGACACTGTTCCTTCTGCATATGCAGCCCTTTCCACTCTCTCATCTCCTCTCACCTCCATAGATCCCCTCTTCCTCAAGCACCATCTCACAGGCATAAAACTGAAAGAGAAAAGGAAGCCGGTGAGCAAACACCCCTCCTCTCTTCTTTCCGTCCCTGGAGTTCCTCCAGGATCACTGACAGGACAACACTGACTGACCCAGTAAGAGAACCCAGACGCTTGGATCAGGAAAGGGCACCCGGCCCAGTTGACATGGCTCAGTGGTTGAGCGTCGACCTATGAACCAGGAGGTCACGGTTCGATTCCCAGTCCAGGGCACATGCCCGGGTTGCGGGCTCATCCCCAGTGTAAGGTATGCAAGAGGGAGCCGATCCATGATTCTCTCTGATCACTGACGTTTCTCTCTTTCTCTCTCTCCCCCTTCCTCTCTGAAATCAATAAAAATATATTAAAAAAAAAGAAGAAGAAGAAGAAGAAAAGAAAGGGCACTGGAAT
>NW_006295053.1:308088-314679 GCF_000327345.1 Myotis davidii | reverse complement strand
CTGCTCCTGCCGCCCAGCACAGGCCCTCACCTCCCTACTGTCTGTGTCCAAGGGAGCAGTTGGCCAACCCCAACGCCTCTTCATTTATGAAAGCGTCCCTGTGGCCAAGGCCCTTAGATCTCACTTTTTTTTAATTCTTTATCGTTAGAAGTATTACATGTTTCCCTTTCCCTCCCTTGACCTCTCCCCACCTGCTCCTGCCACCCAGCACAGGCCCTCACCTCCCTACCGTCTGTGTCCACGGGAGCAGCTGTCCTTGACGTGGCATGGCCAACCCCAACGCCTCCTCACTTATGAAAGCGTCCCTGTGGCCGAGACCCTTAGATCTCACCCCCCTCCCCAGGTCGTAGTGACACGGCGCACCACGCCATACTCACTGGCTATGTATCGCATGTTCTTGATGCGGGGTCTGACCAAGAAGCACAATCTATGGGAGAGAAAGGGGAGAAACTCAGCGAAGGGAAGTCATGAGGTTGGTGACAGACAGCACCACCTGAAGAAACTGAAACAACACCCCACTCTTTCACCATCTGCTCCTCTCGGCCGGCCGACCGTTCCCAGCCTCGCCAATGCCGGGCCTGCCCTGACCACGGACTCCCCTCCCGACAGCAGGGACACTGTGCTCAGCAAATGGACCCTCTGGGGTACCCGGAGTTCCTGTTCTCAAATAATTTACAATCTGTCAGGCGAAATCATATGCACACATGCATAAAGTATCAGACACGTGTTTAAAAACAATACAGAAAGTTGTCTGGACAGCATGGCTCAGTGGTTGAGCATCGAACTAGGAACCTGGAGGTCCCAGTTCGATTGCTGGTCAGGGCACTTGCCTGGGGTGCAGGCTCAATCCTCAGTGTGGGATGGGCAGGACGTAGCCCATCAATGATTCTCTCTTATCAATGATGTTTCTCTCTCTCTCTCCTTCTCCCTTATTCTCTGAAATCAATAAAAATATATTTTTTTAAATACAAGAAGGTATATAAAATGTTTTTCCAACTTGGATGTATTCTCCATGTACCCAGGAGAATTTTTCCTCTAAGGGAGGGTGTATATTACTTAAGATTGAAAAGTATTAAAAAGAAAAACAGCGCTGGCTGGTATTGCTCAGTGGTTAGAGTGTCAGCCCAGGCACCAAAGTGTCTCGGGTTCAATTCCCAGTCAAGGGCATGTACCCAGGTTGCCAGTTCGATCCCAGGCCCCTTCCACTCTCTCTGAAGAAGCAATGGAAAAAATATCCTCTGGTGAGGATTTAACTAAAAGAGAAAAGAAAAAAGAAGAACAAAAAGCAGACAACAGGCAGTGTGTGACAGATACTAAACACCCTGGAGATCCAGAGGGGGAAGGTTTCATGGAGGAGGTGGCACTGGGGTCTGAGGGTATGTCTTGCAGGAGCAGTGAGGACAGGAGGGAATTTCAAGACAGAGCTAATGGAGTGGCCAGAAGGGGGATGCCACATGCATGTAGCTGGGAAGCATGTGTCCAGCGGAGGCTTGAGGGCCCCGTGAGAGACCAGGCTGCCCTGTGAGAGACTAGTGTGAGGCCCAACTGTGGATTCCCTTGGCTTCCACCATGAGCAATCTGCACTTAACTCGGTAAGAGAAGACTCGATGGTTCTTGAGAAGAGCACGGTGAAAAATATATATTTTTAAAATATATTTTTATTGATTTCAGAGAGGAAGAGAGTGGGAGAGAGAGAGAGAAACATCCATCAGCTGCCTCCTGCCTCCTGCACGCCCTCTACTGGGGATCGAGCCCAAAACCCAGGCATGTGCCCTGACTGGAATCGAACCGTGACCTCCTGGTTCATAGGTCGAAGCTCAAACACTGAGCCAACCCAGCCAGGCAATGAAAATATTTTTGAAAGCTTCATCAAGAAGACTGGATGAGAGAGAAGAGGACAAGGGAGGGAGAAACTGGAGAAAGGAAGACAGAACAAGGGGCTAAAGCATAACCTCTCATGCAACTGTCCAAGGGCAGGGAGGGGAACCGTATCACAAGCATCTCGCGGCCAGATCCCAGCCACGGACGCATCAGGGGCAAAGTGCAGGGACGCCCCCCGGCTTGGAGGCGAGCCGGAAGCCCCAGACACTCACTGTTCACTGGAGCTCAGGACTGGCTTGTTCTCCACCTTGTACAGCTTGTCTACTTCGTGTTGCTGCCGAGAGAAGCCAACAAGACAGGGGACACAGCGTGCTTGGACACCCGCAGCATGACCCAAAAGCAGGGACTGGGGCTCCTAGTCATGCTAACTCTGGGCATCAAACTGCCTCCCTGACAACCAGTCACTGAGCCTTCCCCAAAATGTCAACAGAAAAACCAAAAATAAAACAATTCAAAAACAATAGATAATACCATCCATTCCAGCTACCCTCTATTTACCCTACAACGGTAGTCGCTCTTTAATAATTTGTACTGTTCATCAAAAGAAAAACTGGCCAAATTGGCGTGGCTCGGTGGTTGAACATCGACCTAGGAACCAGGAGGTCAGGGTTCGATTTCTGGTCCGGACACATGCCCGGGTTGTGGGCTCGATCCCCAGAGGGGGACTTGGGGAAGGCAGCCGATCGATGATTCTCTCTCATCACTGATGTTTCTCTCTCTCCCTCCCTCTCCTTCCTCTCTGAAATCAATAAAAAATATATTTAGAAAAAGAAAGAAAAACTGCTTAATGAGGAAAGAATCTGCCTGGAGGAAAGGGCAGGTACCTTTAGGATGGAGACGCTGGCGATTCGATCCAAAGGGCTCATGAGATCGGCCTCAATGAACAAGTCCTTTTTTCCTGGAAGCTGAAGACACAGAGTAAGTAGCATCCTGGGTCACTCCGAGGTCACACACGCTCCCGCGGTGACAGCTCACGCGGCCACCTGTCTACCAGAACCCCAGTCTCGGAGCTGGAAGGGCGCCAAACATCATCTACCCCGGCGCCTGACTTACTGTTGACATCCTATCAATAGCTGACATTTCTCTATTTACGCACCTATTTCGTCTTCTCATTTTCTGCACCGGCAGAAAAATATTTCACCTTCTTTCTAAGGTTAACTCCTTGTCACGCAGCCCTCCTGCTGGCCTGGGACCTTGTCCTGGATCACTGCCCGCTTCTCCACCGCCTCCTCCACTCAACCTCCCCATGACCCCCGTCTCCTGCTGGACGAAGCCAAGCAAAACCAACCCCCACCCACACCCCGCAACCCCTTACACTGCCAGATCTCGCTCTTTTTTTTAATCCTCACCCGAGGATATTTTTCCATTGATTTTAGAGAGAGTGGAAGAGAGAGGGAAAGACAGAGAGAAACATTGATGTGAGAGAAACACATTGATTGGTTGCAGGCTGCAGGCCCTGACTGAAATCGAACCGTGACCTCCTGGTTCATAGGTCGACGCTCAACCACTGAGCCACACCAGCCGGGCAATGAAAGTATTTTTGATTACGTGCCCTTGATGGGAACTGAACTTGGGACCCTTCGGTCTGCAGGCTGACCCTCTATCCACTGAGCCACACCGGCCAGGGCCCAAATCTCTTTTTAAGTAGCATTTTCCTTCTAATTACAGAAACTGCCTGTGTTCAACACGGACGAGTTAGCCCAGGGCAGTCCTCTCCCTAGCATGCCCCACTCACCCACCCCAGACCCGTCATCTGATTCCGGCATCACCACTCCTAACACTCCCTGACCTGGCCAGGGGACGGTGAGGTCACACTGAGTGGCAGGGGCGAGGGAAGCCATTTCAAGCTTCCTCTCAACTAGGCCTGGACAAGTGTGTGTGTGTGTGGGGGGAGGGGGGGTGAATAGCAGTAATAAAATTTAAGGACATAAAGGCCAAAGGTTTGCCATTCTGGAGTGCTGTGGGTATTGTAATGGTGGGTTACCTGCAAGATCAAAACCACCAATTCAGGTGGGCTGATGCCTAAGGTACACAGGGGGCAGTGGTTTTCAGTCCGGATGTAGGGGAAGGGTGGAAAGCAAGATTGAAACAGTTGTTAGAGGGCCTGGAATTGATCCTCTATGGAACGGGGCGGGGGCGGGCGTGTGTATGTGTGTGCGTGCGTGCGTGTGTGTGTGTGTGTGTGTGTGTGTGTATGACTTTTGTGCACTGACGCATCCTATCAGCTGGGAATGTCAGGTAGATGAACCTGGGACTTGTGGGTAAAAGGGACTGGAGACAGGCCACGCATTTTCTCTGCATTAAACTTGCTTTTATATCATTCCTTCTGAATTTATTCAACTAACTTGTTGAAAAAATTCCAATGAATTGGAATTGCTCTGGCTGAAAATACTCAATTTATATATAGACTCAAAAGTTAGCTTTTCCCTCATTCTAGGTCCTTCTCTTTATTCTGCCTCTCCCTGTTTGAGACTTCGAACTGCACAACACTGTTCAAAGCTGTAGACTATTAGGTGCCATTGTCTTTATTCTGCTCACTGACACTGCAGAGAAGTTATTCTCCATCACTGCTCAGCAAAATCAAAATCATATATGCTCACTGCTTAATCATCACGTACTTTTTCATTTCATTTTTCCAGCTTCCTTGCATTATTATAGTGTCACTGGATTTTAAGAACTTGTTTATAACTAAAGATGTTAACCGTTTCTCATGCATTGCAAATGATATACCATGTTTTTTGTTACTGGAACATCCCCAGTAGGGTGTGTGCAGGAGGCAGCTGATTGATGTTTCAAACTCTCTATCCCTCTCCCCTCCCTTCCTCTGAAATCAATAAAAATATATATATTTTTAAAAAGACACATGGAATGTGTAATAGGATTTTTTTAATACTTGAAAGAAATGAACAGTGTTAACAGTCCTTTATCTGATGGCAAGATTATAGTGATTTTTTCCTTTATCCTTTCCTTTATCTTGTACGTTTTCTATAACGTGTAGTATTTTTATAATCACTATTATTAAAAAGTGAGGTGGCAGGAAATATCCATAGGGCTCAGGAACTGATTCAGTTAAGCGTGAGAGGGGAAGGAGGTTCACCTGAATAGCAACGCCCATTAGCAAGAATAAAGACCCAAGAAGCACCCTAGCCGGTGTGGCTCAGTGGATAGAGCGTCAGCCTGCGGACTCAAAGGTCCCAGGTTCGATTCCAGTCAAGGGCACATTCCCAGGTTGTGGGCTCAATCCCCAGGAGAGGGTGTGCAGGAGGCAGCCGATCCATCATTCTCTCTCATCATTGATGTTTCTATGTCTCTCTCCTTCTCCCTTCATCTATGAAATCAAAAAAATATATATATTTTTAAAAAGACACATGGAATGTGTAATAGGATTTTTTTAATACTTGAAAGAAATGAACAGTGTTAACAGTGCTTGTAACTGATGGCAAGATTATAGTGATTTTTTCCTTTATCCTTTCCTTTATCTTGTACATTTTCTATAACGTGCAGTGATTTTTATAATCACTATTATTAAAAAGTCAGGTGGCGGGAAATATCCACAGGGCTCAGGAACTCATTCAGTTAAGCGTGAGAGGGGAAGGAGGTTCGCCTGAATAGCAACGCCCATTAACAAGAATAAAGACCCAAGAAGCACCCTAGCCGGGGTGGCTCAGTGGATAGAGCGTCAGCCTGCGGACTAAAAGGTCCCAGGTTCGATTCCGGTCAAGAGCACATGCCCGGGTTGTGGGCTCGATCCCCAGGAGAGGGTGTGCAGGAGGCAGCCGATCCATGATGCTCTCTCATCATTGATGTTTCTATGTCTCTCTCCCTCTCCCTTCATCTATGAAATCAATAAAAATATATTTAAAAAAAGACACTAGAAGCTAGTTAGGATATTGGAGCACTGAAACCCACGTGGGCTGTGTTGAGTTGTCTTGTGGCCACTCGTCCCCACCTACACTGCATTTACAAGTTTCTCTCCTTGGTTTCATTTGCTCTCTTTTGATGTGGCTCTCACCTGAGCTGGTGGCTTTAACTAGCATCTCTTCAATTCCTGTGGCATTGAGAGTAACTTTCATGTGCAAATCAGGGCACGTAAAATAGAAATAAAATATGGCCTCAAATCCCCTGAGTTTCTCTCAAGTCCCCATCTGCCTCCCGGCTGCAGCTCTACATTTCCATCTGCTGACATCAGTGATGAGAGAGACGGCTGCCTCCTGCACGCCCCCCACTGGGGATACAGCTGGCAACCCAGTCATGTGCCCGGATTGGGTATCGACCTGTGACCTCCTGGTTCATAGGTCGACACTCAACCACTGAGCCACGCTGGCCAGGCTCTAATTCTTTTTTTTTTTTTTTTCATTTCCATTCAGTGTTCATACAACAAGTATTTATGAAGCCCATGCCACGTGCCTGACTCCAAGCAAGGCACTCACGGGGTAGAAGACAGTGTTAAAGCAGACACGTTCCCTGTCCTCAAGGACCTTCCAACCTAGTGGGGAACGTGGACAGTAAACAAATAGCTACGTATGTCACAGTGGTATTTACAATGATAGCAGCATTATTTTCCTGTTGACCCAAGTTTACCATCTCACACTTGGCTTTGCTTCTCCCTCAGCCTTTACCACCATCAATGAGCCTTTAAATCTTCTCTCACCGTGACTTAAAATTCCATCATTCCCCTCCACTCCCCAGGTCATCAATTCTGTTTTTTTG
>NW_006295053.1:305912-307833 GCF_000327345.1 Myotis davidii | reverse complement strand
GCACGCCCCCTACTGGGGATGGAGCCCACAATCGACGCATGTGCCCTGACCAGGAAGCGAACCTGGGACCCTTTAGTCTGACGATGCTCTAACCACTGAGAAAACCAGGTAGGGCCCCATGTCGCTAATTTTGTATGGGCCTTTAGAACTCGAACCCAGGACTCTTCAGTCCACAGGTCTATGCTCTATCCACTGAGCAAACCAGCTAGGGTCCCATGTTGCTAATTTTGTACGGGCCTTTATTACCTCAGTATGATCTATGGTCTCCAAATGGCCCTTCTGGTTGGCCATTTACTCGCCTCCACACATGGCTATTAGAATCATCAAGAATTGCTTCCTGCACGGCTACCATCAATAAATCCACAAACGACAAGTGCTGGGATTACCTCAGTATGATCTATGGTCTCCAAATGGGCCTTCTCGTTGGCCATTTACTTGCCTCCACACATGGCTATTAGAATCATCTTCAAGAATTGCTTCCTGCACGGCTACCATCAACAAATCCACAAACGACAAGTGCTGGGAGAGTGTGGAGAAAAGGGAACTCTCGTGCACTGCTGGTGGGAATGCAGGCTGGTGCAGTCACTGTGGAGAACAGTATGGAGTTTCCTCAAAACATTAAGTATGGAACTGCCATTTGACCCAGTGATCCCACGTCTAGGAATATATCCTAAGAAGCCCGAAACACCAATATGGAGGGACCCGGAGAGGATCACACTAAGTGAAGTAAGTCAGTAGTCAGAGAAAGACAAGTATCCCATGATCTCACTCCTATGTGGAATCTAATTAACAAAATAAACTGATGAATGGAGTGGATCTAGAGACATGGAGTGGGGTGGTGAGTGCCTGGGGCAGTGGGCAGGGGTGGGCTGGAGGAGGTCTATGGGGGAGCAAAGGGGGCATATGTAATACTTTCAACAATAAAGATTTTTTTTTAAAAAAGAACTGCTTCATGCCACAGATGGGGAAAAATTCTTGCCTATTGTGTAACTTCCGATCACTCCCTCCTTCCCTGGTTTCTCCATCTTGCTCCTACCCATCACCTGCCGGGAACATGGTCTCCCATCGCCAAGGAAAATAGGCTTATTCTTTACATTCCAGCTCCTTGAAACGCCTAGATCACTCCAGCTGGAACCGATGGTTTATTCTGATCGCTTCAGGCACCCTAGCTCTCACTCCTTCACCACGATACCCTGTGTGGGGTGGTTTGTGTTTCCTTCGGCTCCTCCTGGAGTGTGAGCGCCCTAATCACAATGATACCATGCCCTGACCGGTTTGGCTCAGTGGATAGAGCGTCGGCCTGCAGACTGAAGGGTCCCAGGTTCGATTCCGGTCAAGGGCATGTACCTGGGTTGCGGGCACATCCCCAGTAGGGGGTATGCAGGAGGCAGCTGATCGATGTTTCCAACTCTTTATCTCTCTCTCTCTCTTTTTCTCTGTAAAAAATCAATAAAACTTTTAAAAGAATAAAAAGACATTACAAAAAGGTGTCTTAACCATCTTTCACCCCAAGTGATGCCTGGCGCTGGGGTGTCTCCCATGTGATTTCCATGGACTCTCTGCCCAGGTCCCAGGCAGCTGTTACTGCCCTCTGGTTTTCCGCCCCGAGCACTTCCCTTTGGGCCTCCAAGGTCAACACCAAAGACCAAGAACAGGCTCAAGGGATTCACAGAAGAACTATGTGTCCGGCGCGGCGGGCACTGACCTGCTCCAGCAGATAGATGAGCTGGTCCCGGGCCAGCCTCTTGAGCATGGAGAAATCGGGCAGCTCTGGGGCGTCCAGCCGGTGGGGGAAAGCCATGGCCGCGGTCACCTGAGCCGCGGGGTGTCCGAAGAGGGTCGCCCTCCGCTCTCGGAAGGCCGGCACAGCCCCGGGTAAGCGCAGGGGTGGCTCCTACAGGGCCGGGCACGGAAGGGGCCC
>NW_006295053.1:299241-305898 GCF_000327345.1 Myotis davidii | reverse complement strand
CAGCCTCGGGACACCCTCGCCCCAGGCCTGCCGCCCGCCGCCCCGTTCCCGACCCGGCCCACCCCGCTCCACTCCGCCGGCGAGCGGGATTCCGGGCTTCCCTGCTGCAGAGAGAACACCGCCTTCTGACAGGCAGGAGCGACTTCCGGGACATTCCGGAAGTCCCATTCGCCCGACCGGCGCTTTGTGTGCTGGGAAGTTGGACGGTGTCCGGGAAGGGACATTTAAAGCGGAAGTTAACGCGTTCACGTTCCAGTCTTATTTTTGGCCTGAGCGGAGGGTTCCTATGATAAAACCAGTGTTGAAGGGCACACTCAATTCTCCCAGCGCACCCACGCGAGGGTTGGGCACTTGCTCGAGTTTCTTATCTTCGTACAATGGGTGAAACCAATTAAAGCTGAAGGGCGCTGATCATTGGGGATCTTTACTTCAATCAAACCTACTCCTCTAGCCTTCCGAGCTGCAGGAAAGATGCGGGCAGATGGAGGTGGAATTAGGTGGAGGGAAGAGAAGAATGCTAGGTCCCGCTGGCTGTGACCTTTGGGTCCTGGAATTTTGACTTATTAATGCCATTTGTGGGAAAATGGGTAAACTGTGGCATGTTCAGAAAAACAAATGAATAAACGAAAGAAGCCAGAACAAGAGTGGCGTCAGTATGTCATTTATGTAAGGTCATAGAACAGGCCAAACTGAGCTAGGCTGAAAATTTTTCAGAAAAGTGATTGATTGACTTTGGGATAATTGACGAGGAAGAGAATTTAGGGAATTTTTCAGGGGTGATGGAAATTATATGTTTAGGAAAAAAAAAAAAAGCTTATGAGAGACCTAAGGGATAGAGTCGCTGAATTCACTAATCAATCATCACATCACATCCTCATCTGGTGAGATGCACAGAGCATCACCCATTGCCAAAAACAGACCTGATCAAGCCTCAAGACCGAGCTATCAATTCATAGAAAATAGAGGGTAGTGACATGTTAGAAGACATCATGCAGGTGAGATATAATGCAGACATTTTATAGGATAACCTGTCAAATGGTGAGGGGAATGAAGTGAAAGGGGAAATCACTTTAGACTATGAGACTTCTGGAACATATCAGCACAATGCAATGGTACAGCGTGGACCTTGTTTGGATCCTAATGGGAAGAAACCATAAAAACTATTTAAAAAACAATCAGAAAATGGTATCGGGATATTAGCTACAATTAAGGAATTACTAAAACTTAACACATTGCAGACAGATCATGAGAATTCTCGTTTCATATTACAGTGTTTTACAAAGTATCATACTTCAAAAAGGTATTAAGTTGTAAGAACATAACTTCAAAATGCAATGGGTAATTTTAAAGCATGCCTTTAACATTTACGTAAAACGTTTTTCTGTACTCGTTCAATAGAAATTTATCTGGCCACTGGGTAAAGCTAGCAATAAAGCTATTGGTCCGCAATGTGTTGTTATATTAATGGCTTATGTATCTTTATTAAAAAGGAGTCCTTACGCCCAGCTGGACTGGCTCAGTGGTTGAGCATTAACCTACGAACCAGGTCATGGTTCAGTTCCCAGTCAGGGCATATGCCCGGGTTGATGGCTCGATCCCATGTGGGGCATGCAAAAGGCAGCTGATGGTGCAGAAGGCAGTTGATCGATGATTCTTGCAGCATTGATGTATCTCTCTCTCCCCACCTTTCAAATCAATAAAAAAAATATTTTTAAGAGTCCTATGTCTTTGAGATACATATTTAAGTACTTATACATGAAATAAGATGTCTGGGGGGAATGTGGGGGCAAATACGGGATAATGAAAAGATTGGCCATTTGTTAAATGTAATGTGTGATGAGTACACAGTTCATTGCATTACAATATTCTTCCTACTTTCATAGGTTTGAAAAATTCTGTAAGATTAGGCAAAACTTTTGTGCTCAGAGGTTCAAGAGCTCGTCTAGAATTTTATACTGAGTTTCCCTCACGCCTCCCTTGCACTGAATCTCAGCCGCAGAGGTGAAGGCTACCCTCAACAGACCACACATAGGCCCCGCCAGAGCTCAAGGACTTAAGTCCCTTCTATTGTCCAGTTTGCCAGGCTCTTGAGCTTCGACTCAAAGTCTCTGCTGGAGGTTCCTTTGGCCTTATCTTCCTCCCAATGCTTAATGACAACGGAGCCGTTGCCTCACCCCTTCCCTTACTCTTTCACAGGTAAACCCTCCCACCCCACAGAGCACCAATCAACAGACGGCTACATTCACTTTATTTTGCACAAAACGGATACAACCAATTGACTAAGCAATTCCAGAACTGTTAGTGTTCCTTAATCAAGAAGTAAATGATGTCAGAAGGAAAACTTTTCAATTCCTCTCAAACACATATTGCAAATACAACGAACTCCTAACACATGCGACACAGGCCGATTTTGACACAGAGAAAGCCTCAGCAAGAAGGGTGAGTACTGAATACCCACATGGGTCAGACCAGGAGCCATGCTCCAGAAGCTAGACTATACCTAGCCAGTTATTCATGCTGCACCCATATACATTTGCCCTGTGAAGTTCACTGTCCCTTGTCAGATTGGAATCCAAGCAGCTCCTTCCATTTCCAGGCTCATCACTTCCAAGGCGGATAATCCACACACAGAAATCCAGGCAGCTCAAATATGCTACTCACTCAGCTGTGTTTTACGTGACTTCTCCCCAAGCCAGGCTCCAGTTCAAATTCTGTACAGGAAGTTCCCATTGTCGTCAAAGAACTCTCGCCCCCTCTGCACGACCTTGCTGCTGAAGTTCTGGTCACCCAGTTCTCTTGCCCTCAACTCTTCCAGCTTCCGCGCACTTGGCGATCCATCACTGCCAGTGCCTCTGGTGCCCTCACAATCGCTGGTGGAGAACTTCCGCAGCTCTCTCTGGTGACCTTGGGCTGCAGCAACAGGCACAAAGCTTTCCTTCTCCAGGCTCTGGGCTCCTGTATTCCTTCCCGTCTGTCTCCTCGGTGTGTTTGTACTCTGCGTGTTCGGTTCTATCACCTTCAAAGCTGTGCTGTGACCTTGGCCTTGGGATGAGGCTTCACCTCCTGACACGGGGTGGCCTGCAGAAAGCAGCTTCCAGGTCTCCCCAGGGCCTGCAAGCTGGCGGAGCGAGGGGGCAAGCCCAGCTTTCTTAAGGACTTTTTGATCCTGCTTCAGTTTCTTCTCCAATGTGGGTACAAACTTGCTTTTTAGAACCCTTCTGATCACATCGGTGCTAACAGCAAAGCCTTCAGCCAATCTGGGAACTGACCAGGACTCTGGAAATTCTCCGTGTAAATACCTAGAGGAAAACGAAGCAGTTTTCAAGTTGTCAGAAAGTATCCTATCAGAATAGCTAACTGATATGAGTGATAAATACGTGAGAAGAGGTACAAACATAGGCCGTGTTTCATTCCTTTGTGCTAACACCAACACCCAACCACTCTAAGTCCACAGGAGAGCTGGTCTGAAAGGATGAAAAGGAGTAATAAGCTGACAGAGGGGAAGAGAAGTGATCAAAAGCACTGATGGTACAGCGAGCACATGAAACGCAAAGAACCTCACGTTTGTGGGGAATAGCTCAACTTGTCGGACAGCACGGGCAGGAGCAAAATCTTGGAGTTTACCCCAATCAACAGCAAACCAAGGAAGGCTTTTAACCAGGGGAATGCCACGAGCAAATTTCATTCTGAAGCTCGATCCAGTGGCAAGACTAGAGGCAAAAGGCCATCAGAATAATCCAGGCAGTATGAACAGGCGGTGGCAATGAGAGCAGAAAAAGGAAAAGACTTCAGAAATGCTCAGGAAGGCCAAATGGTAAACTTGGTTAAGGGACTAAATATTGGGGGAGGAAGCAGAGTCAGGATTTTAGCTTGGGTGATTGGTGGGATTATAGCAGAAACAGGAGAATTAAATTGTCAGGGAACAATGACAAATTCTATTTTGTACATGTTGAGTTTGAGGAGCCTGTGTGACATCCAGAGGTATCTAGTGCACAGTTGAATACACACAGAGTTCAGAAGAAAAACATGGACTGAAAATGATGGCCTGAACAGCAAAGACTGTTAAGCCATGTGAGTGGCTGCCATCAGGCAGGGAAGTAGGCGGAGTGAGGTAAGTGACTGAGAAGACAATTCTACAAAACGGCAATATTTAAGAAACAGGAGCAAGAGAGGGGTGTTCAGGAAGGAAACAAAAGCAGCCCTAGAAACAGAAGTGAGGAGTAACTGGGTCAAGGGAGAAGAGAATTTTGTGAAAGCAAACCACAAGGTCCTATGCTGCAGAAATGGTAGGCGTCCTAAAGACTAGAAGATCAGTTATGCCTAGCATGTAAAAAAAGTCACTGATAGATTTGTGGAGAATGGTTTCATAGACCAAAAAAAAAGCAACAACAACAAAGATAGGCAGCCTACTGTGAACAAAATAAATCCAAAAAAAAAAAAAAAAAGCAACAACAACAAAGACAGGCAGCCTACTGGGAACAAAATAAAGAACTTAAGAAAAATCAGTAAAATATATTTTAAAAAAAAAAGAGCTTAAAATGACAGAAGTCGGTTCCTGAGGAATTAGGGAGGGATAGAACCTAGTGCACACAGAAGACTGGTCCTAGACGAGTGAAGGGCTACTGTTTCCTCCGAGATGTAAATAGTATAGGACTGAGATGGAAAACCAGAGGGAAGACCAAAAAGCTTTAATGGACACCTACTTAATGGCCTGTTTTTTCTTTGAAGTGAAAGGACATTTACAGACCACATTTATAGGTCTGACAGGCAGGAAGTTTTGAAGAAGCTGTTGTTCAAGACAGAGGGGGAAGCCAATGCAAGAGGCACTACAGGCCCACAGTCTTCCTCTTCCTTTTTTTTTTAATCCTCACCTGAGGATTTTAGAGAGAGTGGAAGACAGAGGAAAAGACAGAAATATCAATGTGAGAGAAACACATTGAATAGTTGCTCCCTGCACGCTCCCTGGCCAGGGCCCCAGCAGGGAAGGAGCCTGCAACCCAGCTACGTGCCCTTGACTGGAATCAAACCTGGGACCCCTTGGCCCACAGGCCGATGCTCAATCTGCTGACCCAAATCGGGCCACAATTCTTGATCGGCTCTCCAGGATCTTTATTCTAAGTCTCAATTTCAGAGTCATTCTGATGGAAATGAAAAATGGCACGTAACTCATGGAGAGCTATTTAGCAATATTTATCAAAATCCACAATCTATCTGCCCTTGGGCCTAGCACCCCTACTTTCGGGAATGTATAAACAACTACGCCTGGTAGATATCCATACTAATAAAAGGCTAAGTAGTTGTCACGCCCTCACGCGTGATGCCCTCATGCTGTCACAAGATGGTTGTGTGCACAACGGAGGCGGGGCCTCGGTGGCCGCTCCACACGGCTTCCACCTGGGCTCCCACAGCCCGGCGCACCCGCTGCAGAGGTGGGACCCCGACTCGGGCCTACCTCTTCGGGGCAATCCATCAAGGAGCCCCGGATCAACTGTGTCACAATGTTAAAAGCTATTAAATCAAGATGACGGGATTGTGGAAGCTCATTATATTGTCTTAAAGAAAACTTAATAAAAAACGAGGCCCTGCTTCAGGCTGAGGGCCCGGGAAGGAGCCGGTACCTCTCCACCTCCTGCAGCTCCCGCTCCTCTGGTTCCCAGTCGGAATCGGGGTCCGGCTCGCGGCCGGTAGATCCCGGGCCTGCCACCCCCTGGGTCGCGAATCCACAGCGAGCGACGACGGCACGAACGCGCGCCCCGAGCAGGAGACTCAGAGCACCCGCCATGTTGATCGGACTGGACTGCTTGCAGCCTGAAACGCAGCAACACCGGAAGCCGAGGGGCGGGACCGGAAGTGGTAGGGCGGGACCCGGAAAATGACGTCACCGGTCGTGCCCGCTTCCGGCCGAAGGCGGCCAATCTGGACTGGAAGAGCTCTTCGGCCCACCCTTTCCGCTGTAAATAATGGGAGCGATTCCCGGGTACGCGAGAGTCCGAATGAGGCGTGCACGAATTTCGTGCACTGGGCCTCTATTATGGTATTATAATGGGTATACAGTTAGGCACTAGAGCACCATCTGTGATAGCAAGTGAGTGGCAACAATCCAGGACCCATCATAAAAGACTGGCTAATAAACTATGACTATGACTTCCATAAAACATTTCCAAAGAGGAAAGATGTTAAATGAAAAAAAGTACAGGTAGTATGTGTATTTAGAGTCGTCTACTGTCTGATTAAGGTGAAAACAAACACCTATATTCATAATCGCTATGTGCAGATATAGCAAAAGTCCCCCAGAAAACTATTCAAAACAACACCCACAGGATCCTGGCTGGGGTTAATACTTCTCAATATGTAAACCACATTATTCTGCCCTAATTTCAAACCACGTCATCTATTCAAAACAAAACAAAAGAACTTTAAAATTTAAGAAAGGGCCCTGACCGGTTTGGCTCAAAGGACAGAGCATCAGCCTGCAGACTCAAGGGTCGCAGGTTCGATTCCGGTCAAGGGCATGAACCTTGGTTGCAGGCACATCCCCAGTGGGAGGTGTGCAGGAGGCAGCTGATGGATGTTTCTCTCTCATCGATGTTTCTAACTCTCTATTCCTCTCCCTTCCTCTCTGTAAGAAATCAATAAAATATATTTTAAAAAATAATA
>NW_006295053.1:297475-298072 GCF_000327345.1 Myotis davidii | reverse complement strand
GGAAAATGACGTCACCTGTCGTGCCCGCTTCCGGCCGAAGGCGGCCAATCTGGGCTGGAAGAGCTCTTCGGCCCACCCTTTCCGCTGTAAATAATGGGAGCGATTCCCGGGTACGCGAGAGTCCGAATGAGGTGAAGGACGCTTCTACAAAACTGCATAAATTTTAATAAAATGACGGATTCACTTGCCAAGAGTCAACCCTTCGTCCCTACGGCAACCCAGGCCGGCCTGTTCCCCCCACGGCGGCGGGAAGGACCCGCCTTCGGCGGTCCTCTGATGACGACAGCCCCCTGCCTCGGGCGCTCCGGGCCGGGCCGGACCCACGGTTCAGACCCATCACCTAGCGACAGATCCAGGCTCAGGTTTGAAGGGCGGAGACGACGAGTGCCTGGCCGGCCCCGGCACCTCTTCCTTCACTTTTTAGTCTCTTTCTGATCCGAAAATAATCTTGGGGTATCGAAGAGTTCCCGGTGTCTTAGGTTTGAGCCTGAGGCAGACGGGGCTTCTGGCCAAGGCTTTCCCAACTCGAGCTCCGTCGCAGTCTTTGGCGAAAGAGCAATGGTTGAAGGCCCTTGGCCCCTCAGGACCCCGGAGCCG
>NW_006295053.1:297136-297412 GCF_000327345.1 Myotis davidii | reverse complement strand
GGTGGCGCTCTGCGTCAGGGGAGCGGAGGTAGGACAGAGGGGGAGGTCCTGGGCCTGGGCTGCTCTGTGTTCAGAATTTACCACGCAGGGCAAGGTGCGCTCAGTCCACGGGCTACTTATCACGCTTTCCCGTTGCAGGAAATAGCCCTGCTTGGGGGTTAAAGAGGATGGCACTGATCCTGCCATGGCTCTGTTTATGGCTTCTAGCCTTCTGCTGGCCTGGCCTTCTGCAGTGGAAACATGGGGGCCCCCTGAGTTGCTGCTACTCACAACTCT
>NW_006295053.1:296331-297110 GCF_000327345.1 Myotis davidii | reverse complement strand
TTCCCAACTCTGTTGCCCAAGTACCACCAACACGGAGGCATGGCCGGCACCCGCCCCCCCGAGGCTTCCCTCCCGCGTCTGTACCCCGCTGCACTGTCCCTGCTGTGTTTACGTGTCCATTTCCCCCTGAGGTGAGTGCGGGGGCTGTGTGTCTGCCACTTCCATCACCAGGCTCTAGCTCAGCGGTTCTCAACCTTCCTAAAGCCGCGACCCTTTCGTGCAGCAGGAAGCAGCTGATCGATGTTTCCGGCTGATTGATGTTTCTGGCTCTCTATCCCTCTCCCTTCCTCTCCGTAAAAAAAATCAATAAAATATATTTTAAAAAATAATAAAGATAAAATAAAAATGAAATACAAAAACAGTATCGTGGGCCCCAGTACCCTTCACTCCAGGAATCTCACCGGATCTGCTCCATGGCTTCCCTGGTCAGGGTCCGGGGCGGGGCCCCTCGCGGCTCCATTTGCCTCCGAATTTTCTGGAACAGGATGGCCTTTTTCTGTCGTTTCAGGGCGCTGGGGGAGAGAACCAATGGCAGAAGCCGTGCGTGGGAGCAACATGGGTGGCTGCGGCGTCTCGGGCTACATCAGGGCGCGCCCAGCCCTCGTCTCTTTGTTCGCTGCCCCGGAAATCTAACACCTACGACAGCGGCCCCCGGGCCGGGCGAACTCGCTACGCGGGCGACGAAATACGTCACTGGGGAAGGGACCCGTGGCCCCGAAGGAGCTGAACACCTGCCCCTGCGCCTCTGAGGAGGGAAGAAGCAAGGGCCGCTGCGAACG
>NW_006295053.1:288690-295069 GCF_000327345.1 Myotis davidii | reverse complement strand
TCCCGCGTCCTCCCCCCGCTGCGCTGTCCCTGCTGTGTTTACGTGTCCATTTCCCCCTGAGGTGAGTGCGGGGGCTGTGTGTCTGCCACTTCCATCACCAGGCTCTAGCTCAGCGGTTCTCAACCTTCCTAAAGCCGCGACCCTTTCGTGCAATTCCTCATGTTGGGGTGACCAACCCCCCCCCCAATTTCGTTGTTACACATTGAACATAATGAAAGCATCGTGATGAATCACAAAAACAGTATGTAATCATCTATGTGTTTTCGGATGGTCTTAGGCGACCCCTCTGAAAGGGTGGGGGTCGGACGACCCACAGGTTGAGAACCGCTGCTCTAGCTAGTACGCAGGAGGAGGTAAATACAGGGGACCCCAGTATTTTGGGGTCATCCCCCCCCGCTGTGATAGGTGCTGGTGGAAATGCAGACAAGTCAGGGCGAACCAAGCGAGTGTTCCATACTTACGGCCGTTCAGCCTGAATCTGGAAGCGGGAAAGCAGCGCCTCCCGGATTTCCTCAGTGACAAAGAGCAGGGGCCAAAGGTGGCTGGGTCTCTTGTCCAGTGGAAGGTCCTGGGCTGCAGGTAGCACCCGGACGGGTGCAGGAGTGCAGGGTTGCTTGGCAGTGGCCCTAGGATCCTGGGGATCAGCTCGGGTTGGACTACGTGCAGGAAGTGAGGAGGGCCCTGCTCTTTGTAGGTCCCTCTCAGGAGGGCCAGTGGGAACAGACTCAGAGACGGCAGTTCCGGGCTGCTCAGCCCGTCCTGGTGAGATCTAGGCTAGAGGAGAGAAGCAGCCGCTTACCACATTTCTTGTGAGGCTCGGGGGGGGGAGCGGTGGGAGAAACAGGGAACTGAGCCCTCGCTGGTGTGGCTCGGTGGATAGAGCGTCGGCCCGCGGACTGAAGGGTCCTGGGTTCGAGTCCTGTCAGGGGCATGTGCCCGGGTTGCGGGCTCGATCCCCCGTAGGGAGCGTGCAGGAGGCAGCCGATCAGTGAATTCTCTCTCATCGTTGATGTTTCTCTCTCTCTCTCCCTCTCCCTTCCTCTCTGTAAGAAATCAATAAAATATATTTTAAAAAATAATAAAAAATAAAATGAAATTTAAGAAAGGATCTCTCTAAAGATTTTCTAAAAAAAAGAGAAAATAATTCTAAATTAAAGGTTCTCTCCTCAGAAAAATGCGCACAACCATGGAAGCCCTCATCCCTGGATCTTAGGTGAGGAACGTCCTGATTTCCTATTTGGGGTTTAAATGTCGTGATGTCTGCGATAAAATATATTTAAAAAAAAAAAAAAGAAATAGGTAACTGGAAAATCTTCCAGGCCGTAGCCACTACGGAACCAGTGACTCAACAAAAACGGGACCCACGGGGCTGCTACTAGCCCAGGGAATAGTGAATGCGGCAGCTGCTTCGTTGGCCCAAGGCGTTACAGAGCCACGGCACTGGCCACGCCAGGGAGAGATTACACGGGAGCCACGGAGGGTGGGGCTATTGCCAGATGGGAATACAGAGACCCAGCCCCTTGTGAGAAGGTTGGGAGCGGCACTTGGCTGGATACCAAGGGAGCTTGGGAGGGAGCGGACGTGAAAAGAACCAAGAGACTCTTTCCTAAGGCCCAGCATACACTGCTTTCCCCGCCTGCACTGCCAGATACCATCCCATCAGCCTCCTGGGCCGCAGCCGCCACCGGTGCCGGGACAGCCCTGGCCCCCGCTCTGAGAGACGCTGCGCAGAGCCCCTCACCCGACCCTCGGGCGATTTTCTCTGGTTCTGCTGGCCGGATTGCACGATGCTGGTGATCTGCTCGACGATCCCCAGGCGTCGGATGAGGTTCTCCCTCCGCAGCAGGGCGGTCAGCCGCTCCAGCTCCTCCTCCTCCACGATTTCCTGCGGCTGCATCGTGTCCAGGTGTCCCGCCAGCAGCTACAGGGCACAGGAGAGACGCATGCAGGCTCTCCAGCGATGAGTCCCAAACCATCAGCAAGTCGACGGCAGGCCTCCTGCCCCCTCTACCGCCGTCCCTTCCCCTGACCCTCGTGCCGGGTCCCCTTTGCTACCCGTTCTCTCACGATCTGTTCCAAAAAGTCGGATTCAGTGGACTCATTAGGAACTCCTCTCTCCCTCAAACGAGGAGAGGACAGCGGATCCCCCTCTCTAGTAGTCCCAACCCATTTTCCTGCAGAAAGGCAAGAGCCAGGAAGCCCCCGACACCTTTTGCGCCCGTGTCCGGTTCCGGTACGCCAGGTGGGTGGCCAGGCCGTGGAACCGGGGCCTGGGTCGCCTGTTCTCCCCTGCCGACTCCCCCGGGTTCTGCTCCTTGTTTTCCTTTGGCTTCTTAGAGTCTAAGACCTCCCGCTGCTTCTGCTTAAGGCGGAACTCTTCCCGTTGCTGCCTGACAAGATACAGCAGCTTCAGTCACTGGAGAAATTGTGGGGGGAAGTGGGAGGGGGAGAGGGGAGGGGATATGGGGATGGGAGAAGAGTAGGACATTATGTTCTGTTTTGGGGACTGATGGGAGAGGCATGTGGGGAAGATGGAAAACCTACTAAACCAGCGGTTCTCAACCTGTGGGTCGCGACCCCTTTGGTGGTCGAACAACCCTTTCACAGGGGTCGCCTAAGACCATCCTGCATATCAGATATTTACATGACGACTCATCACAGTAGCAACATGACAGTGATGAAGTAGCAACGAGAATAATTTTATGGTTGGGTCACAACATGAGGAACTGTATTTAAAGGGCCAGGAGGTTGAGAACCACTGTAACGAAACTGAATCAGGAAGACTGATAGGATTTATAATCCCCTACCCCTCTTTCCTCTAGGGCCGTGGTCGGCAAACTGCGGCTTGAGAGGCACATGCGGCTCTTTGGCCCCTTGAGTGTGGCTCTTCCACAAAATACCATGTGTGGGCGTGCGATTGAAACTTCGTGGCCCGTGCGCAGAAGTCGGTTTTGGGCCTGGGTGAGTCTATTTTGAAGAAGTACTGTTGATATTTGCTCTGTCGAGTTGTGGTGACCCCCAATTTCATGGTTACAAATTGAACATAATTAAAGCATAGTGATTAATCCCAAAAACAATATGTAATTATATATGTGTTTCCCGATGGTCTTAGGCGACCCCTGTGAAAGGGTCGTTCGACCCCCAAAGGGGTCGCGACCCACAGGTTGAGAACCGCTGCTCTAGGGGCTGGCGTCCTCTCCACCCACCCGGGGAGCAGTTCCCTTGAAGGAGCTGCCCCACCCGCGTGGAGGGGGGCCTGTACCTGGCGCACTCCTCCCGGGCCTTGGAAGCCGCCGTCTCCTGGAAGAGGGAGCCGCTGTGTTTAAAGAAGGGCGCATACTTCTCGGTGTCAGGCCCCGGGTAGATCCGCCGGTACCCGCCCAGGTGGGCGTCCTCATAGCACTCCTGGTCCAGCAGTGCCGCCTGGGACAGCTCCGTGAGGACTCGCCTAAGAAAACCAAGCTGGGGTGAGTCCGGAGGTCTGCGAGGAGGCGTCACGGCCTTTGCCCTGCCCCTGCGGTGGCAGCGGCCAGCCCCGTCTGTGTGTGGTAATGAAAACAGGCTTGACTTAAGCTGGGTCTCTGATCACAGAAGAGCAGAGAGAAGCTAAAACTGCCCGTCGCATTCGGATGCTGTGAGCATGTCGGCCATGAGCACAGACTGAGGCAGGACCTCCTGAGTTTGAATCCTGGCTTTGCCACTGGGCAGGCCCTTTTTTATTTATAATATGTTTTAATTTTTATGATTTTGTTTTATATTTTTATTGATTTCAGAGAGGAAGGGAGAGGGAGAGATAGAAACATCAATGATGAGAGAGAATCATGGATCGGCTGCCTCCTGCACACCCCTTAACTAGGGATCGAGCCTGCAACCCGTGCAGGTGCCCTTGACTGGAATTGAACCTGGGACCCTTCAGTCCGCAGGCCAATGCTCTATCCACTGAGCCACACCAGCCAGGGCAGCAGACTCTTTATTTATTCCCTCCTTCCTTTCTTCTTTTAAATGAAATTGGGATCATACAACAGCATTTGGAAATGGCTGTCTAATATTCTAGTGCACTAGAGCCCATGGCACAAAGATTCGCGCAATAGGACTTCCTTCCCCTGGCTGCTGGCAGCGGTTTTCCTCGGGCACCCAGGACCCAGGCCTTTGGTCTGGCCGCAGCGGAGAAGCCAAGCCTCTTCAGTCTGCAGTTGTCTTCAGTCTTCGCTTGGGCAGGAGCCTTCAGTCTTTGCTCTGTGCCTGCATATGCAAATTAGCCCGCCATCTTTGTTAGGTTAATTTGCATGCTCATCCTGATTGGCTGGTGGGTGTAGCAGAGTGATGACCAATTTACATCTCTTTTATTAGTGTAGATGATTGTACTTTTGTTTATTAAGTCCAGAGGTTTTCCGCCTTTTATCCCCATTGAAAGACACGGTTGATAAAGTCACGTGCACAATCCAATCTTGCGCGAATACCCAGGGCACATACAGTTACACTTTGCCTCCACTCATACAGACAGCTGAGTGCCTACTGTGTGCCAGGCCCCCCGGATATTACGGCAAATCAAGTACACATGGGCCCTGCATCTTGCAATGCAAGTGGGGAAGAGGGACGTATTTATTATAAGAATAATCCTAAATCTACTCCAATTCATTTTTTATTGATTTTTATTTTTTTGAGAAAGAGAAACATCGAGTTGTTGTTCCACTTATCGATGCATTCATTGGTTGATTCTTGTATGTGCCCTGACCAGGAATCGAACCCACAACCTTGGCCTATCGGGATGACGCTCTAACCAAGAGCTACCCGGCCAGGGACCACTCATTTTCATGTATCATCAACAAACTGTGATTTAGTGTCGGCAACAAATGACCATGTTTGCAAACCGTCTTACAATTAAAATAATAGTGAGTGGGCAATATTGATTTAAACTGCCCCTAAAAACAAAATAAACGAACTGTCCCCTAATAGTGAATGACTTACCTGTTTTGTGTTTTATTACTATACACTTTCTCAGGAAATGGTTTCTAGAGGAACTTTGTTAAAAACAACAGCAGCTAATCAAACCACATAACGCTCCTTATAAGCTAATTATGAAATAGCTGTAACGTACACTGTTAAGCAGGGAAAGTTGTGCTCCTGTCTGGGCAGTAAAAGGAGAAAAACAACTTGCATAAGTACATGTATGTGCATCGAATGTTTGTGAAAATACACACATGACCCGAGGAACACTGAGTAGCTGGAAGAGAAGGGCAGGAGACAGGCTAATGGCGGCATCTTTTGCACTTGAACATACTTGTCTATGACAGGTGATGTATTACTTATGCAAAAAATTGTTTTTAGTAGCTGATCAGCCCCGGGCTTTCATTCTCAGGAAAGTGATAACGAAGGAGACAAGTTACACAGCTTGCCCGGCGGCGTGGCTCAGTGGTTGAGCGCTGACCTCTGAACCAGGAGGTCACGGTTCGATTCCTGGTGGGGGCACATGCCCGGGTTGCGGGTTCGATCCCCAGCATTGGGCATGCAAGCGGCAGCTGATCAGTGATTCTCTCTCATCATTGATGTTTCTCTCTTTCTCCCTCCCTTCCTCTCTGAAATCAATAAAGACCTATTTTAAAAATAAATAAAACAGACACCCTGTCCCAGACGCCCTGAGCAGGTGGCCTCCCCCTTCCTAGACGCCCTGAGCAGGTGGCCTCCCCACTCCGAGACGCCCTGAGCAGGTGGCCTCCCCCTTCCTAGACGCCCTGAGCAGGTGGCCTCCCCCTTCCTAGACGCCCTGAGCAGGTGGCCTCCCCACTCCGAGACGCCCTGAGCAGGTGGCCTCCCCCTTCCTAGACGCCCTGAGCAGGTGGCCTCCCCCTTCCTAGACGCCCTGAGCAGGTGGCCTCCCCACTCCGAGACGCCCTGAGCAGGTGGCCTCCCCCTTCCTAGACGCCCTGAGCAGGTGGCCTCCCCCTTCCTAGACGCCCTGAGCAGGTGGCCTCCCCACTCCGAGACGCCCTGAGCAGGTGGCCTCCCCCTTCCTAGACGCCCTGAGCAGGTGGCCGCCTCTGCAGGCCCAGCTGGGGTGGGGGTCGGGGGTCTAGTAGGAGGGCTTAGGAAAGACATCTCCGCCAGTGGCCTCAGCCAAGGAAGCTGGATGCTCCGACTTCCCAGGCCACAGGACCTGCCACGGGGATCCCTCTAACACGGTGGTCGGCAAACCATGGCTCTCGAGCCACATGCGGCTTTTTGGTCCCTTGAGTGTGGCTCTTCCACAAAATACCACGTGCGGGCGTGCACGTACAGTGCGATTGAAATTTCGTGGCCCGTGTGCAGAAGTCGGTTTTTGGCCTGGGTGAGTCTATTTTGAGAAGTGGCGTTAGAGGAAGTGGGGGGTGTCAGCCGGTCG
>NW_006295053.1:286868-287811 GCF_000327345.1 Myotis davidii | reverse complement strand
CTGGCCTAACACACGGGCTGGTGAGAGCCAGGCCGCCTGCCTGTGTAGATATCAGGTCCTTAAAGGCAAGGCTTACATGGGGAACACTGGGGACCCAAACCCTGGGCTCCTGTGGTGGAGGCAGAGGCCACCGCGATCTGACTCAGCAGGTCCCAAGCACAGAGATCTTACCCCCGTACACTTCCTGCCGTCCTCCCCCCCGCCCCCGTTCCCTGTCCCCCCACCTGAGTGTCCTGTTGGGGGAGGCCTTTGGTTTTGGAAAGCCCAGGGGAGAGTCCGCACCTCCAGCAGCCAGGGCTTCAGCTTGTGGTCCAGGAGGATGTCAAAACCGAGGATCTCAAAACAGGCACAGGTGCCTCCGCTCAGATGCTGGGGGAAGCAGGTGCGGTAGTTGTGGCGCAGGATCGAGTGGGCCGAGATGATGGTTTTGATGATGATGTCCTCGATGTCCCCCCACATCTCTCGGGGGTCGTAGCTGTGTTCTCGCAGCCAGGCATTGAGCGTCGACAGCTTCCTGCGAGGCCCAGTGCTCAGAGGAAGCAGGCTCCCCAGGGCAAACCTAAGTCCAGTCCCCGGTGCCTTAAAGGGGCCGCTACCAGCGTGGAGCCAAGTTTGGTACCAGGGTGGGTCGGGGCCCCGCTTGGTGGACGGGCACGGGACAAGGGTCTGTCTAGTTTGCCCGAGCCGTCGGCCTCCCGGGACCAGTCTGAGTTTCCTTCCGGGGCCGCGGAGACAGGCTAAGGGGCCGAGGAAGAAAACAGAGCGGGGAGTACCTCTTGCTGCCCACAGCATCGTCCTGGACGAAATTCTCATTGTGTTTGTTGATGGCGTAGTTGGTCAGGTGCATGCAGACTTCATCCTGGGTGGAGAGCGCGGCCTGCGGTCAAGGTCGGGCCCTGCTTCTCTGGTCGCCTGCCCTTCACTGCTTTGGAGCGCCCCGCCC
>NW_006295053.1:285893-286817 GCF_000327345.1 Myotis davidii | reverse complement strand
ATCCCCTGTGGGGCTTCACCGAGGACTGTCCTGGCAGCCCCCCGGGGAAGGAGGGGTGCTGAGGCGCTCACTGGCTTCGCTCCTTGTTGTGGGTGAGGAGCCACGGGCGTCTCCATAAAGACCCCAGCACAGAGCGGTGGGAAAGGGAAGGGTGCCGCCCTGCCCCCCCCGGCTGCCACCGGCCCCTCACCAGGTTGCTGTGGTTGGGTTCCACATAGGGCATGGTGGCAAAGCGTGCCAGGCCCTCCTCGTACATGAAGATCCGCAGCGGGTCGCAGGACGTGAGCAGGACGTAGATGCGCATGTCGAACTTGAAGCCGTCGATGAGGAAGGGCTGAGGGTGGCAGACCCGCCGGGGAGAAATGACAGGGCTTGCAAGAGCTCGCTCAGTGTCACACACACGGGCGTTTAATGTCCACCGTGACCACGTGACATAGCTACTGTCCTTATGCCCAATAACAAATGAGGAAACTGAGGCACAGGCAGGGTAAGACAGTTGCCTAAACCCAGGATATCTAAGAAGTGGAAAAATTCAGATTCCATGGCCTCCAAGATAAGCGGGGTGGAGGTGGGGGTAGCAGAGAGGGCAGGAGCTGGAAACTAGCTTCCTCCCTGGCTTTGGGAGAGACGGGGTACCCCAGTGCTGGTGGCACCCCAATGCTGGTGGAGGGACCTGGTGGGCCCGAGGCGCCCTTCACCTTGGAGATGTACTGCTGGCAGATCATATGCTCTCCGATCTTGACCTCCCGGGGGTTTCGGGTGATGAAGATGCCGCGGCCCTGACAGCCACTGTCCGGCTTGCAGATAAACGTTCGGGTTTTCCGCTGACGACCACAGGCATGGAAGTCCCCGTAGCTGTGGGCAGACGGGGCCGGTCAGAAGCTTCCTGTGCAATACGGCGGTCCCAGGGCCCCGTGGGCCCCT
>NW_006295053.1:277553-285827 GCF_000327345.1 Myotis davidii | reverse complement strand
GACCACTCCACTTCCATCCCGAGACGTTCAAGGTCATTCAAGGTCATCCATCCGGAGTCTGGAGGGCACTGAGATGGCGAACCCTCCCCCCATCCCGGGTGGCACTCACTCCGCGGGCAGGCACCAGGTGCGGGGGAAGATGTTGTACTCCCGGGGGTAGATTTTCTGCATGCGCTTCAGGTTCCGGGCCAGCAGGTCTTTGCGGCAGATTTCCGTCATGCCAGGGAAGTGGTTGATTTTCTGAAACGGAGCGAATGAGTTAGACTACCCCCCAGAGGAAGCGGCTGTTCCTGGGGCCTGGGCATCCAGAAAGCAGAGGAGGACTGGGAAGGTCCAGGTAGAAGTCAGTGCAGGGAAACACTGCCTAGCACCCCAAGGAGAAAACAGGAAGATCCCCTAAGGCAGGCGAGAAAACCCTCCTCAGCCTCTCCCCAAACACACATAACCCTGAGGTTAGCAAACGAGGGGTAGTGAGCAGGGGCTGGACAAGATTTTGGTCCTTCTAGACCAGCGGTTCTCAACCTGTGGGTCGCGACCCCTTTGGCGGTCGAATGACCCTTTCACAGGGGTTGCCTAAGACCATGGGAAAACACATATATAATTACATATTGTTTTTGTGATGAATCACTATGCTTTCATTATGTTCAATCTGTAACAATGAAGTTGGGAGTCACCACAACATGAGGAACTGCATTAAAGGGTCGCGGCATTAGGAAGGTTGAGAACCACTGACCCTTATACCATCCCTCAGACCACCAGGGACCAGTCCTGTAAGAATAACTGGTGTGTAACAGCACAAAGCAAATGAGAAAACATTTCCCCAAAGAGAAAAGGAAATTAGGAACCGGCCCACGGCATGCACTGCCATGGCACCCCCAGAGGGCACGGCATTGCCCGGCAGCCCGCTGGAACCCTGCTACTGCCCCCATTGTGGGAGGCAGCACCCCCACCGCTCTGTGCTCTCTCATTGGCTCACCCAGTGATTGATTCCAGAGAGGGAGGGAGAGATAGAAACATCAATGATGAGAGAGAATCATGAATCGGCTGCCTCCTGCACGCTCCCCACTGGGGATGTGCCTGCAACCAAAGTACAGGCCCTTGACCGGAATGGAACCCAGGACCCTTCAGTCCACAGGCCGACGCTCCATCCACTGAGCCAAACCGGTTAGGGCCCCACACTGACTCTTGGTGGAGGTGGGATGCTAGGCTACGCTGCTCGAGGCTGGACCCTTCAGCTGGCTCGGAACTGAACGAGCCTTCCCCTGTGACGGCTCACCTGCCCTGGAGGGGGCCAGTTGGGCACACGAGCCTCCAGGCCAACAGCAGATATTGAGACAGGATGTGCCCAGCGGGCACTTCTTCACACAACAGAAGTTCCAGAGACCCAAGGGGAGAGTATTTCCATCAGAGTGGAAGCCCCTGGTCATGGCCTTTCCTGCCCTGAACAGGAGGATAGCCACAGAGTGACAGCCTCGGGTGCCTGGGCACAAGGGGGGCAGTCGTCATTCTGGGGCGACAGCCCCTTCAGGATCGTGGGTCAGGAGGTTGTACCTGAAACCTCTTCATGTCCATGACCCGTTCCAGGGACACGGAGCAGTCCGTCCAGTACACGTTCCACTCTTCGTCTTCCCCCACCTCCCTCAGGCCACACATTCTGGCTGCGCGCCGCACTGCGGAGGGAGGGAGGGAGGGAGGGAGGGCGGTCAGGGAGGCCCAGGCTGGGCTGGGTAAGGAACAGCAAAGCTAGCCCTTGGTAGGGATCGCACCGGCACCTCACACACTGGGGGGCCCCTTGCACAGGGGACAGTGGGGATAAGAGGGGAGAAAGAGATGGCTGACCCAGCTGGTGATTTTTAAAAATTGCTGAAATCGTCTCAAGAGCTTCCTTGAAAAAATGGTTTTAACTGAGTTTCATCTCATCTCTGATAAAAACTGAAAATTGGCCCTAGCCAGTTTGGCTCAGTGGACAGAGCGTCGGCCTGCGGACTGAAGGGTCCTGGGTTTGATTCTGGTCAAGGGCACATTCCCGGGTTGCAGGCTCGATCCCCAGTGTGGGGCGTGCAGGAGGCAGCCAATCCATGATTCCCTCTCATCATTGATGTTTCTATCTCTCTCTCCCTCTCTCTTCCTCTCTGAAATCAATAAAAATATATTTTAAAAAACCAAAACAAACTGAAAAAGGTGGGGGCAGTGGTGACTTTCAGTGAATTTTTTTTCATTCTAGCTATTTTTTTCACATTAGATGCCTACCCTACTCCCGAGACTAACGGAACAGGGATATCTCAGCTGCGAGTGGCTGAGCCAGAGCGCCCGTTACAGGCCACAGGCCAGACTAACAAGATCCAGGGGCTGGGAGCCTGACTGGGGGGGGACCATCCCCAAAGGGAAAGTGACAGCAGAGCCGGGCGCTTACCACTCTCATATCTGCAGTTGGTCAGGTTGATGGCCAGGGCTCTGGGAGGGAGGAAGAGCAGCAATCAGGCACAAGGGGATAGAAGGGCGGGCCCCTGGCTGCCAGGTGCTCAGCTGAGAGACACCCAACAAATCCACAATGCAGTTCATTTCCCCCAGAAGCCCCTCGAGGACCAAGATGACATAAACAGGCTGAAATTCTACACTAAGCCACCCCCATGGTTCTGAATTTTGGTGTTTTTTTGTTGTTGTTGTACCAAAAGATTAGCGAAGCTCTGGTATTCCCTGCCATCTTTCCCAGGCTAAAGGGAAGACCTTGCCCTGACCGGTTTGGCTCAGCAGATAGAGCGTCGGCCTGCGGACTGAAGGGTCCCAGGTTCGATTCTGGTCAAGGGCATGTACCTTGGTTGCGGGCACATCCCCACTGGGGAGTGTGCAGGAGGCAGCTGATCGATGTTCCTCTCTCATTAATGTTTCTAACTCTCTATCCCTCTCCCTTCCTCTCTGTAAAAAATCAATAAAATATAGTTTAAAAATAAATAAATAAATAAAGGGAAGACCTGGGGGGGAGGGAGGAAGCTAAGGTAGCCCAGCTGTGGTGGCTCAGTGGATTGAGCATCCATCGTCCCATGGACCATGAGGTTCTGGGTTTGATTCTTGGTCGGGGCACAGGCCCGGGTTGCGGGTTCAATCCCCGGTGAGGTGTGTGCGGGAGGCAGCCAATCAATGATTCTCTCTCAATATTGATGTTTCCATCTCTCTCTCCCTTCCTCTCTGAAATCAATAAAAATATATTTAATAAAATAAAATAAAATAGCCGAAACCGGTTTGGCTCGGTGGATAGAGCATCGGCCTGTGGACTGAAGGGTCCCGGGTTCGATTCCGGTCAAGGGCATGTACCTGGGTGGCGGGCATATCCCCGGTGAGAGATGTGCAGGAGGCAGCCGATTGATGTTTCTCTCTCATCGATGTTTCTAACTATCTCTCTCCCTTCCTCTCTGTAAAAAATCAATAAAATATATTTAATAAAATAAAATAAAATAAAGGGAAGACCTTGGGTCCCAAGCCCAACAGCAAAGGGAAGCTGGGGGTGACTGTGGAGCCGGGCAGGTGAGGGGGTGCAGGGGACTGTTACCTGCATCTCCGCCTT
This sequence comes from Myotis davidii, assembly GCF_000327345.1. Classification (NCBI taxonomy): domain Eukaryota; kingdom Metazoa; phylum Chordata; class Mammalia; order Chiroptera; family Vespertilionidae; genus Myotis; species Myotis davidii. The sequence continues at coordinate 282,265 of NW_006295053.1, read as the reverse complement.
CTCTTTCTTCTCCCGACCTCTAAGTCATCTAAGGCAGGCGGGGTTAAGACTATTTTGGGGATTTTCGTGGCCACAATGGATAAGGCGACCCCACTGTCAGCCTTGGAGAGTGTCTGCTGAGCAGGGTTCGGAGAGATGGCAGCTTCCCCATCGTCGCACTCCTCCTCGGACTCCTCCTCTTCCTCAACAGAGTCTTCCTCTGATTCGCTGGTCTTAGAGGGACTTGGCTCCATCCTGGAGATTCTGGGGGGACAGGGGCGGGGATGAAATATACTCAGGCTCCCCTCCAGGCCTGGAGGGGTGCACCCTGAGGACCTTCCTGGTGTGAGAAGGGAAGGCGGCTGCTCCTCCAGAACAGACCATCCCCCTGCAAAACGGGCAGTTTCCAGGGGGGGGGGGGCGGTCCTGGGACGCCCATGAGATGCTGGGCTGGCTGGCAAGCCCCGCGTCACCCAAGGTCACTCCACACAACACGCAGGGGGGCAGCAGGATCTGAACAGAGCTGGCAGGGACCATGCCACAGCCTCCTTTGTTTTTGAATGGGAAGGGGGGATGGCCGGGGGAGGGGGGCTTCGCTTTTAAAATAGAGGTCCCCTAGGCCGGCCTCAGTTTCTCCACGTGTACACCCTGGGGCCAGGCACCCGCTAGCTAAGGCCTCTTAGGTGCTGACAGCAGAGGAGGAGCCCCCTGTGGACGCTGCCCACCGGGAGTTCCGAGGAGAGCGGAGGGACTGATGAGCCCACTCCTAGCGGCCCGGGACGGGACTCGGCTGGTCGCTCATGTCCACCCTTCCTTCCCTGGGCATTGCTGGGCCTCAGGGACGGCCTCCTGGTTCCTTCCGCGGGACTTGCCGTCCCCACTGATCACAAGGGGGAGCCCGTTCCCCACGGGGTTCACTCTTAGTTGCGAGATCCCCGCGGTGGTGGCTCCTTCCGCAAGCTGGCTGCCACCGCCCTCTGTCGCCATGGACACGAGTGACCCCCAATTGGAGCAGCGTTCTGGGGGTGGGGCCTCCCGGGAACCACACCCACTCGGCGGAGGGTTCCGAGGCCATCTGGTGCACTGGGGAAATTTGTTGATGATAGTCATTCTGACATGTGTGAAATGGTACCTCATTGTCATTTTGATTTTCATCTCTTGGATGATTAGTGACTTTGAGCACTTTTTCATATGCCTTTTGGCCTTCTATATGTCCACTTTAGAGAAGTGTCTATTTAGATTCTTTTCCCACTTTTTATTAGATTGTTTATCTTCCTTTTGTTATGTTTTATGAGTTCCCTATAAATTTTGGAGATTAAACCCTTATCTGAGGTAACATTGCAACGCAAACTTGCTTTTCAGGCATTTCTTCTTCGTTTGTCCCCCCCATGAGTGTATAAAATATTGGGATTCCATTGATGTTGTTACCCAACGCCCCCTTTCCATTCATTATAAAAGTGCTCAACATTATTGTCTTTATATATTAACAACCCATGGAGTTCCCCGGACAGTTTAATTAACCGGAGATGAGAGTACAGTGGGACCTTGACTTACGAGTTTAATTCGTTCTGAGACTGAGCTCGTTAAGGAGCTCATTAACTCAAATTACTCTATCAACTCAATGCAAAAAATTGGCCGAGAGACAGCTGGTATTTCAAAAAACTCGTTAGTCGGGACACTCGTAAGTCAAGGCCCCACCATATGTGTGTGTGTGTGTGTGTGTGTGTGTGTGTGTGTGTATACATTATTTACATATATATATATATCTTAAATAACCATGCCTGAGCAGTCTCTGCACAGGGAGGATCAACCTCAATTAGCACGCGTGCCCTCAAGCACCTTATCAGACTGTCCCTTCACTATCCATCCACTTTATCTGATTCCTGCACACTCCCTACTGGGGATGTGCCCGCAACCACGGTACATGCCCTTGACTGGAATCGAACCTGGGACCCTTCAGTCTGCAGGCCGATGCTCTATCCACTGAGCCAAATGGTTAGGGATATATATATTTTTTAATAACCATGCCTGAGCAGTCTCTGCACCTGGAGGGTCAGCCTCAATTAGCACGCGTGCCCTCAAGCGCCTTATCAGACTGTCCCTTCACTATCCATCCACTTTATCTGATTCTGATGGCCACTTCCACCAAACTCTGCTCACCTTACAATTATACTATGTGGTTCAATCTAGAGGACACTTTGAAAATTTCCCTCCTTTAGCAGTGGCCAGGTAGCTCACTTGGTTAGTGTATTCCTAACATCCCAATATGGCGGTTCCATCCCCGGTCAGCGCACATACAAGAATCAACCAATGGATGCATAAATAAGGGGAACAACTCAATGTTTTTCTCCCTCTCTCAAAAAAAAAATCAATAAATTAAAAAATTAAAATTTCCCTCCTTTAAAGAGACATAGACATTTTTCTGATTCACACTCTCCTTTTTTTTTGTTAATCCTAACACGAAGATATTTTTCCATTGATTTTTTAAAATATATTTTATTGATTTTTTTACATAGAGGAAGGGTGAGGGATAGAGAGTTAGAAACATTGATGAGAGAGAAACATTGATCAGCTGCCTCCTGCACACTCCCCACTGGGGATGTGCCCGCAACCAAGGTACATGCCCTTGACCGGAATCGAACCTGGGACCCTTTAGATCTTTTTGTTTTTTTGTGATTGTTAATTCTCACCCGAGGATATATTTTTCGATTGATTTTTAGAGAGAGTGGAAGAGAGAGGGAAAGACGGAAATATCGATGTGAGAAAAACACATCGATTGGTTGCTTCCTGAACACACCCCAACCAGGGCCAGGGAACCTGCAACCAAGGTACATGCCCTTGACCTGCTCTTGACTGGAATCGAACCCAGGACCCTTCAGTCCCTGGGCCGATGCTCTATCCACTGAGCCAAACCAGCTAGGGCTGGCTCAGACTTCTTGATCTTTCTTCAGCATATGACACTCTCAAGTACCCTCTCCTTGAAATGCTTTGAGTCCTTTGCCTTCCAGGACACTTTTTAAGAAAAAATTTTAATATGTTTTTATACATTTCAGAGAGAGGAAGGAAGAGGGAGAAGTAGAAACATGAATGATGAGAGAGAATCATTGATTGGCTGCCTCCTACATGCCCTCTACTAGAGCTCAAACTCACAACCCGGGCATGTGCCCTGGCCAGCATTGAACCATGACCTCCTGGTTCATGGGTGATGCTCATCCACTAAGCCATATTGGTCAGGCTCATTTTTTCTTTTTCTTTTGACAAATATTTAGTATTCCAGGTGCTGTTCTAGGACCTGAACCATCATTTCTTGCCTGAATTTCCACCATTCACCAACCTCTTAATAGGACTCCCTGATTCTATTCATCCATCCATCCATCCATCCATCTATCCATCCATCCAATACAGCTAAAGCAGTGGTCGCCAACCTTTCAGACCTCATGGACCACCGGCTGGCAACCGCTGAGCTAAAGTATTCTTCCTAAAATGCAAATGTTACTCCCCCTTTGAAAACTCTTCAGGGTTTCCCACTCGATCAAATCCAAAACCTCTTGGTACATGAGGCCCTTCATCAAAAAGCAAGCAAAGAAAGAGGTAGAGAGGCCCCCATTGGATCAGCCCTTCCTACCACTCTCATAGCCCAGGGCTCTGAGAACAAAGGGTCCCCGAAGTATTCCATCCTCAAGATTAGAAAAAGCTCCCATCTAAATCCCATTCTTGCCCGGCCAGTGTGGCTCAGTGGTCGAGTGTTGACCTATGAACCTGGAGGTCACAGTTTGATTTCCAGTCAGGGCATATGCCTAGGTTGCGGGCTCGATCCCCACGGTAGGGCATACAGGAGGGAACCAATCAATGATATTCTCTCATTATTGATGTTTCTATTTCTCTGTCCCTCTCCCTTCCTCTCTGAAATCAATAAAAACATATTTAAAAAAAAAATAAATTCTTGCCCTAGCTGACTTGGCTCAGTAGATAGAGCGTCAGCCTGCGGACTGAAGGGTCTTGGGTTTGATTCTGGTCAAGGGCATATGCCTGGGTTGTGGGCTTGATTCCCGATTGGCATGCAGGAGGCAGCCAATCGATGATTCTCTCTCATCATTGATGTTTCCCTCTCTCTCTCCCTTCCTCTCTGAAATCAATAAAAAAATATTTTTTAAAAATTCCATTTTTGAGAACTCACAAAGTATATAAATGGCTGAGAAGTAGAACCATAAAGGAAAACTTTCCCGCCTTTTTTATGGAAAAGCCTATTTGGGCCAGAGAAGGCTTTCCTCCGAACTTTAGTCCCAGGGAATAAGTGGGAAAATTTGCTATCTGGGCTCATCACCTTAGACACAAAATCCACTTTGCTATAATGGTCACCTGCAAACCCTTCAGAGAGTGAACAAGCAAAATAAAGTGAAGCCTGTATATGCAGGGGGTTTCAGAAAGAGGCACTGAGCTAAAATGACAGCAAAGTGCCAAAAATACGAGGGCGACCCACATTTTTGGTGGAAATTTAAATGTTCAACATATTAATGGAAACATTTACATTTGTAATAATGTTTTTCTTTCTTTTTTAAAAAAATATATTTTATTGATTTTATACAGAGAGGAAGGGGTAGGGATAGAGAGTTAGAAATATCATGAGAGAGAAAACATCGATTTAGCTGCCTCCTGCAGTGTGCCCACTGGGGATGTTCCCGCAACTAAAGTACATGCCCTTGATCGGAATCGAACCTGGGTCCCTTCCCTCT
>NW_006295053.1:272939-276663 GCF_000327345.1 Myotis davidii | reverse complement strand
AGGGTCCCAAGTTCCATCCTGGTCAAGGGCATGTACCTCGGTTGCAGGCTCCTCCCCGGACCCGGCCCTGGACAGGGCGTGTGCAGGAGGCAACCAATCGATGTGTTTCTCTCACATCGACGTTTCTCTCTGTCTTTCCCTCTCTCTAAAAGATCAATGGAAAAATATCCTCGGGTGAGGATTAATAACAAATAAATAAATAAATTAAAAAGGAGAAGCTGTACCTTTAAAGCTGTGAGTACCACTTGTTTTCACACTAGACGAAGTATGTGAAGAGTACTCATCTGTGTTTGTTAGGGCTGGAGGAAAATTCCCGGTAGCCAGGCAGGTGAAGAATGTGCTAGAAGGAGGGCATCTGGATGGAGCAGGGCCCAATGCAGGGAGAGATAAAGAAATAAAACTCGCCGAAACCGGTTTGGCTCAGTGGATAGAGCGTCGGCCTGCGGACTGAGGGGGTCCCGGGTTCGATTCCGGTCAAGGGCATGTAGGGGGGATAAGGACACATTTGTAATACCTTAAGAAAGAATTTAAAAAAAGAAAAGAAAAACTCAGTGGTAGGCAAAGGGGGAACAAGTGGGGGGGCACCATGCCAGAGGTACATAAACTATCACTTTTGTAAGACCTGATATGAAAGGAAAAGTCCATGAAGAAACTCAGGAGTATCTAACTCTTGTGCATGCCCCCTTCCCAACAACAGGCTGGGCATTCATGGGGCTTGCCCCAGAAGAAAGGTAAGAAGCAGATACATCCACGAGGACTCACTCATTCGGTTTATTCCGAGGTATCTCCTCTTGAAAGAGGCCATTTTTATCAGTTCTCGCTCCCTCCTCTGAGGCTAAGACCCGGTGAGAGAGCAGTGATGGAAATGCCCTAATTATTGCTCCTCCTGCGCTGTCAAGGCCACCAGTGCTGCCCGGACTTCTTCAGCCTGCGCTGGGGGCAGCAGACAATCCTGAATGAGGGCCAGCGCGGCCGCCTCCGTCAGGCTGCTGAAGTCCTGGGGCGTTTTCACAGGGAGGTGCCCGGCCAGCTCGCAAAGGGCCACATTGAACGCCTCCTGCTCCTTCACCCCAAAGCTGGACCTGCGGGGCCAGAGGATTACCCGGACCCCTGTGAGCGCTGAGGAAAAGGAAGTCTGTCCAGGTGGTGCGCCCCGGGTCACGAACAGGTTGTGGGCGATCTCCCGGGCAGTCAGATAGTCCGTGGCTCGACACACCCTGCTGATCAGGGCTGCTAAGTCCGGGCCTGGCCCGCGGGTGTAAAAGAGGAAGCCGGGAGCCGGGACAGCCTGTAGCAGGTGCAAACGGCCCCCAGGGTCCAGGGGCTCACTGGGGGCCCCCTCCACGGGCAGCCTGTGGGGCAGGTAATAGCCGTGCAGGTGGAGGTGGTTGACGGAGGCCAAGCCGCCCAGGCTGTTGAAACCGACGCGAAAGCCGGGGTGTGAGCTCAGCAGCACGGCCTCCAGCCCGGCCCGGCAAAGGTTTTTAGATAATAGCAAGACAACCTCATTAAGACTGACACATTACCTGAAATTCAAATGCACAAAAAGTTAACAGAAGTATCTGATTCATTAGACATTCAAGGTGGTCAGCATAGTCAGGAGGTACAATGAGCATTCATTGGGGTTGTGTTACATAGTGGCCATGATTTAGGAGGGGGGCAGTAAAACAGAACATAAGAGATGACTATTCAGTAAATTGGATGATGAGGACTGATTTTTAGATAGTGCTTGGCAGTCCTCAAGCCCTTTCTTATACATTATCTAATCTTACCTTCATAACAGTACTCAAAGTGAGTATCGCCTGTGGCTCTATCAGGATTACCACAGTGTCCTTGGCAACTCCAGTTAGAGCTCAGACTAGTAGCTAATCTGATGATTTAGGCATCCTGGATTTTCCAGATTGTTTGAGAAAAACAGTCCGAAGACCCTCTTGCTGGAGAAGCCCCTCTTGCTGGAGAACCCCCTCCTGCTGGAGAACCCCCTCTTGCTGGAGAACCCCCGGGGCATCCGGCTCCCGGCGCAAGCGGAAGAGGACTTCTCCCGGCCGGATTTTGTTAAAGTTAAACTCTTCGGGGTCAAAGGCCTGCCTGACGCTCCTGATGTTCTGGGGGCGCCTCCTCTGCACCCCGCGTTCCACATTCAGCTGAGCCACGAAGCCCATGGAACCAGGGAGTGTCCGGGTCTGCAGCTCCCCCAGGCGGTAGCGGAACAGCCCCAGCTCCATCCGCTGTCTCCAGGCCGAGCAGAGCGCAGAGTCAAAACGAGACAGAGGCAGGGTGTCCGGGAGGCCGGGCCCGGTCCTCGGCCACTGGATCCCTTCCCGCGTGAGTTCCTTCTGTCCATAGACAAAGTCAGGGATGCCGTGCTCTTCCCAGTCCTCCCTGTTTGGAGGGAGCAGATAGGAAGTTTCGCTTGAACCAGCTGAATCCGCCATGGGCCGGCCTGAAACAAACGTAAGAGAGGGGAAAAACACATGATGCTACCCCATTTCCAGAAATTTTATTTTTATTTTCAAATAACCTTTACTTGTCCTTCTGGTTACAAAAGTCATATAAACCTTTGGTCAAATATTTTGAAATACAGAAATTATTCATGATCCTGTAGATGAGCATATGTTTTTGCTGAATTAAAAAATCCAAATAGCCAACCAGCGTAACTCAGTGGTTTTAGCATCAACCTATGAACCGGGAGGTCAAGGTTCGATTCCCAGTCAGGGTACATGACTGAGATCCTGGGGATGGAGCCCAGAACCCAGGCATGTGCCCTTGACGGGAATCGAACCTGGGACCTCTCAGTCCACAGGCTGACGCTCTATCCATTGAGCCAAGCCAGCCGGGGCGATCACATTGAGTGCTGGGCAAACTATAGTCACTCCGTAAACATTTACTCAACCAAGTCCACGTATCAGGTCCTGGCGTGCATGCCTCTCCTAGCTCACGGGGCTTACAGTCTAGTGGGGGAAGCAGACATCACCCGAGTAACTATAAATTGCAAGCAAGATACATGCCGCGCAGGAGAAGCATCGGGAACTCAGCAAGTGTAAGACAAACTCCTGATCTAGTCCAGGGACTCAGGAAAGGCTTCCGTGAGGATAAGCCGGAAGAGGAACTGCGTGCCCACAGTGGCCAACACACAGAGGCCCTGAGGAGTTGGCAGAGAGAAGCTGAAGTCAGATTACAGGGGCCCGAGTTTTTTGTTTTTTTTTTTTAAATTGACATGCTCACATTTAGACTTTAAAGATCAGCAAGCAGATTAAATGAGAGGAACCCAGAATTAATCCCCACAAGTGCACCTGTCAAGGATACCTCCGCAAAGCGAAAGAAATAACCTCCCTTCCACCTCCTCCTCTCAGCAGCTTGGAATCCTCACGCTTTGGCACGGCGCAGTTTCATTCATTCGTGCATTGGCACAGGGGAACCTACCTTGCAGGGCTGTTGCAAAAATCGAAGTCACTCCGCACGGCGTTTGGCATCCGGCGGGCGTCAGGACACAGCCTCACAGGCAGTAAGTTGGCGGCTATGTCTGCAGAGGCGACCTGGGGGCTGCAACACGTGAGGCGGGGGCCGGGTGGTGACGTCGGGATGCAAAAGCCGTCCTCAGGCACAGGGGCAGCCGGCGGCCAATGGCCACTCAGAGACTTTCCAGGCCGCCCTGGCCCCAGACTTCCCTGCTGCCCTTTACCAGACCTCACCCGAAGCCACCGCCGCCGCCCACCGCAGGCGA
>NW_006295053.1:270221-271359 GCF_000327345.1 Myotis davidii | reverse complement strand
CCCTGGCCCTCGAGCCCGGGCTGCGCCCCGCCCGCTCTGGGGGCCCAGCTGTGCTGTCTGCAGCCAGAGTTGGGCGCCCTTTGCCCTTGCGCTCCCCTGACTTCTGCATAACAGAACCTCCAGCCCCGGTCCGGTCCGGCGGGGGCCGCTGTGGCTCTCGGCTGACCGCCGACTGGCAAAGCCAGAGAAGCTTTGGGGAGCGTGGTTCCTGCTCCCAGCTTTACCCACATAATACAGTAACCGCTAACGGTTCTTCCGCACCTGCCCGGTGCCAAGCACGGTGCCAAATCAGCCTACGTTACCGACTTTAACCCTCCCGAGGAAAGGAGGGAGGAAGGGAGGAAGGGGACAGGGACACAGGTCCGGAGAAGTCTGGCAACTTGCCTAAGACTGTCCCATCCCCAGAAAGGATTCGAACTGGGGCGAGAACCCCCTTTCCAGCCGGTGGCCAGGGCTTCCCTTGGCTCAAGTAATCCCAGTGGCGAGGAGGTGGGGCTGGGGAGGAGATGGCTCCGTTCAGCCTTGAGGAGCAGGAGATCCCTGGAGTTTTGCTCATCTCTCCCAGTTCATCGGAACCAACCTCTCTCTGGCTCCGGTATAAACCCAACCTCTCCACCCCTCCGGGACCTACTGTGTGCCTGAGCACACAGTAGGTCCTCAGCAAATACCCATTGGGAGAACGAACTCCCAGCCTGCCCTGTCTTTTGAGACATAGCTCCCGTTGGCTTATCAAGCCTGATAACTCAGACATTCTCTGTGCATCGCTCGGCGCCCCACCTGGTGTGTAATGGGTCATACACACGGGAAAGTGGGCCGACAGGTTCCCCTGCTTCTGCCAGAGCCCACAGGCGGTTCTGTGAGCTGCTGCCCCTGGAGCGCCGGAGCATGGAGGAGTCACTGCAGGCGCGTGTGTCCCTGGAGCAGATCCTCAGCCTTCGCTGACGCTCTATCCACTGAGCCAAACCGGTCAGGGCAAGGAACGGCGTTTTTCAAATCAGGATTCTAGGAACACATTCTTGGCGTGTCAAAAGCAGCCCGGTCCTTTAAGAGGAGTTGAGTTGCCCTCAAGTTTGAGATCCCCGCTTCCAGAGGCTGACTGCCTCTCCTGAGGGCTGTGAAAATGCAAGGGGCTGGGCCT
>NW_006295053.1:260486-270066 GCF_000327345.1 Myotis davidii | reverse complement strand
CCCGGGACCCTTGAGTCCACAGGCCGTCGCTCTATCCACTGAGCCAAACCGGTCAGGGCAAGGAACGGCGTTTTTCAAATCAGGATTCTAGGAACACATTCTTGGCCCGTCAAAAGCAGCTCGGTCCTTTAAGAGGAGTGGAGTTGCCCTCAAGTTTGAGATCCCCACTTCCAGAGGCTGACTACCTCTCCTGAGGGCTGTGAAAATGCAAGGGGGCTGGGCCGAGTGCCTGTAACACAGGCGTTTATTTTAATTCATTAATTTTTATATGTTTTTATTGATTTCAGAGAGGAAGGGAGAGGAAGAGAGAAACATCAATGATGAGACTCATTGATCGGCTGCCTCCTGCACGCCCCCTACTGGTGATCAAACCCATAAATCTGGGCATGTGCCCTTGACAGGATTGCAACCGGGGACCCTTCAGTCCACAGGCTGATGCTCTATCCACTGAGCCACACCAGCCGGAGCTATTTATTTATTTATTTATTTTTTGTTATTCCTCACCCAAGAATATTATCCCATTGAATTTTAGGGAGAGTGGAAGGGAGGGGGAGGGAGAGAGAGAAACATCGACGTGAGAGAAACACATCAATTGGTTGCCTCCTGCACAAGCCCTGACGGGCCAGGGAGAAGCCTGCAACCAAGGTTCGTGCCCTTGACTGGAATCGAACCCAGGACCCTTTGGTCCCCAGGCCGACGCTCTGTTCACTGACCCTAACGGGCTCGGGCACAACACGTGTTTAATTAAATGTTCTCTTTGCTTAGCGTGCCCTCCTCTTCCTTCTCTGCCCCCAGGCCTACCTGTGGGTTAACCTCTGATTCCCAGTAGCCATCCTTGTCCCCTCCCCAGCGATGTCCCTGGTCCTCCTGCCTTCGGAAAAGGACTGGTCATTCTCTGCCCGAGCCTGCGCTCATGGTGCAGGTTCAGGGACTGTCCCCTCCGGTTCATGGAGGCTCTCTTCCTAGGCCAGTGATGGCGAACCTATGACACGCGTGTCACCTCTGACACGCGAACTCATGTTTTTGGTTGACCGCATTAGCCCTTTGAAATCCATACTCGATAGTCAAGGAAGACTGCTCCCTAGAGCTCTAGAAACAGTGGGTTCCAAATGCTGAGTTTTCATTTACTTGTGTATTCATTAAGCATCTATTAAGCATCTAAGTACTCTAAATGCAGGAATTACATACTTCTACCATCTTTGGTTCCTGGCTATTTCCCTACGCTTGTTGAGCCAGTTTCTTCGTACGAATGCATAGCTCTAGGGCCTAGCAAGGAGCCAGGTATCTAGTGAGCACTCAGAAAGTCATTATTGAATGAACGGAGGAAATATTTGAGTCCCAGTCAGGCCCTTCTTCGGCGGAGCTTGATTTGAGGCTGTTCTGATTTAATGCTGAAAATGAGGCCCCATTGGTCCAACGCCGTGAGATGTTTGCCGAACAGGAGGAGGTTCACTGGGCTTTGAGTCCTTCTGGAAGCTGTCTTATTACTGTGACACGCGAACTCATTTTTTTGGTTGATTTTTCTTTGTTAAATGGCATTTAAATCTATAAAATAAATATCAAAAATATAAATCTTTGTTTTACTATGGTTGCATAGATCAAAAAATTTCTATCTGTGACACGGCACCAGAGTTAAGTGAGGGTTTTTCAAAATGCTGACATGCCGAGCTCAAAAGGTTCGCCATCCCTGTCCCAGGCCAACCCCTTCAGGGAGCGCATCTGCAGGGTCTTCTCCACCTCCCCGGCCCGAGACAGCTTGAGCTTTGAGGATTTCCTGGACCTCCTCAGCGTGTTCAGTGACACGGCAACGCCAGACATCAAGTCCCACTACGCCTTCCGCATCTTCGGTGAGGACCCGGGGGAGCCTCGGGGAGCACAGGGCCTTTGGGGGCGGGGGGGTCCTTTGGGCGGGGCTGGCCGGGCGCTGCTGTCAGCCCTGGCTTCCCGGGTCTGTTCTGTAGATTTCGATGATGATGGAACCTTGAACAGAGAAGACCTAAGCCAGCTCGTGAACTGCCTCACGGGGGAGGGCGAGGACACGCGGCTCAGCGCTTCCGAGATGAAACAGCTCATTGACAATGTGAGCAGCTGGGCCCAGCAGGGCGGCCCTGTCCCACTACGCCTTCCGCATCTTCGGTGAGGACTGGGGGAGCCTCGCGGAGCACAGGGCCTTTCCCAGGGGGGGGTCCTTTGGGCGGGGCTGCTCGGGAGCTGCGGTCAGCCCTGGCTTCCCGGGTCTGCTCTGTTCTGTAGATTTCGATGACGATGGAACCTTGAACAGAGAAGACCTAAGCCAGCTCGTGAACTGCCTCACGGGGGAGGGCGAGGACACGCGGCTCAGCGCTTCCGAGATGAAACAGCTCATTGACAATGTGAGCAGCTGGGCCGCAGGGCGCGGCCCTAACCGAGCCGGGCCGGGCTGGGCCGGGCCAGATGGAACCTTGAACAGAGAAGACCTAAGCCAGCTCGTGAACTGCCTCACGGGGGAGGGCGAGGACACGCGGCTCAGCGCTTCCGAGATGAAACAGCTCATTGACAATGTGAGCAGCTGGGCCCAGCAGGGCGGCCCTGACGGAGGGAGCCGGGCTGGGCTGGGCCGAGCCAGGCCGGGCTGGGAGCCAAGGGAGGGCTTGGGCCTGACACTCTCCCTTTGCCCAGATCCTGGAAGAGTCCGATATCGACAGGGACGGGACCATCAATCTCTCCGAGTTCCAGCACGTTATTTCCCGTTCACCGGACTTTGCCAAGTATGACAGTGGTCCCGCCTGTGGCATCTGGGTCTAGGATGTTATTATGGGGGGGGGATGCCAGGGAAAGCCCCCCCACCCCCGCCTCCTCTGAATATCTCAGGGTAGCTCTTCTCCCAAAGGGGACTGACAGACTCGAGACACAGCCCATTCCAAAGGGTCTTGGGGGAGAGGTGGGTACGTTTGGGTTTAGTTCTCACCCTCCTCTTCCAGCAGCGAATCAAACCCACTGTTCTCTTGTTCAGCTCCTTCAAGATCGTCCTGTGACAGGAGCCACGCAGCCGATTCCCCAGCCGCCGTACAATAACCTTGACACCGCTGAGCCGTGGCCAAGGTTACGCCTGTGTTGCCAGGGCCGGCCGAGCTGGCCCGGTCGAGCTGGCACTGCGCAGTCTTGTCCCAGGCAGGGAAGGGCGCTCCCAGTCCGTGCCTCACCCCTTCTCACTGCCGTTGTCACCGCTCTGTGTTTCTGCTAATCAGTAATAAAGGTTAAGACGTTTTGATTCTGGGTGTGACACTGGAAATGCTGGTTATGAGGAAGGACTGGACTTCTAGGAGACTCCGGTTGTGATGGGACTGACCAACTTCGGAGAAGGGACCAGCAGGGAGGCAGAGTGGGGCGCTGAATATGAGGGGACCCGTGGGGGAGGGAACCCTTTGAATCCTGATTGTGGTGGTGATGACATGAATTTCTACATTAACATTATAAAGCCGTTTGCCAAAAGGAAAAAGAAGTTACTGTAGCCCGGCCGGTGTCGCTCAGTGGTTAACAAAAAAAAATATATATATATATATATATGTATACACATACATACGTTTTAAAAAGTATTTATTGAATGAGTATTTTAAAAATAAAAAAAAGAATTTTAAGAGTTAAATAGAAACCCTGTTCCCTGTGCCCCGACCCCTGACCAGAGTGAAAGGTTGAGATGTCGGCGGGCAGGCGGGCTGGCTCTGACCCCCTGACCCCTGACCCCTGGGAACAGGAAGTTCAGAACTCTCAGAATTCAGAAGATTAGACCAACCTCAAAAAGCAACAGTCCTTTCATTTTTTTATTTTTCACTTTTACTTTAGTAGATTGTTTTCCCCTTCTAGTTAATTTAGTCAGTTTATATCTGTTTTATTTCATTTTGTTAATCCTCATCCATTGATTTTTAGGGAGAGTAGGAAAGAGAGAGGGAAAGACAAGAGAAACATCGATGTGAGAGAAACACACTGATTGGTTGCCTCCTGTGTGAGCCCCAACCAGGGCCTGGGCCAGGGAAGAGCCTGCAACCGAGGTCCGTGCCCTTGACCCGAATCGCACCCGGGACCCTTTGGTCTGCAGGCCGACGCTCAATCCACTGAGCCATGGCTAGGTCAACAGTCCTTTAAGAGCAAGGGCTACGATTCAATTTCAGTTCTTGAGATTTTATTTAAAATACAAAAAAAACAGAACAAATGTAAAGTGCATCTGACTTAAAAAAAATATAAAACCCACATAAATTCAGGCCCTTGTGCTGGGCAGCGTCAACTCCCTTAGATCGGAGGCAGGTGAAGTGTGGGAGTGAAGGGGGACTGGGCACCGAGACGCGCTGGGTGGATCCGGGACGGGGGACACGGGTTTCAGTCTGGACAGAGGAAGGCAGCCAACAACAGTCTCTTCCTAGAATTCCGAGGGAAAGGTGAACATCGTCCTAACTCCTGAGCTCACGCGGCCTGCTGTCACGTGGCCACGGCCTGATACAGGCCGGAGAGGTCCGGAGGTGGCTGGAGCCCAGGCCACGTGAGGGCCGCATAAGCGTGGCCCTCGGTCCCTGAGGTGACGGGATGGTGGCCGTAACAACTTGGCCGGTGGCCAGGCAGGACCCACGGAGCCGGAGCCGGCCCCCGTCCCAGCAGTGACGGGCCGCCTGTGGCAGTAGCATAAGGCAGAGGTTCCCAACTCCGTCTCCACTCACCACGGTGGATGTTTCCAAAACCCCAACCAGGGCCAGACCCCGAGGCTGGGGGCTGCGAGCTGGAGCGGCCGTGCCCATGGCATCGTTCTTATTTCACATTTTCAGTGGTTTTTTTTTTTTTTTTACACAAAAGGCTCAGCTTACATGAGGAGCACTGCTCTGCCCACCTAGGCGGGCGCCCGCCCATCTTCCGCGGGGCCATGGCATCTGGGCTGGAGGGGCCTCACTCCTCCAACGGGGCCGGTTGAAGGGCCCCGCTACCCCGGAGGGCTGGGCACAGCGCCGTGTCCAGCCAGACTCTACAAGAGCAGAGTCCAGCCAATGCCTCCGAACATCCAGGGCACTCTGAAGGCAGGGTGGCCTCCTCTGGAAGTCACTGTCACACCACCGAGTCCCGGATCTCAGAGCCCAGGCGGACCCGGGGCCGGGGGCACACCGGGGACACCTCCACGAAGCTGTCGTGGATGCTGAGCGGCCTCTTCTCGGACTCCGTGAAGACCTGCGGCCCCGGGGAGTTGTCCGACAGGGCCTGGTAGCCTCGGTGGTCCGGCGGGATGCTCGGGGGACCGACGCCGTTGAGCGGCCGGGTCTCGGGCGGCAGCACCACTGGGCGGGTCTTGGGGTGCACGCTGGCACGCTCCCCCTGCTTCAGGAAGACCTTCATGCCGTCGCGGTGCCGGTAGAGGAAGAACAGGATCAGGAGCACGATGACCAGCACGAACAGCACGCTCATCACCAGGAACTCGGTCCAATAGGACCGGCCCGCGCCCCAGCTGGCCTTGCCGTGGGCGGGCGCGCTCACCCTCGACGTGTTGATGACGACGGACCCTTTGCCCCGCCGGTCTGCCGCCGTGTCCAACACCACCGCGCAGTAGTTAGCCACCAGCTGCCGGAAGCCCCCCTCCAGCGACCAGCATTGGAACACCCCCAGCTCCTGCTGACTGCCCACCAGCAGCAGGTCCCCCGTGGGCAGCACCCGGCAGGAGGCCGAGCCATTGACAGGCTGCCTGTTGTGCAGCCAGAGCCGCGTCGCCAGGTTGGAGAGCAGGGGGCAGGCCAAGGTGTTCACCGTGTTGGGCTGGAACGGGACTGGCTCACACGGCTTCTCACCTGCGGGCAGGAGAGGCACAGACATGGGGCCAAGGGGGCCTGGCGTGCACCACAGCCCCAGCTCACCCACCTCCCGCTGGGCAGCGCCCATCAGGCCACCGTGGCAACTCTGAGGACTCTGGGGACTGTGACTTCCACTTCCCAGGGCCTCGCCTGCAGGCTGGAGGGACCAGGATGGGAGCAAAAGGCATTTACTCCCGCCAGTGCCTGAATTCAGGAGTCTTCTAAGCAGCTTGGCCCCTGCCTCCCTCCATCCTCCGACGGGCACCTTACCTGCTGGTGCAGCACCCCGGGACTTGATGAAGGAAGCGTTGCAGAGGTCCCTGGCGTTAGTTCCCTCGATGTCCTGGATCCACAGCCTGAGGAACAAAGAGAGCCTGGGATAGGCCAGGGTGCCCTGTGGGCCTGCACCCCTATCCCCAGGTGCAGCCCTGGAGGCAAGGGCCCGGGGCTCAGGGACCAGCAGGCCCAGAGCAGGGGTAAAAGCAGGCGAGCATCTCCTGTTTCCCGGTAGTTATTTCAAGTAAAAGTTACCGTAATCCTCCCCTGCATTACAGAAGCAGCACAAGCCTTACAACACAGGAAGGACATCTGGCTCTGTGTGTATATAGCTGTGTGTGTCTGTCTGCCTGTCTTTTTTTTATTTTTATTTATCGCTCTATCCATTGAGCCAAACCGGTTTTGGCTGCCTGTCTTTTTTTTAATCCTCACCCAAGGATATGTTTATTGATTTGAGAGAGAGAGAGGAGGGGAGAGGGAGAGAGAGGAATAGAAACATCGATGGGAGAAACATCGATTGGTTGCCTCCCGGACGCACCCTGACCAGGGACTGAACCCACCACCTTTTGGTGTACAGCAAGCATGTCAAACTCACGGCCCACAATGAATATTTTTGCAGCCCAGCCAATATAACGCTATGTAAGAAACGTTTTAGTAAAAATGTCATGACTTAGTTTTTACAATATCCTGTTATACATAATCATTAATACACTACATCATTCGCTAATGACTGATTACTATCATCGTGTTGCATTCATTTCCCTAACGCGCCTTCCGCACAGGCACACCATTTCTCTCCGCTGATACCAGCAGCGAATATTTTAGCAGCCGATGGCCACGTTGTTAGCCTTGGACTGATATGCTTGGTGTGTCCAACAGGTAATATTTCGCTTTCGGAGAACAAGAAAAATAGGTTTATCTGCATTACACTTATTCATGTGTGCCATTACTCAGTGTCTGGTAAGTGAATGTTCAAGAAAAAAAAATATTATTATCATTTTTTTAATGTATTTTATTGATTTTTTACAGAGAGGAAGGGAGAGGGACAGAGAGCCAGAAACATCGATGAGAGAGAAACATCGATCAGCTGCCTCCTGCACGCCCCCCACTGGGGATGTGCCCGCAACCAAGGTACATGCGCTTGACCGGAATCGAACCTGGGACCCTTCAGTCCACAGGCCGACGCTCTGTCCACTGAGCCAAACCGGTGCGGCAATTTTTATTAAAATGTTCTATTATTTCACGTTAATGATCACTCACTTATTTCAGCCCTTTGTATTTTGCATATCTCTATCGAAATAAACCTACATTTCTATGAAAATGGACGCTTTGGATTTTTTGCGGCCACATACACTTAAACCTTGTTTATTGGGCCCGTGTGAGCCTTTGAGTTTGACATGCTTGGTGTACAGGATGGCCCTCCAACCAACTGAGCCACCCAGATGGGGCAGATAGCTGTCTCTAAAATCCATGCCCACGCACCGACTTGTTGCATAAAATGTAACCAAGAACCTCAGAACGATTCAAACAAGAACCAAGGCTGAAAACACTGTAAAAACCAGCATCCAGGGACCATGAGAAGGAGCGTGTTTGGCGTGTCCCCTCCCAGAGTCCGTGTGTGTAGTCACATGAGATTTTGTGAAATAGGAAGCTGGCACTGGGGTCCCCCTGTGTGAAGCAGGGACACGACAAGTGGGGGCAGGTCTTGTTTCCACTTAAAATGCATGCTCTTTTGTTTTACACATACATAGAGAAGTCTGGGAGGGTAGACATCAAATTCTCACATGATTCTCTCTAGGTGGTGGGTTTAGGGGTAGTTATGTTTTGATTGGGCTTATCTCTATTTTCTAAGTTTTCTATACAAACATTTTATTTTATTTATTTATTTTTAATTTATTTCTTTTTATTTTAGAGAGGAGGGGAGAGGGAGATAGAAACATCAATGATGAGAGCAAATCATTGATTGGCTGCCTTTTGCATGCCCCCTACTGGGGTGGAGCCCACAACCTGGGCACGTGCCCTGACCGGGAATCAAACCTGGGACCCTTCAGTCCACAGGCTGATGCTCTATCTACTGAGCCAAACTGGCTAGGGCATATATAAACATTTTATAACCCAAACAAGTCATTTTGAAAACAACTTTTTAAAAAATTATATTATTTTGACTAGGCCACTTCAAATAATTTTTTCTTTCTTTCTTTTTTTTTAAACAAGGACACTACAAATGGGGCAGGTCCTGATTTCACTTAAAATATGTCAACCTATGAACCAGGAGGTCAAAATTCGATTCTCGGACAAGGGCACATGCCCGGATTGTGGGCTCGATCCCCAGTGTGGGGTGTGGAGGAGGCAGCCAATCAATGATTCTCTCTCATCATTGATGTTTCTATCTCTCTCTCCCTCTCCCTTCCTCTCTGAAATCAATAAAAATCCATAATAATAAAAGTGTAATATGCTAATTAGACCGGACGTCCTTGGGGCTGTGAGGGAACCCCAGGTCCCAGTGCCAGCGGCCGGGAGAAGGAAGGCCTACTCTTGCTGGAATTTGTGCATCGGGCCTCTAGTATTTAACAAATAATAATTACAACAAGAGAGTGGACGCAAACGGAGCTGTGCGGGGATTCTCAGAGAGCCCGGGGAAGGCGCTCTGAGGTCGCGCACAGGGATGGACGGGGGAAGGCTTTCAGGACTCTCACCTGGAGGTCGCCTCCGGGCGGTAGAGGCTGAGGCGACGGCACCTGTTGCCGCCCCAAGCGCAGTAGGGGTCCCGGGCCAGGAGGCAGTCGCCGCAGCTCTGATACAGGTCGCAGTTGGCCACGGGCACCTGGACTACACCCGAGTATGAGGCTGCGTACACCAGTCCCTGCACAGACACGGGGATCAGAGACAGGCATGGCAGCCCGGGCCACCACCCACAGCTACCCCTGGCTCCCGTGCCCAACCTGAGCCACTCCCCCAGGGCCTCCTCCCATGCTTCTGGGCACCCACTTTTTTCTTCTTTATTTTTTTAATTAATTTATTTTTGAATCCTCTCCACCCAAGGATATTTTTCCATTGATTTTTAGAGAGAGTGGGAGGGGGAGAAACAGAGAGAGAAACACTGATGTGAGAGAGACACATCGATTGGTTGCCTCCTGCACGTACCCGGACCAGGGTCCGGGCCAGGGAGTAGCCTGCAATCGAAGTATGAGCCCTTGACCGGAATCGAACCCAGGACTTCAGTTTGCAGGCCGATGCTCTATCCACTGAGCAACACAGGCTAGGGCCCGGGCACTCACTTTCTAACAGCTTATCAGCAGAGGGGCACCCCACGCGCGCTGACTGGCCTTTGCCGCCTGCTTACCCGGTTGGGGTCCAGGAGCAGGTTCTGCACGGGCTGCCCTGGCGAGAAGATCTGGAGTTCCTCAATGACGTGCAAGCTGGAGCCCACGTCCACCGCCTTGTGCAGCCGGCCGTCCTCTGCAGCAAGGACAGTGCTCAGGCCCTGGGCGGAGCCTGTGCCC
>NW_006295053.1:255571-260037 GCF_000327345.1 Myotis davidii | reverse complement strand
CAGACGGCTGCGGACCTGCCCGTCCATCAGGAAGTGGTCCTTGAGGAAGTTCAGCACGCGGTCCGGGAGCTGCAGGGACGAGTTGATCCTTTTCTCCCGGGTGCTGTTGGTGATGCACTGAAGGAGAAGGTGGCGGCGTGAGGCCAGCGACACATGGCACAGGAGGGGGTCCCCGCAGATCCCGCCGGGTCGGCCTCTCCCAAGGGCGGCAGGGCATACGCCCACCCTCGGAAGCCATGGCACATACTAGCAGGCCTGTGGAGCCACAGGGCAAAGCCCCCAGGCCTCGAGCAGCACAACCGCACCGCCTGCTCTGTGAGCATCCTAGTGGGGGGGCATGAGGTGCCCACAGTTAGTGCCTGATTCTCTCTGTAAGAGCCCTGAGACTTGGTAGCCAGGAGTGAGACCCTCCTCCGATGAGGCTCGAGGGCTGGGGATGAGCACCCAGTAGGGCAATGCGGAGATGTACTCCGCACGCCCATGTCCTGGCTCAGGCCTGCTCTGGAGAAGCCCTGCAGGCTGGAAGGAAAGGAGAAGGAACTCTAGCGCCGCCAGTGTGGCTCAGTGATTGAGCATCGACCTATGAGCCAGGAGGTCAAGGTTCGATTCCCATTCAGGGCACATGCCCAGGTTGAAGGCTCGATCCCCAGTGTGGGGCGTGCAGGAGGCAGCCGATCCATGATTCTCTCTCATCATTGATGTTTCTCTCTCTCTTCTCTCTTCCCTCTTCCTTTGAAATCAATAAAAAATATTTTTTTTAAAAAAAGAAGAAAACTCTTGGGGCCTGGCCATTTATTACTCAAATAAATAAGGCGCTCACTGCCCAAGGGGAGGCACTGTGAGTGCCCTGATGGCGGCATACCTCCCCCACAACCGCCCCCCCCCCCAGCTTGGAAGGCATTCAACAGTCATGGTCCCATCTAACCCAGTGGGACACGCAGGCCTGGGCTTCTGTCCCCACTTTGAAGATGAGAAAACAGCCGTGACAGACTTGGAGAAGCCAAGTGACCCCTGCGTGGGAGAGGCCCCTATCTCCCGGGCCCCCCCGCCCAGTGCAGGGAGCAGTGCTCACCGAGCCCGGCCGGGGCGTGGGCACCTCGTAGGCCACGGTGTACCACTGCAGCGTCTCCCGGTTCACGGCCTTGTAGAAGCCGTCGAAGGCCCTCTGCACGTCCCTCATGCTGAAGACACAGACGGCAGAGCCCTCCGTGGTCCCTCTGTGCCTACACAAGAAGTGGCGGTTAACCCGAGAGCTGGGGCTCAGGGTGAGGCGGGCTCCCGGGCCCAGCCCCAGCCGCCCCTCTCCCTCCCACCCCCAGAGCCAGGTCCGGGGGCCCTACCACTGGGACGTGAAGACCCCGTAGAAGAGGGTGTCTCGCCAGTCCTCGGGGCTGGGGCTCAGCGTGAAGACGTCCTGCAGCACGTTGAACGGGAAGCCGTCGCCGGGCCGCAAGCACAGCAGCTGGGCCTTTAGGAAGGACGTCCAGCGCTGCTGCAGGATCCGCCCGCCGCCCTCGTCACCCTGCGGGAGGGAGAGAGGCCGCTCAGGCACCGAGGTGGGGGGCTGGGGGCTCCACGCTGCCCCCTCCCCGACAGTAGCTGAGACGGACAGCAGCGAGGGCGGGCAAGCCACAGCCAGGCCTGAGCTCCACTGAAAATCAAGAACACCCACCCTGGCCTGCATGGCTCAGTGGTTGAGCGTCGACCTAGGAACCAGGAGGTCACGGTTCGATTTCTGGTCAGGGCACATGCCCAGGGTTTCAGGCTTGATCCCCAGTGGGGGGTGTGCAGGAGGCAGCCGATCCATGATTCTCTCTCATCACTGATGTTTCTATCTCTCCTTCCCTTTCCCTTCCTCTTGGAAATCAACAAAAATATATTTTTTTTGAAAAAAGAAAAAATCGCCTGACCGGCGTGGCTCAGTAGCTGAGTATCGACCTATGGACTCAAGGGTCCTGAGTTCGATTCCTGGTCAAGGGCACATGCCCGGGTTGCGGGATCGATCCCCAATAGGGGGCGTGCAGGAGATAGCTGATCCATGATTCTCTCTCATGGATGTCTCTCTCTCTCTCTCTCTCTCTCTCTCTCCCTCTCCCTTTCTTTCTCTCTAAACAAATCAATAAATAAAATAAAATAAAATAAAGAGCAAGAACGCCTGGAGGCAAGGTGCAGGTGCATCAGCGGGCTAAGTGGACGCCAGTGCTTTGCTTTCTGTGAAATCCCACAAAAAAGGACCAAGGGGAGTCTCCCTACAAACATGGACACAGGTCACGGCTTCCAGCTGAAGAACTGCATTTACAGTGCAAGTCGTGTTTGCGAATAGTCTTTTTTGTTGCTGTTGTTTTAATATATTTTTATTGATTTCAGAGAGGAAGGGAGAGGGAGAGAGAGAGACAGAAACATCTCTGATGAGACAGAATCACTGAGAGGCTGCTCCAGCACGCCCCCCACTGGGGATCGAGCCCACAACCGGGACATGTGCCCTTGACTAGCACTGAACTGTGACCTCCTGGTTCCTAGGTCAACACTCAACCACTGAGCCACACAGGCCGGGCTGTAAATAGTTTTTTTGCAATATAAATATAAGTATTTACACATATGCAAAAAAAAAAAGATTAGCAAGGAACCTTCTAGAATGTTAAAAATGGTCACTTCTTATGGCGGGGCGATAGGAATCTATACTAATAAAAGGGTAATATGCTAATTAGACCACACATCCTTCTGGAGAAAGCCATGGTGGCGGGGCCAAGGCAGAGGCAGTTAGGGGTGATCAGGCCAGCAGGGGAGAGCAGTTAGGGCGAGCAGGCCAGCAGGGGAGAGCAGTTAGGGCGATCAGGCCAGCAGGGGAGAGCAGGTAGGGCGATCAGGCCAGCAGGGGAGAACAGGTAGGGTGATCAGGCCAGCAGCAGAGAGCAGTTAGGGCGATCAGGCAGACAGGCACGCAAGCGGTTAGGAGCCAGTGGTCTCGGATTGCGAGAGGGCTGTCCGACTGCCGGTTTAGGCCTGATCCCGCAGGGGGCAGTCAGACATCCCCTGAGGGGTCCTGGATTGGAGAGGGTGCAGGCAGGCCTGAGGGACACCCTCCACTGAACGAATTTTGTGCACCGGGCCTCTAGTATAACATAATATTCAACCACATGCCTAAAAGCTTTATGTGGATTAATTTAGTCCACACATAAGAGAAAACAATACGAGGTATTTTGATTCAAAGGCCGTGAGCTAAGCCGTTCTTCCCGGAGGACAAGAGAAGGTCACAGAAGCAGGACCTCCTGGCGTTCCCTGACCCCGGACCCCGGGAGCCTTTGGGGGCTCTGGGGGTCCCCCCTCACCTTGCAGATGCGAGCGATGCGAGACACGATGGTGTTCTCGAAAAACTCAAACTCCTGGCCCGTCTCGCTGAAGAAGAAGTAGATCTTATCATCGTCCCCGTGCAAGCTGCCCAGGCTCTCGGGAATGTAGGCCGAGGCCACAAACGCTGGGTCTGTAGGAGCCGGCAAGGAACACAGAGTCAGCCCAGGAATTCCAAACAGGCATCCCAAACAGGCGGGACTCTGTTCTCAGGCCTTGGGGGCAGGGGGGCACCCTTCCCAGGGCCCCTGGGCCTGCCCATGGGTGGGCGGTGGGAGGGCTTCACCTTGGAGCCAGTTGAGGGAGCCCTCGGTCTTGATGGGGCGGCGGCTCTGGCTCCGGGAGATGGCCGGGTCATTCCCCTGGAAGTTGCCGACTGTGCCAGTATAGAGCTCGCCATCTGCCAAGAAAACATTCCCATGGGAACGGCCTCTCGGAGAGGCCTCTTCCCCCCACACAGGCCTGCAATGACCCCAGCCCTGCCCACTTCACTCGGGGTGCACAGAAGAGGGAGCAGGAACCGGGAGCAGGAACTGGGGTGCACAGAGGAGGGAGCAGGAACGCAAGGGCAGCCCAAGGTCACATCTGCACATCACCCCCCCCCCCGCTGGAGCCTCAACATCCCCCCCCCCCCCCCGATGGAGCCTCAACAAGGCCATCCTGCCCCCAATACTCACCAACCATTAGGGCCGTGGACTTGAAATTGGGGTCAAAGGGGCAACGACCCTTGCCATCTTCCAGGAGGACATTCCCCGCCTTGTCCTGTGCCAGCGTGAAGTTCTCCACACTCTATGGGGGAGCAGACGGGGGGGCGCTCAGGGGCACACCAGGGCAGGGGGGGGCTCCGCAGGAAAGGCGGGGGATGCTGGGAAAGGCAACTCGGAGGGGGTGGGGGCAGAGGTCAGACAGGCCGTCCTCCCCATCCTAGTTCTCAGGGCACAGTGACCTCTGCGGTGGGCGCCAGAAGTCCCTGGTGGCAGAGGGGATCTACAGGGCATGCGCTGTGGGTCAGCCAGAATCGTGGCGCCTGGGCGATTGCAAGTGCTCGTCCTTCAGCTGGGGCTAGGCCAGGGGCTCCAGGAACCCAGAGCTACCACGAAGCTTTGCTGGGACCTGCC
>NW_006295053.1:246404-255447 GCF_000327345.1 Myotis davidii | reverse complement strand
CGGGGCTGCAGGTGAACAGGTGGCTGCTGTTGAGTGGCAGGAGGATCTTGATGTAGTTCTGACAGTCGCGCTGGGGAAAGAGGGGCAGGATGTCAGGCTCAAGCCAGCCGCCAGGGGGCACCACCGAGACCCAAGGCCAGGGCTGGGGGTGAGGCCTCAAATGTGGACCCGACTGAGCCCCCCAAGGACCACAGATGTGTGTAGGTGGGACCTCAGGGGTCAGCCAGCTCTGTGGTCGGTAGCCCTTAGTTCCGTCTGGGGTGAGGCACGGAAACGCCTCCTCTTGGGCGGCCTTGGCCCCTGAAGGTCCTCGGTGCAAACGGATGGTCCCTCCCAACCCACATGGGGAGGGAGCCACAGCCCAGAGCAGGAGACACTCGGCCTGATGCCGGCCCCAGACTCATGGGCAGCCTCCAAGTCCCACCTTGCACACCCGGCATGTTCCCATCGGGAGACACCACCTCCTCAATACATTGGGAATCTGACCCGGCCTCCCTCGCTGGTCCAGGCCACCAGCAGCTCCCCTCCCTCGCTGGTCTCCCTCCCTCGTCCTCGCCGCATGGAGGCCACTGTCCGCCCCTCCTGATGAACGCCAGGCTCGTCCCTCCCCTGGTTCCGCAGACACCCCACTGGGAGTAAAACCCACTGGCCTGCTCCTCCTGCAAGTGCCCCCCGTCAGCTCCCTCACCGCCTTCTCCTCTTGGCTCAGATGGCACTTTTTTTTTTGGAAGGAAGTGTCTAACCGGACTACCTTTTACATTGACTGATTCTTGCCTGTTGTTCTTTCTTCTCTTTCACAATTGAATCTCCAGTGTCTAAAAGTACCTGGGCACAGAGCAAGTGCTGCCCAGCCAGTGTGGCTCAGTGGTTGATCATAACCTATGAGCGATCCCTGGTCAAGGGCATAGGCCCGGATTGTGGGCTGGATCCCCAGTGGGGGGCATGCAGGAGGCAGCCAATCAATGATTCCCTCTCATCACTGATATTTCTATCTCTCTCTCCCTCTCCAAAATCAATAATAAATATATACATGTACATATATATATATAAATAATTATATAATTTTTTTTAGAAGATACTATGTGCTGAATGAAAGAAGTTAGGGTGTCAGCACTTGAACCTGTGTCTCCATCCCAAGTCCGGCGCTCTTCTGCCGTCTCCTTAGCTGCCCCCGCTGCACTCAGGACCAGCGGCCTCTGGGAATAGTGGGGAGTCCTCCAGAAGGACCCCCGGGACTGGATGAGACCCGCATCCATTGGTCTGGCCAAAGCCAAACCAGGAGCTGTCAGACCTGCCACATCCGGCACCATGTGCAGAGGGACACGATAGCTGTCCCCACCCAGTCGCTGCTCCTGCCAGAAGCTCACGTTTATCTGGCACTTATACTGTGCCAGGTGCCTTATTCCTATGACCTCACTGAATCCTCACTCACGGTGGGTACCGTGAGGCAGGCATCACTATCCCCATTTTATTAATTTTTTATATATTTTTATTGATTTCAGAAAGGAAGGGAGAGGGAGATACCCTGCACGCCCCCCAACTGGGGGATCGAGCCCTCAACCGGGGCATGTGCCCTGACTGCGAATTAAACCATGACCTCTTGGTTCATGGGTCAATGCTCAACCACTGAGCCACGCCGGCCGGGCTACTATCCCCATTTCACAGATGGGAACACTAAGGCCCAGAGCGGCAAATCTACTGGCCCAAGATTCAGAGCCAGGTCTGGCCATCTCAGAAGCCTGTGCCCGCCCACCACAGCCGGCTGCACCTGCTCCCACTCGCGCTTCCGTCCCGGGTCCAGGACCACCGCCCTCCATCCCGCCTGCAGCCCAGGCCGCCTTCAGGTCCCAGCTCACCTGTGGGTCCTTGCCCTTGAAGCTGCACTGGTATTTCCTCTCGGCATCTGCACTCCACAGCAGCTGGGGAACGAGGCAGCAGGTGAGCGTGCATGTGGGAATGGAGGGTCCGCCCCCCACCACCCCCAACTCCTTTCCCCTCTCTGCCTGCATCATCCCCGGACCCAGGAGGTCAGTCTTCCTGTCCGCCTTCCCTCCTGCCACCCTCTGCCCCGGGCATCGTCTCTCACCTCCTGGTACTCCCCGCCCGGCAGGAAGCTGGCGCTGCTATTGAGTGCGAAGAGGGCCTCCCGGGCCCCCACGTACAGGGTCTCCCCGTCCCTGCTCAGCAGAAGGGCGGTGTAGTTGGAGACGTTTTCAGCTTGGAATCTGAAGGATGGTCGCTCTTCAGAGTCTGGGGAGAGGAAGATGGACATTAGCTGGGGGCCACCACGACCACCAAACACCAACTTCTAGAACCAACCAACATAGTCAGCAAGGCAGTGGGCGGCAAGGGGCCGAGGACAAGGGGACCAGGCTTACAGGGAGCAGCATTCCCGCCTCGCAAACATTATGCAAGAAACAAAGGCACGAAGGTGAACGGAAAAGAATGTTAATTGTATAAAAAAATCCAAACCACCTCCATGTCCCAGCACGGGGGCTGGGTGTGAAAATCAACCCCCATACTTCATGGGACAGAACACAAGCAAATGGCAAAAACGATGCTTTTTCAGAAGCCCCAGAAAAACAAGCAAAGTTTCCTAAGAAAGGCCTGGTCAAAATATGACGGGAACGTCCCTAGCCGGTGTGACTCAGCGGATAGAGCGTCGGCCTGCGGACCGAAAGGTCCCGGGTTCGATTCTGGTCAAGGGCACGTACCCTGGTTGCAGGCTCCTCCCCAGCTCGGGCCCTAGTCGGGGTGCGTGCAGGAGGCAACCCGACGATGGGTTTCTCTCACATCGATGTTTCTCTCTGTCTTTCCCTCTCTCTCCCACACTCTCCCTAAAATCAATGGAAAAATATCCTCGGGTGAGGATTAAAAAAAAATGAAATAAAATAAAATGACGGGAACTAAAATACGAAGTGATGGTTTTTGAGCCCGTGTCAGAATACAAGGGAAGAGAGGGACGGCACACTCTCCTTTGCGCGGCATCAGACCCAGAGAGAAGGCCTGGCAAGCACCGTGCACCCCCGGCCCCTCAGTGACCACCAGGATGCTCGGGCGACGTGTGGCTGTGAAACAGGACATTCAAATTCTCAACCTTGACCTCAGGAGCCTGAGCCTGTGACAGACAGACACTGACGCTGGAGACGCGGGCAGTTAGGAAGTGGAGTCTCTCTCGTCCTCGGAGAGCAAAGGGCCAGAAGACACCGTCAGCGATGACGGGGACAAGGCACTGAGGGTTATGCCTATTAATTTAAACTGCAAAGGTAACCAAAGAGAGTGGCAGGAAATGTTTGGAGGAGGTGGGGAAGGGTCTGAGTGCTAGACACCCTTATTTCTTGCTTTTTTTAAAAAAATTTTTACATATATTTTTATTGATTTCAGAGAGGAAGGGAGAGAGAAACATCAATGATGAGAGAGAATCATGGATCGGCTGCCTCCTGCACGCCCCCTACTGGGGATCGAGCCCACAACCCAGGTATGTGCCCTGACCGGGAATCCAACCGTGACCTCCTGGTTTGTGAGTCGACGCTCAACCACTGAGCCACACCGGCCGGGCTAGACAGCCTCATTTCTTATCAGCAGCCAATCAGATAAGCCAAGAATAGGGATATTAGCATTTTACTAACGGTACACAGAGAAAACCACTGTGTGACAAGAAGTGTAAGGGACAAAGGTTGCCCCCCCCCTTTTTTTAAAAAAATATATTTTATTGATTTTTTACAGAGAGGAAGGGAGAGAGGTAGAGAGTTAGAAACATCGATGAGAGAGAAACATCGGTCAGCTGCCTCCTGCACCCCTCCTACTGGGGATGTGCCCACAACCCAGGTACATGCCTTTGACCAGAATCGAACCTGGGACCCTTCAGTCCGCAGGCCGACGCTCTATCCACTGAGCCCAACCAGTTTCGGCGGTTGCCCCTTTTAACCGGGCCTAGGACTGGGGAAGAGTGAGGCAGTTGTTGCTTTTCACAGCAAGTCCTACACTTAAAAAAATTATGTGCATGTACCTTTTATATTATTATTGATTTCAGAGAGGAAGGGAGAGGGAGAGAGAGAGAGAGAAACATCAATGATGAGAGAGAATCATCAATTGGCTGCCTCCTGCACGCCCCCTATTGGGAATCGAGCCCAGGCATGTGCCCTTGACCGGAATCGAACCTGGGACCCTTCAATCCATAGGCTGATGCTCTATCCACTGAGCCAAACCAGCCAGGGCATGTGCATGTACTTTGATATAAATTTTAAATATCTTTCGCTGTTATAGAATACGTAACGACAAGGAAATATACTAATGACATACCACTAAGCGAAACCAGGTTATAAAGTAGTATGTCTTGTTAGATTCTATTTTTGTATATGGGAAAAATATAAATATAGAGAAAAAAATCTGGAAGAATGAGTCACTGAAATGCTCAAGAGTGGTAGCCCGGGTAGGATTATAGGGAATTTCTTTTCCTTTTTCACGCGTTATCATTTTTGGATGCTACAGGTTGGACTTGGGTGATGCACAAGAAATGCATCAGAGCCCTAGCTGGTTTGGCTCAGTGGATAGAGCTTTCTCCTGCAGACTGATGGGTCCCGGGTTCAATTCTGGTCAAGGGCACATGCCTGCGTTGCGGGCTCGATCCCCAGTAGGGGCCATGCAGGAGGCAGCTAATCAATGATTCTCTCTCATCATTGATGTTTCTCTCTCTCTTTTCCCCTCTCTTCCTCTCTGAAATCAATAAAAATACGTATTTTTTAAAAAGAAATACATTAATGAGGAGCACCAGGGCACCGTTTGTGCTTGGAGTGACTCACAGATTTGCCAAGAAATTATTCTAAAAATTCTAAGCAGCTGATATGAAAAGGAAAACAAGCAGAAAGCAGCCACCCTGCCCCAACCTCCGGCGTCTCCTAACTGACCGGTGGATTATGACCACGCAAACATATACAGTCTCCTGAAGCAGAAGAAGCAGAAGGCCGGCCACATGCCAACAGAGCGGCTGGGGAGACGGCGTTGTGGGCGTTTCCACGGGGAGCAATTTTACATACCCCCAGCCTGGTTCCACAAGAGTGAGGAAAACACAAAGGAAAGAAGGGAGTGAAACATAAACACTAAAATCCGGCGCAGAGGAGAACAAAACAAACCTGGAGAAAACATCGACACCAGTGAGGAAGGAGAGATTCCCATAAGCAGGTCATAGGTCCGCATACATCTAGTGCCGAGCCTCCCAGTGGCCAAGGAGAAAAGGGAAATGAGACTACCTCATCTTCGCTGTCCAAGAGGAGGAACACATACCAGCAACAAGCCTCCCACCTGGAACCGGAGTCGGAACTGAGTTGCAGGGGCAATGCACAGGGGAGAGTCCTGCCTTAATGTTCAAGAGCCCGAACTCGGCTGCCAAAACCACGCCGGGCAGCTGTGGTTGGAGCTTTTAAGGCCTCTCTCTCTTTTTTTTTTAAAAATATATTTTATTGATTTTTTTACAGAGAGGAAGGGAGAGAGATAGAAAGTCAGAAACATCGATGAGAGAGAAACATCGATCAGCTGCCTCCTGCACATCTCCTAATGGGGATGTGCCCGCAGCCCAGGTACATGCCCTTGACCGGAATCGAACCTGGGACCTTTCAGTCCGCAGGCCGACGCTCTATCCACTGACCCAAACCGGTTTCGGTTTAAGGCCTCTCTTTAAACTCCTACGTCCAGCATCATATTCCTGACTCCTCTCCACTTTCTATGGGCACTCTACACGCTGGGAGGCCCAAGGGACGTTTCCAGCACAAACCTCCCGCTTCTCGCATCCAAAACTTCCCAACACATGGGGTCCCAATGAAGTTGCTCGTGCTCAGGCCAATGAGCCGATGAGCTGACTTTTCTGTGCTCTGCGCCTGCGAAGAACCGACCCCCACTCAAGAGTGCCCTCCTGTCGGCCACCAGGAGTCCACTTGGGAAGGCGCCATGCTCAATGCGCTGTAGATATGAACTCTTTGCATGCACGCAACATACCCCAGGAGGTAGGGGCTGCTATTCTCCCCACTTCGCAAACGAAGAAATCAAAGCTCAGAGAGATGAAGCAACATACACAAAGCCACACCGAAACCGTGACCTCCTGGTTCATGGGTCGACGATCTACCCCTGAGCCACACCGGGCACTCCAGCTCCAATGCCGTGGGCCTGGGACGGGGCCTAAAAATGTGCAGTTTGACAAGCTCCGTGATTATGGAGGAGAAGGCCCAAGGACCACAGTTTGAGAAGCGCATAAGGCAGCGGTTCTCAACCTGTGGGTCGTGACCCCTGGGGGGTCGAACGACCCTTCCACGGGGGTCGCCTAAGACCATCGGAAAACACATATATAATTACATATCGTTTTTGAGATTAATCACTATGCTTTAATTATGTTCAATTTGTAACAATGAAAATACATCCTGCATATCAGATATTTACAGTACGATTCATAACAGTAGCAACATGACAGTTATGAAGTAGCAACGAAAATAATTTTATAGTTGGGGGTCACCACAGCATGAGGAACTGTATGAAAGGGTCGTGGCGTTAGGAAGGTTGAGAACCACTGGCATAAGGTCTCCTGTAGGGCAGTGTACACGTCACCTCACTCAGCCTGGTTTTCTCGTAGGTAGCATGGGGCTAATGCAACAAACCTAAGACTCCCAGCAGCCTCATGAGGAGCCAGTGAGACGAGGGCAAGTGGCTGGCATCCCTCCAGGGTCCTTAAGCAAGGGCTGGCCCTACTGTGCCCAGGCCCGCCTGCCTGCAGAGGGGGACTTCCTCGTAAGTCTGGGCATCTGCCCAGATAATACAGAGATGTCAAAGGTCATCAGAGATACAAGCTCAAGTCCAGGTGGCAGCTCGGCCCCACTCAGGCCTGGAAGGGAGGGGGCAATTGCCAAGGGTCACGCAGACAGAGCACAGCCGGTTAGAGGGGCAGCCCGGGCGCCAGCTGCTCATCCGGGTCCAGCCCAGCCCTCCACACAGCCAGCTGCTCAGGGCCCCGCACCTCCTCCAGGCGCACTGGGAGCACGGGGACGCGGTGCAGGGACACAAACGCCTCGGAGAACTGAGTGAAGGGCCCCTCACACCACAGCTTCCCATTCTGGGGGCACTCCTTCTGCGCCCCCCTGCCCTGGGCCTCCCAGACTCAAAGTCCTGAAGGTCTTGTCCCCCATGGTCCCCCTGCCCTGGGCCGGCTTCCTAACTGGAGTCCCAATGAGACAAATCAAGAGCCCTAGCCAGTTTGGCTCAGTGGATAGGGCGTCGGCCTGCGGACTGAAGGGGCCCGGGTTCGATTCCGGTCAAGGGCATGTACCTTGGTTGCAGGTTCCTCCCCAGCCCGGGCCCTGATTAGGGCATGTGCAGGAGGCAACCAATCGCTGTGTTTCTCTCACATCGATGTTTCTCTGTCTCTCTCCCTCTCTCTTCCACTCTCCCTAAAAATCAATGGAAAAATATCCTCGAGTGAGGATTAACCAAAACAAACAAACAAAACAACACACACACACACAAAACAAATCAGGAGTGCACACTCTAGAAGCAGAGACCTGGGTTCAAATCCTGCCTCTGGCACTCACGAACCCTCTGCCACCAGGACAAGCCACTTAACATCTTGCAGCCTCACTCTCCTTATCTGTAAAATGGGGATAATAGCACCTCGCCTCACGGGGTTGTTATGAGAGGGAACGAGATTACGCACATAAATAACAACACACATAATGAGCCACGTTTGCTGACTGCTTACTCCCAACGACCGCGCGCACGCTACCCACCCAGTGCTGGCTGCTGGCGCGGCGTCTGGCACACGACCAGCGCTCGAGTGGATCAAAAACAAAAGCCCAGAGCCCTGCAGGAAAATCCAGCCCGGCCAGCCGGTCGGGGGGGAGCGGGGCGGAGGGAGCAGCGCCTCCCTCGTCCTCCTGCGTAATTAAAACACTGGCGCCCGGAGATGCCAACCCAGGCCTGCACCTGGGCACACGGAGCCCAGGCCAGTCTCAGGGCATCAGCTGCGAGGCGGGCGGGGAGGCGAGGGTCAGCCACGCGCGCACATGTGTGTGAGCTGGTCCCGGCTCCGTGGCGCTCTGAGTGATGGTCTCACCCGGGCGGCCAGTGCCCGGGTCCCCTCGGGTCACAGCACAGACATCTGTGTGGGCCCTGCCTGAGCTTGCCCGTGTGTGTGTGTGTGTGTGTGTGTGTGTATGTGTGTGTGTGTGTGTCTGCGCCCCACCGCAGGGCTTGTCCGTGCTTGTGTGTTCGCTCCGGGGTGCTGTTTGTGCAGAGGTGACAGGGAGGGGGTGCCTGGGCACTGGCACACACACCTGGGGGCCGCTCTTAGCTGCTGCGCTGCTGCGTGTGATGGCGGGTGCCTCGCTGGGCCATCCTCATCCCCTACCAGCGGGTCAGCCCAGCACCCAGGTCGCCTGAGGCCGTGGCCGGTTTCCCAGGTGGGACGAAACCTTTGCCTCCATCCTGCAGACCTGAGCCAGGGGCTGTGCAGGGCTCCCAGGAGGCCGGATGGGGGTGACGTGAAGCTGGGCATGTCAGACTGCAAGCAAGTTACACAGTGCCTCTCTCCAACTCTCTCCTTCTGCCTGTCAGAACATGCTGGGAACCTCCTCAACTCTAAGCATTCTTCACCAAAATTCATAAAAAAATAACTTAAGGTTCTATCACTAAATGAACTGTGTGTAACTTCAGGGATTGTTGAATATCAGCCCCCAGCCCCATCGGGAGGCTCACCTTGCCTGTGACTCAGCCGGAAGCGGGGAGCCTCTGGAGTGAGCCGGGAATAGGATCAGCACCTCCCCCACCCCAGGAGGTCCCCACCCAGGCCAGCAGGGCATGACTCAGAGCCCCACCCCACCTTTCTCCCCTTGGCGGCTCCTGGCACCGCACGGCTGACCTGGCCCTCACATCTCACCCTCCACAGGCCCCGGCAGGAGGAGGCCGGCGGCAACTACCAGCTTCCAGGGGAGTCAGAGCCAGAAGGTGTCCCCGGCGGGGGTGGCGGTCCCTTCTCCCTCAGCTGGAACCGCAAAGTCCCAGAGGC
>NW_006295053.1:245411-246107 GCF_000327345.1 Myotis davidii | reverse complement strand
GGGCCCCGCAACAGTCCGGGGGAGCCTCCCAGATGCGCAGCAGGCACACCTGCTCCCCAGGACCCGCTCTGGACCCTTGGACCGGCTGTGCCAGCAGCAGCAGCGGCACCTCTGGGGCGGGGACGCTGACTCAGGGATGAGGGCAGCCAGCGACCTCGACACACGTCCTCCCTCTGCACTGCCCCAGCGCTGAGCAGGACAGCCTGCCGGGCCAGAAGCAGTGGGCACACTCTGCCCTCACCCAACAGGGAAGTGGGGGGCGGAGGGCCCCGCAACAGTCCGGGGGAGCCTCCCAGATGTGCAGCAGGCGCACCTGCTCCCCAGGACCCACTCTGGACCCTTGGACCCACTGTGCCAGCAGCAGCAGCAGCCCTCTGGGGCGGGGACGCTGACTCAGGGATGAGGGCAGCCAGCGACCTCGACACACGTCCTCCCTCTGCACTGCCCCAGCGCTGATCAGGACAGCCTGCCGGGCCAGAAGCAGTGGGCACACTCTGCCCTCTCCCAACAGGGAAGTGGGGGGCGGAGGGGCTGTGCTAAAAGTCCTCCCCATGGACTGAGGTCACCAAGAGAGAGGCAGGAAGGCAAGGACCCCAGCTCATGGCATCCGGTGTTCCGGGGCAGGTACACGAAGGTCCCTGCTATCGCCCCCACCAAGCAGGCCCTGCCAGCACCCCCCACCTCCGTGGCCCAGCC
>NW_006295053.1:242633-245102 GCF_000327345.1 Myotis davidii | reverse complement strand
GCCAGCACCCCCCCCCCATGGCCCAGCCCCTCCCAGACCTCCCGGTGCTCATCTGGCCAGGGCGCCCTAACCCGGGACCTGTCATGAGCCCCAGCACCTGGGAGCCTGCTCTCCCACCCCACCCCCCACCCAGGACCCTCCGCTGGGGGCTGGCTGCTTCATGACCCCTCTCTCCTGACGTCTCCGCTTTTCCTAAGGAAATTGGGGCCCCCAGGCGTAAACTCCCCAACTCCTCAGAGCCTGAGCTCTGTGCCATTAACCTCTGTCTCACAGAAAGCGGGTTTTTCCTTCAATATTTACCCCAGAAATATGCGTGCCTCCCTCCTCCCCTTTCGCAGCCAAAACCCTTCCAAGAGCCGGCGGCGCTGTCTCCATCTCTCCATCTCCAACCTCCCACTCACTGCAGTCAGGCCTCCACCAGCCCCGCACACGCCAGGACCCACTGCCAGAGCCCAGGCACCCAGGGGCACGGCCTCCATGGCACGTGGCCGTGGCCCCGTGGAGGTCCCGTCTCTGGGTGTCTGCCACACCAGCCCCAAGGTCA
Source organism: Myotis davidii (assembly GCF_000327345.1). Lineage (NCBI taxonomy): Eukaryota > Metazoa > Chordata > Mammalia > Chiroptera > Vespertilionidae > Myotis > Myotis davidii. The sequence goes on along the minus strand of NW_006295053.1, from coordinate 244,558 downwards.
CTTCCTGCCCCTGCCCCCCCCCAGGAGCTAACGTCCTGCGGTGGCCCTTCCTACGCATGTATAATGACCAGCGCCTATGATCCTGGCAAGGTCGCCGTGACACAGGCGTCACCACCTGCATTTTTCAGACGAGAGGACCCAGGCACGAGGGAGGTAACGTGCCCAGGTCCCCGCTGGAAGAGTGGGGGAGCTGGGCTTTGAACCCGGGCTACTGGCTCCAGGGCTACGTTCCAACCACCCTGCAGCCTCTCCAGGGTTTGCTTTTATAAAAAAGTATTTTTTCATTGATGTCAGAGAGGAAGGGAGAGGGGGAAAAGAGAGAGAAACATCGATGATGAGAGAGAATCATGGATCGGCTGCCTCCTGCACGCCCCACACTGGGAATGGAGCCCACAACCGGGGCATGTGCCCTGACTGGGAATCGAATTGTGACCTGATTCCTGGGTCGACACCCAACCACTGAGCCACACTGGCTGGGCTCCAGGGTTGGCTCTTGAATGTCCTTGTTCCCTGGTGCCTGCCCTTGGCCCCTGGGCCCCCACATCCACGCCCAGTACTTCAACGAACCGGACGCTGGTAACTCCCAGAGCTCTTCATCCATCCAAGATCTTCCGCCAACATGCCACTGCGGGGGCCCCCACCCCCCACCCCCTCTTCAGCCTGGGGTCTCTGTGGCACCACACTCCCAGCTGCAAACCTTGCACTGTACTTCCTTCCTCCCGCCCTGTCACCCAAGGACATCCGATCCACAATCAAATCCTGCCAATGTTTCCTGCTTAGCGTTTCCCAAACGTATTCCCATCACTGTGCCCAAAATCATCCCCGCGCAGAACCAGGCCAGCACCCGCCCACCCGGCCTCTGCAGCAGCCTTGCCCAGCTGGCTCTGCCCCCAGCCCCGCGGCTCCAGCTCCACCAAGGCCAGAGGGCTCCAGGGGACCGGTCACTGTCCTGGGTAAACCCTCAACCGTGCCCCACTGTCCAAGCCCCTGACTCACCAGCCCTTGCACATCCCCCTCCCACCTGGAAGGCCCTTCCTTTTTTTAAAAAAAAAAATATTTTTATTGTTTTCAGAGAGGAAGGGAGAGGGAGAGAGAAATAGAAATATCAATGATGAGAGAATCATCCATCGGCTGCCTCCTGCACGGCCCCTACTGGGGATCGAGCCGCAACTTGGATATGTGCCCTAACCCTGAATCCAACCGTGACCTCCTGGTTCATAGGTGGGTGCTCAACCACTGAGCCACGCCAGCTGGGCGGTAATTCAACTCTTGTAGTTATTTAGTAAAACAGTTCCTTATCCGCAGTTTCCCTTCCCAGAGTATTGGTTACCCCATGGTCCACCACCTCCAAAAATAGTTCATGAAAAACTCCAGAAACAATTCTTGTTTTAAACTGCGGCCATCCTGAGTAGCGGGCTGAGATCTCGCGAGGCCCACTGGCTCCGGCGAGAACGTGACTCAGCCCTTCTTCCCGCGGCGCAGGAGCCGTCTTGGCGCTCAGGTCTGTCTCGGTAGCAGAGACAGTACTTAGGTTCAGGTCCCCTTTATTTTACTTGTCATGGCCCCGAAGCTCAAGAATAGTGATGCTGGCAGTGTGGACTCGCCACCGGAGTTCCGTGTCGTCAGGAAGTCAGTCGCTGCCTAACGCTACGCCACAGCCTACGCCACTCACCGCATCGCGTGATGTCAGCGCGTGATGTCATGCGGCATCCTCACGAGAAGGTGAGTCCAGTCCACAGGGAGACATGTTGAGAGAGGGGGAGACACCACATTCGCCTAACTTTTATTACAGTATATTGTTATAAGTGTCCTGTTTAATTATTATTAATCTCTTACTGTGCCTAATTTGTAAGTTAAACTTTTTTAAAAAAAAAAAAACAATTTTATTCTATTATGTGTTTAATCCTTACCCAGGGCTATTTCTC
>NW_006295053.1:233208-240552 GCF_000327345.1 Myotis davidii | reverse complement strand
AGAGCTGCCCTGGCTTTTATTTGTTTTTTCCGGTGGTCCTTAGGCCATAGCCAGCCTCTAGCCACACAGTGTTGTTGTTTTAAAATATATTTTTATTGATTTCAGAGAGGAAGGGAGAGAGAGAGAGAAATAGAAACATCAATGATGAGAGCGAATCATTGATAGGCTGCCTCCTGGCACTGAGGATGGAGCCTGCAACCCAGGCATGTGTCCTGACTGGGAATCGAGCCGTGACCTCCTGGTTCATAGGTCAATGATCAACCACTGAGCCCTCCGGCCAGGCATGAAAGACCTTCCTTTTGACCTACTCCTACTCATCCGTCAAGACTCAGTTTCTTCTACTCCATGAGGTCTTCCTGAATCCCCAGCTGGGCAAGGGCCCCTTCTCTGTGCCCACATTTCCCTTGCACAGCTCCCCGATGCAATGGCCACACAGTGTCATGATGATGGGCTTTCCATCTATTCCATGAAGCTGACTGTGCCTTGAGGACCAACTCTCTTATTCCTATTTATAGCCCACTAGAGGCCTGGTGCATGAAATTCATGCACAGGTGGGGTCGCTAGGCCTGGCTGGCGATCAGGGCCTATCAGGCTCCCTGTCTCCTATTTCCCTCACTGCCCGCGCTGCCACTGCACGGTTCTCCGCCTCCCCACCTCCCCACTTCCTCCTACCCTCGCCGCTTGCGTACGCCATACGCCGCCACCCACCCGTAGTTCCCTGTCCCAACCCGGGGCCCAGCCCCGATCAGGTGATTGGGACCTGCCAGCTGGGGGGAGGGACTGGGAGGTTGTCCAGCAGGCCCCATCGGAGATCGGGGCCTGAGGGCTGGAGGCAGCTCCTGCATTGAGTGTCTGCCCCCTGGTGGTCAGTGAGCGTCATAGCAACCTGTCATTCTGGTCGTTCTGTTGTAACAGTCACTTAGGCTTTTATATATATAGATAGGAATTTGTATCACCTGGTCAGGTGAGTTCTAAAAAGTTGTTCGATTTGATAAGCATCTGTTGATTGAATGAATAAATGACAGTGTCGTAAGTCCCAATTTGGATGCTCCGGTCCAGGGAGGGGCACCAGATTCAAAGGGGGCAGTCTGGCCCTAGCCGGTATGGCTCAGTGGCTAGAGACAGGCCTATGAACTGAAGGGTCCCGGGTTTGATTCTGGTCAAGGACACATGCCTGGGTCGTGGGCTCAATCCCCAGTAGGGGCTGTGCAGGAGGCAGCCAATACATGATACTCTCTCATCATTGATGTTTCTATTTTTCTCTTCTTCTCCCTTCCTTTCTGAAATCAATAAAAATATCTGTTTTTAAAGGGGGGGGGCAGTCTGGAGGCCCTGAGGCCTCACGCTCGCACTGTCCCTACTCTGCCCCCTCCCCAAAGCACGGAACACGCTGTCCTGGCTGGAGTCCCAGGGTGCAGACGGAAGTGTGACAGCTGAAGGCGCGGCAGGGAGGCGGGAGAGGCCACAGGGACCGGGAGGCCCACGCCTGAGTCCTGACTTGGATCCCCAACCAGCTGTGCAACCCTGGACGGGCACCTGCCCTCTCTGTGCTAGGAAGACCCAATAAATGCAGATCTGCTCCCAGGCTACGGAGTCACCAACAGCCACGCCCTAGCCATGTGTCCCGCCCCCCCCCCACTTCCTCCCTCCCCACCTTTGCTCTGAGCAAACACCTGGCACCCTAGGGGCACAGCCCCCATGCTTGCTGCTAATGGGACGGGGGCTCAGCCTTGCCAGGTCTTCAGAAGGGCTAAAAACCTGGATTTTTTTATAGAAAACTTCCTGAGCGTTAAATACCAGTGACCCATTCAAGTTTCTCTAAAACACTTGGAGGCCAAAGAAAACACATCTGCAGCTGGCCCTGGCCCGCGGCCCCCGGGACACCACGCCTATTGGAGAGTTTGACATCCGTCCACCAGGCACCTCGTCCCCGGCCAAGGCTGCTGGGTTGGCCCTATTTTCGAACGGGCAGCACCATCAGGGGCCTCAGCTGTATCCCCGTCCCGCCCAGGGCGTGACCTCGAGAGAGTTCTTTACCAGAGGGAAGTATAACCCATCCATTACCCAAGGCTGGGCTGGGTCCTTGGGCTGCTTTTCGGTACATTTCACAGGTGGCCCAGGAGGCACCGGCTCTGATGGAAGAAATGTGGCTCCCGTGGCTCCCGTGGCAGACAGCTGTGGCTCCAGGCTTGGCCCCCAGCCTTTCTGGCTGTGTGGCCATGGCAATGTGAACCGACCTCTCAGAGCCTCGGTTCTCTCCCCTGTGCAAGATGGAACAATGCCACCACCCCCACACCCAAGGGCAGTGCCTGGCACACAGTGGGCCATCTGGGAGGTTTCCTCTCTCTTGCTGTTAGCGTCTGTCTCAGAGGATGGGCAAGGGGCGGGGTGGGGGGCAAAAAAGAGGCAGCAAGTTGGTTCATTTGGTCCCCTTCTCTCTCTTTTTTAAATCCTCACCTAAGGCTATTTTCCTGTTGATTTTTAGAGAGTGTGGAAGAGAGAGGGAAAGACAGAGAGAAATATCGATGTGAGAGAAACACATCGATTGGTTACCTCCTGCACACGCCCTGATCAGGGCCCGGGCCGGGGAGGAGCCTGCAACCGAGGTACGTGCTGCCCTTGACCGGAATCCAACCCGGGACCCTTTGGTCTGCAGACTGATGCTCTATCCACTGAGCCAAATCAGCAAGGCCAGTTGGCCCCTTCTTTGGGAATTCTGATAAAATGAGGTTTCTGTCTACTGTCCCCACCGAGACCCCCTCGCCACAGGACCCCACCTCTCCAAACCCCACTACGCTATCAGGATGGGCTTCTCAGAGGGCCCACAAGTGCAGACCAGAGAGGTCCCATGGAGACCGGATCGAGCTACATGTCTTTGACAAAATACTTCCCCTCTCTGAACCTCAGCTATCTGATCTGTAAAATGGGGATAATGCACCTACTATGCAGGTGGATACAAGACAACTACAGCCTGGGGCCCCCGCAGCTCTATACCTGTTACCCAACTTCTACCTTCTCCCGAGCACTGAACGCCGGACACAAAATATGAGGGCACTGGCTGTGCCACCTAGGGGCTGGAGGGCTGGCTCCTGCCTTGTCGTGGGGATCGTCACGTACAAGTGGTGGCTACAGAGTGACGAGGGAGTCTGGCCGATGTGGCTCAGGGATTGAGTGTCGACCTATCAATCAAGATGTCACGGTTCGATTCCTGGTCATGCCTGGATGTGGGCTCCATCCCCAGCTGGGGGCATGCAGGAGGCAGCCAACTGATCAGTGACTCTCTCTCATCATTGATGTTTCTCTCTCTCTCTCCCCCTCTCCCTTCCTCTCTGAAATCAATACAAATATATTTTTTAAAAGTAGAAAGAGAGTGACCAGGGAGAGGGTACAGGGCTAGGAGCAGAGAAAAGGCGTGTCGCCTTGGGAAAGGCAGGAGATGGCATGAAGGGACCTCAGTACATGCCCCAAGACAGCCGCCTCTGTGTAAGCCGCTCTCCATGCTGTGCACAGGGCATTTGTTTTTTAACATTTTCTGAGACTTGTTTTGTAACCTAACATATGACTTGGAGAATCTTCCATGAGCACTTTAGAAGAGCTGAGGGCAGGCCTGCCTGGACCACCTGGACCTCAGGAGTCTCCTGTTCTGTTTGCTCCTCTCCCTCGTCGTCCCCCTGGGAAGGGCCGTATCAGAGCCCTGTCCGCCCATCCTGAATATCCATGGAGCTGGGGGTGGGGAGGGCACAGGCCCTAAGAAGGGGACACAGGAAGGAGTGATTGACCACAAGGCCCCAGCCCAGCCTTTCCTCCAGGCCCCGTGTCACCCCGCCTCTCTAGTCTGGAGGAGGAGCGAGCAGGTGTATCCAGATGCGCCCCCAAAGTTGTGCAAGCTCGGCGGCGCTTACAGGCATTTCGACACCCCACTGAGCGTGGGTCAGGCAGAGGGCAGAGTGGAGCCAGCGAGGGGCAGGGAGGAGGGCGGTGCAGCCCAGCCGCGGGCAGAGGCGGCAGCTGGAAGAGCTGAACCAGGAGCACCAGGAAAGGGGACGAAAGGAAGCATCATCACCTTTGCTTCTCCCCCAGGGCAGTGGTGGGGAAGTCTGCACCACTTCCTGCCGGGCTGGCGGCCTTGACACCTCGCGGAGGACCTGCATCCAGCCGGCGCTCAGACAGTGTCTGCTCAATGAATGAACAACCTCCCCAGGCTAGGCAGGCGGGAAATTCCCACCAAGGGGAGCAGGAGCCACTTCTCTATCCACTGAGCCAAACCAGCTCGGGCTTTTGCTAGGGATGCCGCACGTGCCAGACTTTACAGCCATGAACCCCGTAAAGGTTCCTGCTACTATTCCCATCTTGCCAATGTGAAAAGGGGCCTGGGGGGGAGGGGGGCGGGAGCTCGCCCGGCTGTGGTGGCTCAGTGGTTGAGTGTTGACCTATGAACCAGGAGGCCACGGTTCAATTCCCGGTCGGGGCCCATGCCCGGGTTGTGGTCTCAATTCCCGATCGTGGAAGAGGCAGCCGATCAACAGTTCTCTCTCATTGATGTTTCTCTCTCTTGCTCTCTCCCTCTCCCTTCCTCTTAAAAATCAATAAAAATATATTTAAAAAATAAATAAAAGAAGGGCTAGCTAGTCTTCAACGCCAGGCCAACAGCACCCCACTTATGGCTCCCTGGAGGGAAATAAGTCACCACCCAGTAAAAGACTTCAAAAGCGGCCTGGCCTGGCTGGTGTGGCTCAGTGGTTGAGCATCGACCCATGAACCAGGAGGTCCTGATTTGATTCCCGGTCAGGGCACATGCCCGGGTTGCAGGCTCGACCCCCAGTGTGGGGTGTGGAGGAGGCAGCCAATCAATGACTCTCTCTCATCATTGATGTTTCTCCCTCTCTCTCTCCCTCCCTCCATTCCTTTCTGAAATTTAAAAAACAAAAAACAGCCTGTACCCCGGGCTTCTCAGAGCAGACTGACCCTGGCTGCCCGCTCGGGGGTCAGAGGACAAGTAGCTGCTTCGTGCCTCATTGTCTGGGCTCAATGGGGTTTTGTTGGCCGCAGGACGCAGGCCTGCGGATTTTGTTCCCATCTGGTTTGGAAACACTGTGTCCAGCGCTTCCCAGGCAGGCACTTCAGGGCAGGGTGGAAATGAACAACTCCTTTTAGCTGCCCAAATAAGGGGACCCATTAAGACTTGCCACAGGAGCCCGTTTTTGTTCCTCCCCTCGCAGCTCACACACCCCGGCCATCATTTCCGCTCAGCACCCCTCCTGCTCCCCACATGGCAGCCCCCTGGTCCCGGAGCTCCAGGCCACCCAGCTCCCCACCCAGCAGAACCCAAACTCCACACGCTTCTCTGCCGCGTCTCTCCCAGAGACAAGCCACTTCCTCTGAGGGCCTCGGCCTGCACTGCTGAGCCTGGAGCCCCCAGGCCCCCTCCCCGTCCTGGCCATGCGTGGAGCACCCCTCCTGGCGGCCCCAGGAATCGGATGGACAGTAATGAGGGTCCCATAGGAAGGATGCTCCACTTTCAGGGATATTTTTTTCAAAACTACAGACACAGCCCACTGTCTCCAGGCATCTAGGCCCTGGGGGAGGGGGGAAGGGAGCTGGTTGGGGGGTTCCAGGAGGGGAGGGCAGATGGCAGGGAAGGGGGTGTGGGCTCTAGCTCCATGCCTTTCTCCCTGTTCTGAGAGGAAGGTGCCCTGGGGCCTGGGGCCCAGTGTCGCATGGTCACCATGGTCTTGCCCAGGACGGGCAGGCTGCCAGGAACATCTAACGAGCCCCCGGGGATGAGGCAGGAAGCTGCTTCCAGCCACGGTGGGAAGGTGAGCTGGTCAGTCACCGGAGAATTCCCCTCTGGGGCACCCAGCCCTGCAGGACAATCCGCTCACAGGCGGGAGGGGGGCGGGAGCCAGGCCAGGAGGAAGCCCGGTGGGGTGGGCACTCAGGGCTGTGGTGCAGCTCAGTAAAGCGTGGCTATGTGCTCAGCTCCCAAGGTCAGGTGCCAGGGAGCTGCTCAACTCTGCCCGGCTTTGGCGGGACTAGGACAAGAAGTCCCCTCCGGGCTGACCCAGCCGCAGGGACACAGGGGAGGGTCTATATCCTCCAGGAGCCACAGCGTGGAGGACAGAGTACGGACTGCATGTCGACCCCTCAGGGGGGCCCCCAAATGTGTCATCTCGGGGGTCCTCACAGAGGAACCTGAGTGACTCAGTCCTCCCAGGGTTAGGATTTTAACATGATTGTGTGTGTGTGTGTGTGTGTGGTTAATCCTCACCCAAGGGTATTTTTCCACTGACTTTTAGAGAGAGTGGAAGGGAGAGGGAGAGACAGCGAGAGAAACATTGCTGTGAAAGACACACATATCAACTAGTTGCCTCCCACAAGCACCCTGACCAGGGCCAGGGGTTGAGCCTGCAACTGAGGTACGTGCCCTTAACTGGAATGCCTTTGACTGGAATGGAACTCAGGACCCTTCAGTCCTCGGGCCGAAGGTCTGTCCACGGAGCCAAACCAGCTAGAGCGAACATGAATCTGAGGACACAGACACGCTGACCACAGCACCACGTGACCTGTGCAGGGGGTGCTGGCGTGCGGCAGCCGTGCTGCGGCCTGGCAATGGTCACGGATCTGAGGAAGTGGCCAGGTCTCGGAACTGTGTGGGGAATCACCCCAAAGCATCCCAGCTGCTCTCAGAAAAGAGGTGCTCTCGGTTCCTCCTCACGGCTCCCCAACTTAGTGACGCCATGCGTGGTCCCCCATGGAGTTCCGGAGCCGGACACAAGACCTGGTGCATCTGACATGCCCCTTGGGCCACACATGAAGTCCCTCGAGCATCCGTCCCCACCTCTTCTCACCTGCTCCCAAAGCTAAGAGGGTCTGAGGGCACAAGAGAGCTGTGGCCACAACAGAGAAACCACCAGGCAGCAGCAGGCCCGAGTCCGGATACACGTGTACGCTCACTTCACACGCGGGAGCACCAGCGGGAGCACGCTGGTCAAACCACAGGCCAGCACCGCCCCACCCCGGCCGAATCGCCCCAGTTCTGCAGGACATGCCACGGCTGAGTCTGTGCCCAACACAACAGCAGTGACAGCAAGCACTCACTCAGCGGTTTCTGGTGCCAAGCCCCGTCCTGACGACTTTCCAGACATAAATGGGATTGACTCCTCACAGCCCTGAGGCAGGTGCCGGTGTTGTGCCCATTTTACAGATGAGGAAATCAAGGCCCAGAGAGCTTAGGCAGCTTGTTCGAGGTCAGGTGGTTCCTAAGTGGCCGAGGCCGGTTTGCAGCCGGGACACCTTCCCGGCGCTACTGGGCCACGAGGTGGCTCTGAGTGCGGTCTGCTACTC
>NW_006295053.1:232107-233110 GCF_000327345.1 Myotis davidii | reverse complement strand
TTTGGAAACAGAATGCTCTTAGGGGTGGGGAGCGCTGTAGGAAAAGGACGTCTGTAACCTGGGATGCATGGGTCCTTTATTCTAATTCACACAGTGTGACAACCAGCGAGTGAGAGGGCTTGGAGAAACAATACCTATAGACGTTATGCCCACGCAATACACCTGGCTTCACGAACTCTCCCACAACAGGCTTGCAAGGGAGCTGTGACGGGGAGTATTTTGCAAAGCGAGCACCCTGGGGCTCCGGGCAGAGGAACTGACTTGCCCAGGAGCAGAAATGGGCTTAGAATCCAGGTCCCTCCGATTTCAAAGAGAAATTGGAGAAGCAACCAGGTGAGAGGGAGGTAAGGAGAGGGGGGAGCAGAGGGCTGGAAAGGGAGGGGGCCACAGAAGCAGCTGTGAGCTCCAGGGGCGGGACCTGGCCCGGGAGGATGGTCCTCCTGCCTCCAGGGCCTGGAGTCTCCGGCGCAACCAGACTGAACCCCCTCCCTACTACGGCCCCTCCCAGGTCCTGGGGGATCCCACCGTGTCCATTAGGGTGAAGGAATGGGGCGCCGGCCCTTCCTTCTGTGACTTGCTGGAATACCAAACCCCGGTGTTTACGGGCCGCAAGCACAGCCCCCTGCCTCCACCCCGAGCTGCCCTGGGGGCGGCACCGCGGCTGGCTCTGGTCAGCATCAAAGACAAGCAGATGCGCAGGCGGACAGGCGGGTAGCCAGCACCGGGGTGGAGGATTGGGGGGGGGGATGAGGGAGTCACAGCCAAAAGGGCACCCTAAAGGGGCAGCAGGGGGGCGAGGAACCCCCCCCCGAATTAAAAGAATGGAAGAAAGGAGCCCGCGGCCCCAACAGCTCCCCTCTCCCCCCTTCCCTCCGCGTAGCGCTTTCCAAGGAGGAGGGGTCCCAGTGAACCCCACGTCTCCAACGCGCCCCCTGCCTCCTTTGTCACTGCAACGTCCGCACGAGGCACTCGGGGCCGCCTCCCCTCCCCTCCCCTCCCGGGG
>NW_006295053.1:229986-231648 GCF_000327345.1 Myotis davidii | reverse complement strand
TCGGCGAGCGGGGAGTTTGGGGAAACCTGTGGGTCTCTCCACTGCGCGCCCCGGGAGGGTCAGGCCTGGGTCTGGCCCCTTAAGTCCTCCTCCCCCGCGAATGCTCCCGGCCCACTCGCCCGTGACCGAATAAACGCGGCCGAGCCGGTGCTGACTCCGGGGCTGGTTGCTTCGTAAATACATTTCTAATTTCTGCTCGGGGTCCGTCCACTTTAGGGTCTGGCTGCGCTCACTGCAGGCCCACCGCCCAGCCCGGTGCCCTGCGGGGGCGTCCGCGCTTAGAATTCTGTCCACACGCTGCCAGATCTCGGGTGGGAGGAGCGGTGCGAGATTAATTTACGTGCAATAATAGGATTTAATACACGGCCTGGGAGGTGAGACCTTCTCCACTAACCTGCACGTAGCCAGGCAGGAGACGGTACTCCCTGAGGCAGGAGGGGTCCCAGAGGCACCCACTTAGAAGAGGCACGGTCCACGCCCCCCACTCCACCCCAATTCCTGGTTCCTAATGTGCCCGAGGATGGAGCTCAGTCCTGCAGAGACCAGGGGTTTCAAACTGCAACCTGCACCCCTAAGTAAGTCCCAGAACCAATGTAGTGGCTCCCTCTCAACATTAAAAAAAAAAAGAAATAGACACAACAGAGCGTATCAAACTGCAAAGATCATAAGGATAAGTAAGGCCCTGGTCGGTTTGGCTCAGTGGAGAGAGCGTTGACTTGTGGACCAAAGGGTCCCGGGTTCGATTCCAGTCAAGGGAACATACCAGGCTCTCCCCGGAAGCAACCAATCCATGTGTTTCTCTCACATCGATATTTCTTTCCCTCTCTCATCCACTCTCCCTAAAAAATTAATGGAAAAATAATCTCGGATGAGGATTAACAACAACAAAAAAAGAAAAGGAGAAGCCCTGACCGGTTTGGCTCAGTGGATAGAGCATCGGCCTGCGGACTGAAAGGTCCCAGGTTCGATTCCGGTCAAGGGCATGTACCTGGGTTGCGGGCACATCCCCAGTGGTGGGTGTGCAGGAGGCAGCTGATCCATGTTTCTCTCTCATCGATGTTTCTGACTATCCCTCTCCCTTCCTCTCTATAAAAAATCAATAAAATAAAATTAAAAAACAAGTAAGCTTTGGGAAACAGCTCAACTTTTCCTACGAGCGCCCAGGACCACAGTCAGATGTAATTCTTCCTGTTGTTCCACTTGAAAGTAGTTCCCAAACCCCCGCTCCTCATTTCCATGGCAGTGGGGACTGCGGCCCCAGGAATGAGCTGCCATCCTGGGAAAGTTCCTCTTCATCCCCGGCCAACACGAGCTTCCGCGGAGCCAACACCTTTTGCTCCCACCCCACCCCCCAGGGCCGGCCACATCCTGGGCCCCGCAGGGTGGCTGTCGGGGTGGGCGCAGCATTCACATGGTCCCCGCTGTCCTCTCTTGCAGCCAAACTTCCCCGTGTGCCATGACTTCTGCACCTCCACCATCCTGACACCCGTCTATGGGCAAGGACCAGGCGACAGGGGCTCCCAAGAAAAAAACAACAAAAAAGAAAAAAACGCCGAAACCGGTTTGGCTCAGTGGATAGAGCGTCGGCCTGCGGACTGAAAGGTCCCGGGTTCGATTCCGGTCAATGGCATGTACCTGGGTTGCGCGCACATCTCCGGTGGG
>NW_006295053.1:229316-229956 GCF_000327345.1 Myotis davidii | reverse complement strand
TTGATCCCCAGTGTGGGAGGTGCGGGAGGCAGCTGATCAATGATTCTCTCTCATCATTGATGTTTCAATCCCTCTCTCCCTCTTTCTTCCTCACTGAAATCAATAAAAATATATTTAAAAGGAAAAAAAAGAAGAAGAAATAAGGAGATCTCAGCACTGGACACAGAGTTGCACAAGTGATGTGGGCAGCACCAAGCACCCCACTTCTAGCCTAGCCAGGCCTTGGACACCACCTTTATCAGTGCCATCCATCCACCTTCCGCCAATGATGTCCAAGCCTCCGGCTCCACCCCAGGACGACGCACAGGTTCTCTGCGAGGACCTTTGCCCTGGCTACTCCCTCTGCCTGGAGCCTTCTCTCCCAATAGCCACCAGGTTGGGTCCCTTCCTCCAGGTCTTTGCTCAAAGATCTCTCTCTCTTTTTTTAATGCTAGGGCATCTATTATTGTGTTTTTTTGTTTAATTTTTTAAAAATATATTTTATTGATCTTTCACAGAGAGGAAGGGAGAGAGACAGAGAGTCAGAAACATCGATGAGAGAGAAACACGGATCAGCTGCCTCCTGCACATCTCCCACTGGGGATGTGCCCGCAACCCAGGTATATGTCCTTGACCGATACTGAACCTGGGACCCTTCAGT
>NW_006295053.1:226773-227811 GCF_000327345.1 Myotis davidii | reverse complement strand
TAAGGGAGGGCTTTGGCTCTCACTATCTTAACCAAGCAGTTTAAATCGGCATCACCAGACCCTTGCCGGGTAGCTCAGTTGGCTAGACAAGGTATGACAAGGTTCCAGGTTCCAGCCCAGTGAGGGCACATACAAGACTCAACCAATGAATGCGTAAGTGAGTGGAACAACCAGTCGATGTTTCTTTCTCCCCCCACCCTCCCAAAAAAATCAATTAGAAAAGAAAGTAGCGCCCTAGCCAGCTTGGCTCAGTGGATAGAGCGTCAGCCTGCCGATTAAAGGGTCCCAGGTTCGATTCTGGCTAAGGGCACATACCTGGGTTTCGGGCTCCATCCCCCGTGTGGGGTGTGCAGGAGGCAGCCGATCCATGGTTCTCTCTCATCATGGATGTCTCTCTCTCTCCCTCTCTCTTCCTCTCTGATCAGCTGCCTCCTGCACATCTCCCACTGGATATGTGCCCGCAACCCAGGTATATGTCCTTGACCGATACTGAACCTGGGACCCTTCAGTCCGCAGGCCGAAGTTCTATCCACTGAGCCAAACCGGTTTCGGCTTAATTTTTTAAATTGATTTAAAAGAGGGAGAGAGAGAGATAGAAACATTAGTGATGAGAATCATTGATGGGCTGCCTCCTGCACGCCCCCTACTGGGGATCGAGCCTGCAACCCAGGCATGTGCCCTGACTGGGAATCAAAGTGACCTCCTGGTTCATAGGTTGACACTCAACCACTGAGCCACGCTGGCCGGGCAAAGATCACCTTCTGTGAAGAATCTGAACTTATCCCACTATTCCCCTTACCCTGAGGTTTTTTCTTTCTTTCAAGGTACTCATCACCTAATAGCATACTATCTGATTTGCTTATTTGTTGTGGTTTTCCTTTATTGTCTGAACGCCCCACCTGCCCCTCCATCCCCAAGATATTGACCTAGAAGGGCAGGGATTTTTGCTTCTCTGCTTGTTACTAATCCCAAGCCTCCAAAACAGTGCCTGGCGTGTAATAGGCCCTCAAGGAGTACTGGCTGAATAAATGAATGAAT
>NW_006295053.1:223253-225117 GCF_000327345.1 Myotis davidii | reverse complement strand
CATGAGGACCACCTAGGCCAGTGATGGCGAACCTATGACACGCATGTCAGAGGTGACACGCGAACTCATTTTTTTGGTTGATTTTTCTTTGTTAAATGGCATTTAAATATATCAAATAAATATCAAAAATATAAGTCTTTGTTTTACGATGGTGGCAAAGATCAAACAATTTTTATCTGTGACACGGCACCAGAGTGAAGTTAGGGTTTTTCTAAATGCTGGCACGCCGAGCTCAAAAGGTTCGCCGTCACTGCTATAGGGCAATTGGGGAAGTTTTCGGGCGCACTGCACACGGGCGGACGTGGTGGCGTTACGGTGCCCGTCTGCGGCACGGTCATGGGATGACGGTTGCGGGAGAATGTCCCTGCCCTCCCAACATGCCTGCTGAGGTTGGTGTCTTAGAGGTGAAGTGTCACAATGTTTGCCACTAACTTCCAAAATGATTCAGCAAATGAATGAATGAATGAATGAATAGATGGATGGATGGATGCAATCTAAGGATCATGGAATGCTGCTGGCACACATCAACCAACATAGATATATCACCTTTGGTCCAATAAAGAGTTCCTCCCAAACATGAAATTATGTAATGTCTTTCTTCAGCCAAAACACAGCGCTTCCTACCGACCTCTTTTAAATCTATTGGTCCTGGTCCAGATTTCATCCTGTGGAGGTCATTGTGAATATCTACTCTATTAGGATACATTTTGCTTCCCTCCCAGTTTTGAGACACTTCTAAACGTGATAAGCATTTGTATGCCTTTATTCAAGTCATTGATAAGAATATTGGACGAGCCCTAACTAGTTTGGCTTAGGGCGTCGACCTGCGGACGGAAGGGTCCCGGGTTTGATTCCCATCAAGGGCACATACCTGGGTTGCAGGCTCCTCCCTGGCCGGGGCGCTGAGCACAGGCCGAAAGGCAACCAATCGATGTGTCTCTCTCACATCAGTGTTTTTCTCTCTTTCTCTCCTTCTGCCCTCCCTTCCATTGTCTCTAAAAATCAATGGAAAAATATCCTTCGGTGAAGATTTAAAAAAAAAAAAAAACAGAAATAAATTTTTTTTTCCCCAGTTCTTGGTTTCTAAATATCTATCTCCAATAAAAGGTACCAGGACTTTGGGGAAATGAAAATGAAAGTAATTTGTGAGCCTGGGATATTTTGTTTGGCCAGAAAGCAAGGAATTGGTTAAAGATTTGTGGGCTCTCATGTCAAAAGGACAAATGGAGCCAGGCTTGATGACCAAACTTGACAATAAGGAAATAATGGATTCTAGTGCATGAAATGAGAAACAATCCATCCATCCATGGTCACATTCAGAGAAACACAGAGGGAGAGAAGGGACAGAAAGGAAGCTTTCTTGCACAGAAATATGCCGGCTGGTGAATGTAGAAGAAGTGATAGAATTGGAAAATCTAGATTTAAGCAAGGATCATCACTGGATGCTAAGCCACTGGGTAGAAGGTTGTTAGGAAACTATGTAAGAACAAGGTCTCAAAGTCTGTCCCCGCAGGTGACTCAGTAATTTCCACAGAGAAACTGTATCTCTAAGGGAGGGCTTTGGCTCTCACTATCTTAACCAAGCAGTTTAAATCGGCATCACCAGACCCTTGCCGGGTAGCTCAGTTGGCTAGACAAGGTATGACAAGGTTCCAGGTTCCAGCCCAGTGAGGGCACATACAAGACTCAACCAATGAATGCGTAAGTGAGTGGAACAACCAGTCGATGTTTCTTTCTCCCCCCACCCTCCCAAAAAAATCAATTAGAAAAGAAAGTAGCGCCCTAGCCAGCTTGGCTCAGTGGATAGAGCGTCAGCCTGCCGATTAAAGGGTCCCAGGGTCGATTCTGGCTAAGGGCACATACC
>NW_006295053.1:218092-223210 GCF_000327345.1 Myotis davidii | reverse complement strand
TGGATGTCTCTCTCTCCCCCTCTCTCTTCCTCTCTGAAATCAATAAATATATTTAAAAAAAGAGAGAAAGTAGCATCACCAGTATGGGACTTCCTGACATCATTTACGTCCTGATGGGATACAAGAAGAAATACACCACACAGTCAATCCCGGCAGCGTGCTCAGCAAAAGCATTTAACCCAGATCTATTCATGAGGACGCGGTCAGATGCACCCAGCGCTCTACAGACAAGGGACCTGCATCCTCCAAACACATCCCTGTGATGAAAGGCAAAGATAAATAAATAAATATATAAAGGCAGGGGGAGCGGTTTTAGGTCAAGAAACTCAAAAGAGCTGATAATCAAATGCAATCTGTGAACCTTGATTGAATCCCTGGGGGGAAAGCTACAGGGCAGCGATGGCGAACCTATGACACACGTGTCAGAGGTGACACGCGAACTCATTTTTTTGGTTGATTTTTCTTTGTTAAATGGCATTTAAATATATCAAATAAATATCAAAAATATAAGTCTTTGTTTTACGATGGTGGCAAAGATCAAACAATTTTTATCTGTGACACGGCACCAGAGTGAAGTTAGGGTTTTTCTAAATGCTGGCACGCCGAGCTCAAAAGGTTCGCCGTCACTGCTATAGGGCAATTGGGGAAGTTTTCGGGCGCACTGCACCCGGGCGGACGTGGTGGCGTTACGGTGCCCGTCTGCGGCACGGTCATGGGATGACGGTTGCGGGAGAATGTCCCTGCCCTCCCAACATGCCTGCTGCGGTTGATGTCTTAGAGGTGAAGTGTCACAATGTTTGCCACTAACTTCCAAAATGATTCAGCAAAAACCTGTGCGTGTGTGTGTGTGTGTGTGTGTGTGTTGGAAAGAGTATGAGTTGGTCTGTGGCCACGTTTTAACAACTGCTTCATATAGAAAAGCTACAGGTATTTCGTAAATGACCCACAGCTGCGTGCCCCCCAGCACGGCAGCCCCGGCCCCTGTGCCCTCCGCTGCCTTCCCTTCCTGTGCCAACTTGTCCTCCCCAAGCTGGAAAAAAAACAACTGGGTGATACAGGGCCGCAAACAGAGCCCGATGCCACAGGAGACCCTGTCAGGCTTAAACCTGACCAACATCCTTTGCAGGTGGAACAGCTAGCAAGGTGGCCTCCTCACTGCATGATTCGGCCCGTTTCTCCATATGATCCATAGAATCTTATGGAAGAAATAGCAAGAGGTCCTGTTGAAATCAGGGAACTGGCTGCAGCATTTCTTTCTTCTACTTTTTTTTTTTAATATTTTTATTGATTTCAGAGAGGAAGGGAGAGAGAGATAGAAACATCCATGATGAGAGAGAATCATGGATCGGCTGCCTCCTCCACGCCCCGCCCTGGGGATCGAGCCCCCAACCCGGGCATGTGCCCTTGACCCTTCAGTCCGCAGGCCAACGCTCTATCCACTGAGCCAAACCGGCTAGGGCTGGCTGTAGCATTTCCTCCTTCTGCTTTCAGCTCTCACCTAGGCACTGGCTAGAGCCTGAATCCCAGCAGCCGGTACCTCCTTAAAGGGCCGCAGGGCTAGTGTGCCTTAGTGTCTTGGCAACAGCTGGGCTGTGTGACTGCTGTGCAAATCCCTAAGGAGGGGAGGCAGGGGCTGATGCGGCCTTGCGGGTGGTTAATTATATCCCACTCATGGCTGCTCAGATGCTCTAGGAGTCTAGTATGTCCTTTAAAAATTTTTAAATATATATATTTTTATTGATTTCAGAGAGAACGGGACAGAGAGAGAGAGAAACATCGAACCATGACTTCCTGGTTCATAAGTTGACACTCACCCACTCACCCACACTGGCCGGGTCCAAGTATGTCTTTTTTTTTTAATATATATATATTTTTATTGATTTCAGAGAAGAAGGGAGAGGGAGAGAGAGACAAGCATCAATGATGAGAGAGAACCATGGATCGGCTGCCTCCTGCACACCCCATACTGGGGATTGAGCCCGAATCCTGAGCATGTGCCTTTGACCGGAATCGAACCCGGGACCTTTTGGTCCGCAGGCTGACGCTCTATCCACTGAGTCAAACCAGCCAGGGCCCAAGTATGTCTTATGCCAAGTGGGTGGCAAGCCCCTTGAGGACAGTGACGGGTCTTCCGTCTTCGAAAGCCCCGCTGCCAAGCACAGCACTTGGACAAAATGAGGGACCCAGCGGTGGGCCTGGAGTGGAGCCCCACTGTGCGCCCCCAGCACGGCGGCGGCAGCCTCTGTGAGCTCCACTGTCTTCCCTTCCTGTGCCAACTGGCCCTCCCCAAGCTGGGAAAACACAGGAGGATGGCTGACAGAAAAAAAACACCCTCATTCGAGCTGACTTCCTGTGGGCCAGCGTGGTTCCCAAGCCAACGCCGCGTCTCCTGCTCCCCTTTGCCCCCCTTGGACGTGGGCAAGTCTTTCTCAGCCAGAACGTCCGTGATGTGTATAAAGAGCTCAAGGGACAGCTTGGAGAGAGAGGACAGAAAGAGATGAAGAGAAACGCAGTGTTGCCTCTGTGCTCCCTCAACGGCAAGATGAAGTTGTCATCAACCCTGGGCCTCCTGCTCCATCCACACTCATCTTCCTCCCCAGCCTCACCCTCTCCCATCTCTCCCAGGCACACAGACACACATGTAAGGACTAAAATGCGGGCACAGCCGAAACTGGTTTGGCCCAGTGGATAGAGTGTCGGCCTGCGGACTGAAAGGTCCCAGGGTTGATTCTGGTCAAGGGCATGTACCTGGGTTGCGGGCACATCCCCAGTAGGGGATGTGCAGGAGGCAGCTGATCGATGTTTCTCTCTCATCGATGTTTCTGGCTCTCTCTCTCTCCCTTCCTCTCTGTAAAAAAACAATAAAATATATATATTAAAAAAAATGCGCGCACAAGAGGTCAAAGGTGCAGAGGGATACATACGAAGAGGTCAAACCCAGCTTGCCTCTGGTGGGAGATGCCAGACCAGGGGGCTGAGGCCTCGCTGGCAGACAAGGAAACTTGAGGGACGATGAGAATATTCTATCCCTCGGCCCGGGTATTGGTTTCCCAAGTGTGTACCAATGTTAAATGCTTCGAGCTGTACGCTTCAGTGTGTCCATGTCTCTGTATGTGAATTTAGGCCTCATACCTGTTTATCATGGAAAAAAATTAAAAAAGCGAAAAGGTAAAAAAAATAAATAAATAAACAAATACCTCACCTATAGGATCAGGTGGAAGAAAATAAAAAAATGAGACGAGCCATAGAAGAGGGAGAGAGGAAGAGGCATACGAAAGGCTACAAGGGGAAGAGAAAATGAAAGGGAATCAAGGGAAAATAAAAGGGTTAAAAATATAAGGCAGTTCAGTGGTTGAGCATCGACCTATGAACCAGGCGGTGACGACGGTTAGATTCCTGGTCTGGGCACATGCCCAGGGTGCGGGCTTGATCCCTAGTGGGGGGCGTGCAGGAGGCATGTGATCCATGATTCTCTCTCATCATGGATGTTTCTCTCCCTCTCTCCCTCTCCCTTCCTCTCCGAAAGCTAATGAACACCTGCCCGCTGCCTCGCTAACCTGCTGCGCACAAAGGTAAGGGCAGTGAACACAGGCCCTGGGCAAGGGCTGGCTGTGGGATGGTCCGTCCAGGCCATAGTCAGCCTTGCCAGCAATCGATACTCACTAACCCTCTACAGGGACAGCCTCTGCCCAGGTGGAGGCCAGCCACGTGCTTGGGCACGGATGGCCCCTGCCAGGTGGTCCCCGGCCAGGCCTGCTGCCCTCATTCCCACCCAGGGAAGCTGGCGCTGCAGCTCCCGCAGTTCTGCCCTGGAAGTCGATGCCTTGTTTGCTGGCCGTGGGGGAGGGGCCGCCTGCCCAGCCCAGTGGAGCTTGAACCCAAAGGTCCCACCCACCGCCTTCTGAGGCAGTGCCCCTCCCTGTCCCGGGTTCTGGTTGGCAGACTGGCACTGGCTTGGGCTCGGCCCCCCAGGGCCTTGGCCCCTTGCCCGCCAGGGTCCCCGCAGAGCAGCCTGAGCCCTCGTCTTCAGCCAATCTGCAGCTGCAGCTCCCCGCCCTGCCCTGGCTGGTGTCTCCTCCCCAAGGGCTGGGCAGCAGCTCCGCTGAAGCATCGGTACATGCTGATAAGGAAGCTGGCACTCCCTGTGTGTGCTTTCAAAGCAGCCAATGGCTTCTAGATCCTGGTGGCTGGCTGCCTCCCCGGGGCAGTGCCCTCCGCAGCAGAGGGCATTCCCAGGCCAGCACCAGCACGGCCTCACGCCTCACTGGCAGCTGCTCACCGGGTCTGGCAATGCGCGTGCATGGCCTCATCTCTGTTCCCCAAACTGTATGAAACTGCATGACGCCCCTGCACAGGTCCCAGTGTTTCCTGCTCTGGGAGGTGGTAGAATCCAGGGCTCAGGCACCTCGGTTCTTCCATCAGAGGGAGAAGCTCAAGCCCTAGCCAGTTTAGCTCAGTGGATAGAGCATCATCTGCAGACTGAAGGGTCCCGGGTTCGATTCTGGTCAAAGGCACATGCCCGGGTTGCAGGCTTGATCCCCAGTCGGGGGCGTGTAGGAGGCAGCCGATCAATGATCCTCTCTCATCATGGATATCTCTCTCTCTCTCTTTCCATTCCTCTCTGAAATCAATAAATATATATTTTTAAAAAAGGAGAAGCTCACACCAGCGGTACTTTGTGGACTGGGAGCAAAAGCCACACACTGTCTGAACCGCAGCTTCCTCAAATGGAGGTGGGAACGCCACGGGCCGCCAGGAGAGCCGCTATGGGTGCACGGAAAGGGCTGGCATGTGGCCGATGCCCCGTGGACAGAGCCACGCTATTAGGTGACCAGTTCCCCTCGCCCATCTGAGTTGCCTCCGCCCCGATCATCAATGTCCTCACCATCTTCCCACCCAGTTCTTCCTCCTTAAGTCCCTCTCTGAGCCCCAGGCCCTGGCCACAGCAGCCTTTCCTCCATGCCGCTGCCTCAATTCCCTCATCACAGCCCATAACGGTCCAGCAGAGCAGGGGCCCCTGAACCCTTGGGGTGGACTTTGGGGAGCTGTGAACTGAACCCCAAGAGTGATATGCTGTTTAGTGAGAGGGATCATAGCGTTCACCTGATCCAAAAGATC
>NW_006295053.1:217192-218043 GCF_000327345.1 Myotis davidii | reverse complement strand
CCCGTGGACAGAGCCACGCTATTAGGTGACCAGATCCCCTCGCCCATCTGAGTTGCCCCCGCCCCGATCACTTCAGTGCCCAACCCCGAGGACCCCTTCTGGGTCCAGCTGCCTCCTGCCACCCTCGTGCTGAGGCGGCAACTCTCCCTGGCAGATGAACCAGCCCGCCCAGCTCAGGCCCGGGTGCGCCTGCCTCGGGCCTGTTGAGGCCTGAGCCGGCCACTCCCTTGGGAGGGGATCCCCCGCCCCACGGGGCTGTGGTGCAAACAGCAGGGCTCAACCTGTCCTTGCCCTGACAGGGTACAACACGCAGTCGCCCCTGCCACTCCCCTGCCCCCAACGCAAGTTCAGGAAGGGCTCAAGCCTGTGGCCTCAAGCCGGCTGTTCACCTGGGGGCCTGCAGAGCCTGGGCCACTGGCCCGGCTGATGTTTGGCACCTGCCACCCTAAAGGGGCAATTGTCACTGCTTAGTGACTTCATGGATCCTGAAACCACCACGAATTCACAGGAATTCACAGGCGGGAGGTAGGTGCTCCAGGCCAGGTGAGGGTGGGGGCAGGAGTATCAGGGTCTAGGAGAGAGATTTAGCTTCCAGTCTGGCTTATCAGACCTGAGGCCCCGCCATTCCCAGGATCCCGAGAAATCAGGCATCAATGCCCTCGCCATCTACCCACCCAGTTCTTCCTCCTTAAGTCCCTCTCTGAGCCCCAAGCCCTGGCCACAGCAGCCCTTCCTCCATGCTGCTGCCTCAGTTCCCTCATCATAGCCCATAACGGTCCAGCAGAGCAGGGGCCCCTGAACCCTTGGGGTGGACTTTGGGGAGTTGTGAACTGAACCCCAAGAGTTATATG
>NW_006295053.1:213033-217174 GCF_000327345.1 Myotis davidii | reverse complement strand
GATGTTTCTAACTTCCCTCTCCCTCTCCCTTCCTCTCTGTAGAAAATCAATAAAATATATTTTAAAAACAAAAACAAAACAACAAAAAAACGAAAAGATCATTGCCCCCCGCCACCCCCCAAAAAAAGGTGAAAATGAATTTCTTTGAGATGTGCTAATCTGCAGACACATTTCAAAATGAGCCTTTATCAGGTGAAAAGGAATTATTCCTCCTTTCGGGGGGAGTTATATAACCTTGACATGAGTTGTTTGGCCAACTACTCCACCCAAAGCAACTCTGACATTTTTTTAAATATATTTTATTGATTTTTTTACAGAGAGGAAGGGAGAGAGATAGAGTTAGAAACATCGATGAGAGAGAAACATCGATCAGCTGCCTCCTGCACACCCCCTACTGGGGATGTGCCCGCAACCAAGGTACATGCCCTTGACCGGAATCGAACCCGGGACCTTTCAGTCCGCAGGCCGACGCTCTATCCACTGAGCTAAACCGGTTTTGGCTATTCTGACATTTTTAAGGCTAATCTGTATAAAGCACTTGCTCTAAGCAAGGCCCTGGGATGAGCTTTCTACAGCCAGTCCTTGATCTAAGTCTCACCACAGAGTGAGACAGGAATGGTTATATTCCCGCTTCATAGGTGAGAAACTTGGGCACACCAATCACTGCTACAGACACAAAAAACCTCAGGGCTTAGAAATCCTCCCATTCAGGCCCTGGGACCTTCTCCTCCTGTAATCTAGGTCCTTCTTTGTCCCTGGACTCTTGGGCAGGACCTCCGCTTCCCCCGCCCAGCTCCCTCCCTCTTCCCATCCTCCCCTTTCTCTTTCATTCACTCAGAGGATTGCTTGTGTTCTTGTTGCCTCCTAGGAATTGCTGACATTGAAGGAGACGGCCAGGGCTGCTGCCTTCACAGAGCTTACACTTCAAAAGGATCTGGCGTGGCTCAGTGGTTGAGAGTTGACCTATGTCCCAGGAGGTCACCGTTCAATTCCCAGTCAGGGCACATGCCTGGGTTGTGGGCTCGATCCCCAGTAGGGAGCGTGCAGGAGGCAGCCGATCCATGATTCTCTCTCATTATTGATGTTTCTCTCTCTCTCTCCCTCTCCCTTCCTCTCTGAAATCAATAAAAAATATATTTAAACAAGGAAGAAAGAAAGGACTTGCTAAGCTTACATAGGGGCTCAGTCAGGGCTGGCACCAGACCCCACATAGATACTCTACCTAGAGTTGGGATCTCAACCTGGGTTTTGTCTCCGTTACAACCAGGCCCCTCTTGGTAACACAAGCCGATGTTCCTTTCCTCCCACCCTCTTCCCATCCTCCCCTTTTTCTTTCATTCACTCAGAGGATTGCTTGTGTTCTTGTTGCCTCCTAGGAATTGCTGACATTGAAGGAGAAGGCCAGGGCTGCTGCCTTCACAGAGCTTACACTTCAAAAGGATCCCTAGCCGGTGTGGTTCAGTGGATAGAGCGTCGGCCTGTGGACTGTAGGGCCCCGGGTTCGATTCCGGTCAAGGGCACATGCCTGGGTTGCGGACTTGACCCCCAGTGGGGGGCGTGCAGGAGGCAGCTGATCCATGATTCCCTCTCTTCATTGATGTTTCTGTCTCTCTCTCCCTCTTCCTTGCTCTCTGAAATCAACAAACGTATATTTAAAAGGATCCCTTCGGCTCCTTTTTCCAGAGAACACCCACCCTTGCCTCATTTCCTTGGATGCTCTCACTCATCCCTGCCTCCAACACAGGTAGTGGCCAGGGCCCGCCTGGCAGAGTTCCAGCCACCCCCCAGGGCCTCCCGGGCTAGTGCTGTTTTCAAACGATTTCTGATTTCCGGAGTTGCTCCTCCGGCTCCCTCTGCACTCCGCTCGAATTTCCACTAAGCACTCATTACGCTGTAGTGAGATACTCATTTGCACATCCCTTCTCTCTCTCCCCATCTCTCCTACAAGCTCCCTGAGCGCGCACACCCACTGGGCCGGCCCGACTGGGGTTTTTAATCTCCGGCCCCCAGCGCTGAGGTTGCAAACAGCAGGTGCCCACTAAATGCTCACTCAGTGAGCACAGTTTTCTGCTCTCGCTGGCCGTCTCAAATCTTTGCCAAGTGATTCACTGGCGTGTTCCTTCCCCGGCGGGATCTCTTTCCCCACCTTCCTCTTTTCCTCTTCAAAGGCAAAGGCACCTCACTGATGTGGGTGGGAAGTCCCACTTCCCCGCTGCAGGCAGCCTAAGGGTTTCTTGTTCATACCGTCTCAGCAGGTTTTTTTGGCTTCAGAAGAGAAGGTGTTTTGGGGAGCGGGGGAATGCTGGGCTCCCAGGGATTTCTGTAGGGCAATCCTCTAAGAGCTGCATGAAAGCAAAGCCCCAGGCACAGGATCTACACCGGAGAGTGGGGGAGTGGGGGGAGCTTTCTCTGCCTGAGCTCCCCCCACCTCCCCTTGCCCCAGGCTCCAGCCTCCTCTCATCTTCATTTCACCTGAGGCTCCAGCCTCCTTCTCTCATCCTATTTATTTCACCTGTTGCCAATATCCCCGTCCTTATTTTTTAAAATGTTTTATTTGTTGATTTTAATATATACATATTATTGATTGCAGAGAGGAAGGGAAAGGGAGAGAGAGAGAGAAACATCAATGGTGAGAGAGAATCATGGATCGGCTGCCTCCTGCACACCTCCCCTCCCCCCGCCCCCCACCTCCACACACACACTGGGATGGAGCCTGCAACCTGGGCATGTGCCCTTGACCGGAATTGAACCTGCAGGCTGGATGCTCTGTCCATTGAGCCAAACCAGCGAGGGCACTGTCCCTGTCTTTAGATCACCAGTCACCCAAAGCTTGAGCCCCAGGCTACAAGGAGACAAAGTGCGGATTTCTCTGAATGTCAGTAAGAATGATCGTCAGCATCAGCGGAAACAGCCACGGCCTGGAAGTCAGGAGACCAGGTTCAAACCCTGACCTTCCCAACTCGCTGTGAAGTCATTCCCTCCCCACTCTGCCGCCGCCCCCTGCCCTCCGGGGTCCACTTTCCTATGACAGTGAGGGGTGGGCCCAGAGGGATTCGTAAGTCTCTTCCAGTTCTAAGGCATCCATGGGGGGAGGCAGGGAGGATTTTAATTGTGCATTTCCCTGTATTTTTTAAAAATACACATTTTTTGCCCTAACCGGTTTGGCTCAGTGGATAGAGCGCTGGCCTGCGGACTGAAGGGTCCCAGGTTCGATTCCGGTCAAGGGCATGTGCCCTGGTTGCGGGCACATCCCCAGTAGGGGGTGTGCAGGAGGCAGCTGATCCATGTTTCTAACTCTCTATCCCTCTCCCTTCTTCTCTGTAAAAAAAATCAATAAAATATATTTTAAAAAATAAAATAAAAATACATATTTTTTTATTGACTTCAAAGAGGAAGGGAGAGGGAGAGATAAAAATATAAAGGATGAGAATCACTGATTGGCTGCCTCCTGCACACCCCCTACTGGGGATCGAGCCCACAACCCGGGCCTGTGCCCTTGACCAGAATCGAACCCGGCCGATGCTCTATCCAGTGAGCCAAACCGGCTGGGGCCGCTTCCCTGTCTTTAGGACACTGGATCCTTACAGCAATTCTGTGATCTGGGGGTCAAAGGACAGACTCACAATACAGGTGAGGAAATGGGAGAGGAGGTTGATGCCTTCCCCAGGGGACCCAGGGCTCCTGAGTCCTGTGGCCAGACCACAGTGGCTCCCGGGAGGCCACTAGAACCCCCTCATTTCCAGGATCCTAACTGCCTTTCCCTCCTGACCCCTAAATCCACCTGTCACTCAACGAGCAGCAGCCCTGACAGGAAGCCTAACTCAGAGGTCACACCCAGGACGATTTCAAGGAGGGGCCCAGGACTTGTCCAAATTCCAGACCATTTCCCTCCAGAGCCGGGAGCCCTGCCTCTAGGTTTCAGGGGGTGGCGTGGGACATGCTGACGGGATTGGGCGCGGAGGCCCCGATGGCCCTGAGAAGGTGGGCCCAGGCTCCTGCACTGCCCTGGCCACAGGCTTCCCAGGGGGTGGGGGCATGGGAGCGCACAGGTGGCGGGGAAATGGGGGCGGGAAGTGGGGGCGGGGGCAGTCCCCTCAACCTCACCCAGGCCCGCCCCCTCCCGGGGCCGCGGCTCCCGCCC
>NW_006295053.1:211022-213010 GCF_000327345.1 Myotis davidii | reverse complement strand
ACGGCCGCAGGGCGCGGACCGCCACTCTGGACTCGCTGCTCTCCGCCCATTCCCCAAGTCGGGACCTCCCAGGACAGCTCTGCAGGCCCCAAAGGCTGCGGGGGTCTGTGGGGCTGCGCCCTCCCTGACCCAGGGGACCGTGTCACTAACTGGAATCTGAGCCCCCCCCTCCCCCCCGTAGGAATCCTAAGACTGCTACCACCTGACTGGCTGTGTTACCTCGGGCGAGTTCCCTAACCTCTCTGAGCCTGCAGTTCAGCTGCACAGCGGGCCTCGGGACAGCTGGGACCTCACAGGGTGCGCAGCGCAATTATGGAGGCGCACACCTGGCACGCGGTCAGCTCTCCAAAATGCAGCCCTGTTTACGCAGGAGGCAAGTGAGAGCAGGGAGACACCCTGCACGAAACCACCCACGTCTCTCCGGCTGGCTGCTGGCTGCGGCCGTCAGCCTGCGCCAGGCAGCGCTGGGACAGTGAAACCGAACGGTTATAAACATCTAGCCTTTATCAAGCGACCTTGGTGCGTCCCTCCCTCCCTCCCTCCCCAGCACTTGCGTCCCGGCTCTGCTATCTTCCAGGAAAGCCACTCACTCTCAGGGCGGGTCCTGAAACAACGAGTTCTGGGTGTGTATGTGGCTGAGCTGGTCCAGGGGCTGGAGAAACCAGAGGCCACAGGCCAGCAGCTCCCAGAGCTGGGTGCGGAGCCGTCAGGCTGCCCAGACAGTCTCCCCCGTAAAACAGACTGGTGATTTTATTTTTATTTTTAAAATATATTTTTATTGACCTCAGAGAGGAAGGGAGAGGGAGGGAGGGACAGAGAAAAACATCAATGATGAGAGGGAGTCATTGATCGGCTGCCTTCTGCACGCCACACCCTGGGGATCAAACCCGCAACCAGGCATGTGCTGGGACCAGGAATCGAACCCTGACCTCCTGGTCCATAGGTCCACGCTCAACCACTGAGCCACGCCTGTCGGGCAAAGCGGTGATTTTACTGCCTGTCTACCAAAGTGAACACATATTTACTACAAAAAGGTTGGAAAACAGCAAAGCAATACAAATAATAATCACCCATAATTTCACCCTACCGGGAGACCACTGGTATTAATATTTTCTAAAACTTTTTTTAAGGTAAAATTGACATGCAAAGTGCCCAAGTCTTAAGGTGCTGGTGCTAATACCTTCAGTGACTACCCTCCTGTCTCTTTTCTACGCAGTTACACATTTATATCTTTTAGGAAAAGAATTATTCTGTACACAATTGCAACCTTTCCCTAAAGTGGCAATATAGTAGACATTTTTCCAAAGCATTAAAAATCTCCAATACCTTCATTTTTTTCAAAATGTATTTTTCTTGATTTCAGAGAGCAAGGGAAAGGGAGAGAGAGAAACATCAATGATGAGAAAGAATCATTGATTGGCTGCCCCCTGCACGACCCACATCCCACACTGGAGCCCCACACCCCACACTGGGGACCGAGCCCTGCAAACTAAGCAGGTGGCCCGACTGGGAATGGAACCGTGACCTCCAGGTTCATAGGTCGATGCTCAAACACTGAGCCACGCCGGCCAGGCTCTCACAGGCCTTCATTTTTCCTGTATTCTAGCATAGGGCTCATACATTCTCCATCAAGTCTCTACTATGAGGTCTTTAACTTGTTTCTAATTGTTCCTCGTGGTAAGTAACGTCCAGATGAGCAGCCTTATCAGTAGACCTTTAAGCACTTGCTCAAGTATTTCCACTTGCTCCCTGTAATCTTCCTCCCTCCCCGTAGTCAAACCATTAGTAGTAGAATAACTGCGTTCATAGCTGTAGTCGTGCACGTCACTTGTGCAAATGACTGTACAAGTCACGTAATCATTTTATTGGCTCTGCCTTCGGAACAATGCCGGGGGGCGGGGCAGGGGGGAAGATGAGGGCAGGAGAATGTGCTAGAATTCATCACGTCCACGTTCCCACAGGGCACACCATGTCCTGCTGAGCACACG
>NW_006295053.1:200406-210549 GCF_000327345.1 Myotis davidii | reverse complement strand
ACCCCAGGGGCCTCAGAGCTCCTCAGGCTTAGCCAACTAGGAGCCATTCTGTCAACAGACCAGTCCCAAGGTTGCTGTCCACAACCTCCCCACCCCTCCTTTCTCCTCCTCATCCTTTCTATCTATATTTATTGAGGTTAGAGAGGAAGGAAGAGAAAGAGAGAGATAGAAACATCAATGATGAGAGAGAGTCATTGATCGGCTGCCTCCTCCACACCCCACACTGGGGACTGAGCCCGCAACCCCAGGCCTGTGCCCTGACTTGAATCAAACCCTGACCTCCTGGTTCATAGGTCAGTGCTCAACCACTGAGCCACGCCAGCTGGGCCCCATCATCCTTTCTTCCTTCTTCTCTGTCCGCCCTTTTCCATCCCTTCTCCCTGCCCCCTTTTCCTGCTTCTCCTCCCCCGCCAACCTCCTTCCAGCCTCCTATTGAGTTAAGGGGAAACCTTTCTAATGCACTGAGAAAAGGTTTGATCTTTCATGTTATTGATCCCCCTCCTCCCACCTCCACCCACCTGGTGGTTCCTGGCTGTGGACGCAGGTGCAAAGGCTGGAGTTAATCACCCTCTCAGTTCAGAGGCTCGGGGCCCCTTGATGAATGTAGCTGCTCATTCGCTTTTATCCTTCCCAACTCTCCTCCCATCCCCACCCCCACAGGCGGCCACTCCAAGGTGTTCAATATACACGCTTTTGTTCCTATGCGTTCTTGCAAAAGGTGCATCGTATACGTGTATACTCGTACTTTTCTTTGCCCTTTTGTCTTGACATAATTATAGATCCACAGAAAGTTACGAAACAGTACATAGTGTCCCACGGACACTTCATCCGGCTTCCCCCATGGTGACGGGATAGAACTGCAGTTCTGGGCGAAACCAACGGATGGGGATACAATAATACTGTCAACTAGACGACAGACCTCATTCAGTGTCACCAGTGCTTGCATGCCGTGTGTGTGTGTGTGTGTGTGTGTGTGTGTGTGTGTGTGGTTCTATACTATTCAATCCCATGAATAGATTTGTGTAACAACCACCACCACAACTAAGATACAGAACTGGTGCCCTATTGTAGTCAGACTTCCCCCATCCAGGGGTTCCCCATCTCTGTTGTTCCGTCATTTCGATAATGTTATATAAATGGGGCCTCTGGAGCTTGGCTATTCTCACTAACCACAGTGCCCTTAAGCCACCTTCTTAATGCCAAGTAGCACCCCCGGGTGCACTTCCCAGAGTGTAACTATTCACCCATTGAAGGGTACTTGGGTTGTTTCCAG
Organism: Myotis davidii; assembly: GCF_000327345.1. Lineage (NCBI taxonomy): Eukaryota > Metazoa > Chordata > Mammalia > Chiroptera > Vespertilionidae > Myotis > Myotis davidii. The sequence continues at coordinate 209,276 of NW_006295053.1, read as the reverse complement.
TTCAGGGCTATTACAAATACAGCTGATGTGAACATTTAGGTACAGGAGTTTATACGAAAGTAAGTTTCATTTCTTTGGGATATAGGCCCCAAGGATGCCGTTGCTACGTCTTATGGTATTCTCTCTCTCTCTCTCTCTCTCTCTATCTATCGCTCAGTGCATGAAATTCATGCACTTGGTTGTGGGGGGAAGTCCCTCAGCCTGGATTACAAGAGGGTGGAGGCCAGGCCACTGTTGCACGATTGGGGCTGGGGAGGGACCATGGGAGGGCTCCAGGGTATGTCCAGCCCATCTCGCTCAGTCCCAATTGGTGGACCCCAGCATCAAGCTAACCTACCGGTTGGAGTATCTGCCCCCTGGTGGTCAGTGATGGTGAGCAGTTGAGCGGTCTTAGCATATCATTAGCATATTATGCTTGGATTGGTTGAATGGATGACCAGACACTTAGCATATTAGGCTTTTATTATATAGGACTAGAGGCCCGGTGCACGAATTCATGCACCAGTGGAGTCCTTCGGCCTGGCCTGCAGGATTGGGCTGAAACCAGCTGTCCAACATTCACTGAAGGGTCCCAGATTGCAAGAGAGCACAGGCCAGGCTGAGGGACCCACCGGTGCACAACTGAGGCCTGGGAGGGACTGTGGGAGGGCTCCAGGATGTGTCCAGCCCGTCTCACTCAGTCCCAATTGGCCAGACCCCAGCAGCAAGCTAACCTACTGGTCGGAGCATCTGCCCCCTGATGGTCAGTGCACATTATAGCGAGCAGGGGAGTGGCCTTAGCATATCATTAACATATTACGCTTTGATTGATTGAACAGCCGACTGGACGACCGGACACTTAGCATACTAGGCTTTCATTATATAGGATATATTTTAGTTGATTTCAGAGAGGAAGGGAGAGGGAGAGAGATAGAAACATCAATGATGAGAGAGAATCATTGATTGGCTGTCTCTTGCCCTGGGGATCAAGCCCACGGCCCCGACATGTGCCCTGACCGGGAATCAAACTGTAACCTCATGGTTCACGGTCAATGCTCAACCACTGAGCCACACCGGCTGGGCTACAGGTTGAGTTCTGTAAGAAATCGCCACACTCTTTTCCAGAGAGGCTGTACTGTGATACATTCCCATTGAGAGTGTATAAAAGACCCAGTTTCTCCACATCCTTGCCAGCACACGGTGTTATCACTGTTGTAGGTATTAGCCGCCCTGATAGGCAGACAGAGCTATCTCACTGTGGTTTCAACTGGCACCTCCCTGGTGGCTAACTGATGTTGAGCAGCTTTTCAGGGGCTTATTTGCCATCTGTGTCTTCTCTTCGGTGAAGTCTGTTCATGCCTTTGGCTCATTTCCTAAGTGGATTGTTTTGTATATTTTAATTAATGGCATAATTGGCATTTTGTTATATCGCATTCTATTTCCTAGTGTGGTTGTTTTTTTTTTTTTCAATCCCTCAGACACATCCGAGTTGCTCTGGGCACATGTAATCTACTGCTTCTAGCCGCTGCACGGGACTCTTTATCCATCTGTTCCCCCAGGAATGGACACTCAAATTCCTACAAACCCCCCCCCCCCAAATAAGTCTACAGTAAACGTCTTCTTGCCTTATGGGTCATGTGAGAATTTCTTTCTTTTTTTAATTGTTGTTCCATTTTTTTATGCATTCATTGGTTAATTCTGATATGTGCCCTGACCTGTGATCGAATCCACAACTTGGCATATCGGGATGATGCTCTAACCAACCGAGCGACCCAGCCGGGGGGGGTGGGGGGGGCCAGGAATTCCTTTGAGATTATTCGAAGGATAAGACTCGCTCTGGGGTCACAGGCCGCTCTGTCCACATGCCAACCAGCTGTGGACTCTTGCACCCTCTCCACTCCTGGCATTATCCAGCTGTCTAATGTTTCCAGGCTAAATGATATAAAGATATAATATTTTTTAAAAAATCAACTTTAGCCCAGCCGGCATGGCTCAATGGTTGAGTGTCAACCTATGAACCAGGAGGTCACGGTTTGGATTCCCGGTCAGGGCACATGCCCAGGTAAGTGGGCTCCATCCCCAGTGTGGGGCGTGCAGGAGGAAGCCGATCAATGATTCTCTCTCATCATTGATGTTTCTATCTCTCTCTCCCTCACCCTTCCTCTCTGAAATCAATAAAAATATTTGTAAAAAACTAAAAATAGAAATCTCTGGGCAGAAATCTTTAATTCTGATTAATCTAACTGATCAATTTTTTTAATCTTATGGTTTGTGCATCTGAACTTTTCTTTAAGAAGTTTATTCCTGCCTAGCTGGTTTGGCTCAGTGGATAGAGCATCGGCCTGTGGACTGAAGGGTCCTGGGTTTGATTTTGGTTAAGGGTACATGCCTGGGTTTCAGGCTTGATCTCCAGTAGGGGGCGTGCAGGAGGCAGCCAATCAATTATATATTTATATATATACGTTTATTCCTGCCCTGAGATCACAGGCATAGTCTTCAACGTTTTACATAGTTAACTTCATCCTTTTCTGGATACATTTAGGTTTGAATCCACAGGGACCCCACTTCTTCATGTGATGATAAATTTGGGATTCAGTTTTCTTTCTTTCCATAAAGGCAACCACTATTCCCCAGGTCCCTATTCCTGTGGGTCTCAAACTTGAGCATCTTATCAGAATCACTGGGCCCAACCCAGCTGACTCAGTAGGTCTGGGGTGGGACCCCAAAATGTGCATATCTAAGAAGTTCCGGAGTGAGGAGGTGGTGTCACTGATGCGGTGGAGAAAGCACACTTTGAGAATGACTGCCGGACACTAACACCTCCCACCCCATCGGCACCCTTCCCGCCCATCCCCCACCTTCCCCAGCTCTCTCTGCACCGGGGCCCCACCCCAAGCCCCTCCGGAAACACCCTCTTCCATCCTCTGGTCCAAGCCCTGAGGTTGTCCACCTGCCTCCTGGCCACGCCCCTGTAGTTACAGAGACTTGGGCAGGCGACAACCAGTCCTGTCTCCATCTACGGCCCTGCCATGGTCTTGAGCGGCTGCAGCATCCTCACAGAGACACGTCTGCAGCAGTTTCCCTAGGTCTCCAGTGACCTCCCCGCTCTGCCTCCACCCCCCTCCCAGGTCCCATCACTAGCGGTCCCATCACCAAGGTTACAGCCCCTCTGGTTTCCCACGCTCCCTCTGACCCTCCGTGGCCTTCACCCATCTCACCCAATGCACTAGCCTTTCCCTCTCTTCCATTCCTCCATACACACTGTTCATGCCCACACCCTCAATTCCCAAAACTTCCTCTCCACTGTGTGTGTGTGTGTGTGTGTATGTATATATACATATATATTATTTTTTTATTCCTCTCCTTCAGAGAGGGAGTGGGAGAGAGAGATAGAAACATCAATGATGAGAGAGAATCATGGATCGGCTGCCTCCTGCACACCCCCCACGGGGGACCCAGTCTGCAACCCAGGCATGTGCCCTTGACCAGAATTGAACCTGGGACCCTTTTGTCTTCAGGCTGACGCTCTATCCACTGAGTCAAATCGGCTAGGGCTCCACTGTATATTCACTGCTCCACCAGGAAGGAGTGTCCGCAAAGGCACGGGACATACCTATCTGGGTTTCCCCCGCCATGTATCACCAGAGCCTGACACCGTGCCTGGCACTTAGTAGGTGCCTAATAAACATTTGTAGGATGAATGAAGGAATACATCGCTCAGTCAGTCCAAGCTGCTGGCTTAGTTCCTCTCTCAGCTCCTCTCCTCCGTCCAGGCCCTCTGTCCCCCTCGCCCAGGACTCCTGGCCCTGAGACTGGGAACTGAGAGAATGATGCCTGAGGTCTCTGGGCTAAAAGTCTCTTCTGTGCCCCCAGGCATGATCGACCTCCCCAGACAACCTACAGGAAAACAGGTCCAACAAATCTCGCTAGGCCCTAGGAAACTGATCTCTCTTGCTTTGTTGTGCTGGTCAGGGCTGTGTGGAAAGGGTTACAGCACTTACAGAGAGCGGGGGCCCTCCCTCGGTCCCTCCCTGACAACTCTTGAGATTCTCCACAAAGGTCAGATGTTTCCAGAATCTCAACAGACTGCCGTGTCTGTTTAAAGAGAAAGATGAGTTCCCGGCCCCCAGCCAGGCCTCGTGGGCACTTCTCCCCGGGTTCTGCAGGCACCGGGCCAGATGCCGGGCAGAGAGCACTTCCCCTCCCCCTCCTGATGGCCCTAGGCAGGCTGGAGTTCTTCAAACCCCAAGCCTGAAGTCCCAGGGCCTGGGGAAGACTGGCATCCCCCAAACAGGGCACAACACCCACTGTTAGGGCCTGCCATGCCCCAGAAATGATGGGGGAGGGGCAGCTCCCGGTGGACGCTGAATATTTTCAGCGGAAAGGAACTGTTTTCTGACCTGTCATTGTCGAGATGAGGCTCAGAGAGGGGTGGCTGTGATGTAGAGCACCCTGGAGCCTGGCCCTGGCCGGGTAGCTCAGTTGGTTAGAGCATCATCCCAATACGCCAAGGTTGCAGGTTTGATCCCTGGTCAGGGCACATACAGGAAGCAACCAATGACTGCATCAGTAAATGGAACAATAAATCAGTATCCCTCACACCCGCTCTAAAAATCAATAAATTAGCCCTGGCCAGTGTGGCTCAGTTGGTTGGAGCGTCGTCCCATACACCAAAGGGTTGTGGGTTGGATTCCCAGTCAGGGCACAAACCCAGGTTGCAGCTTTGATCCCCAGTATCTTTTATTTTTAATTTTTAATCAATACGTTTTTAAATTACTGCAAAGCTACTATGTAAATCACTGTAAACGGAAGGGCCTGGCGGGATGCAACTGTTGGGGCGGTTGGTAGACATTCCCAGAGTTCTCCGCTATTTCCAGCTCCCTTCCTCTGGGCGTGCTCTGGGAGTTAGGTGTAGCCATGTGACTGACTCCGGCCAGTGCGATGTGGGGTGTGGTTCTCACACTTTCATCCCTTGCAAGTGGTGATCCCTGAAGCTTCAGGTTGGGATGGTGGCTTCCTAAGAAGACAGGTGCTGACTCAGGTGCTGACTCAGGGTGAGCCTTGGCGAGCCACATTGGGGATGAAGCCAAGAAATATACATCTTTGCTGTGTTAAGCCACTGAGATGCTTAGAGGTGTTTGTTACTGCGGCATCACCTAGCTTGCCCTGACTGCTGGTCAGTGGTGATGGGGGAGTTTCATGTCTTTGCCTGTAGTTTTCATCCCTTTTACAATGAGAAGATACCATTTGTCATTTTACATCAGTGGTTCTCAACCTCCTTAATGCCGCGACCCTTTCATACAGTTCCTCATGTGGGGATGACCCCCAACCATAAAATTATTTTCGTTGCTACTTCAGCACTGTAATGTTGCTACTGTTATGAATCGGCATGTAAATATCTGATAGGCAGGATGTATTTTCATTGTGACAAATTGAACATAATTAAAGCATCATGATTAATCACAAAAACAATATGTAATTATATATGTGTTTTCCGATGGTCTTAGGTGACCCTTGTGAAAGGGTCATTCGACCCCCAAAGGGGTAGCGACCCACAGGTTGAGAACCACTGCTTTACATAGTTCTACCCCATTTCTTTTTTAAAAATATATATATATTTTATTGATTTTTGAGAGAGAGAGGAAGGGAGAAGTAGAGATAGAAACATCAATGAGAGAGAAACATCCTCAATCAGCAGCCTCCTGCACACCCCCCACAGGCGATCGAGCCCACAACCCGGGCATGTGCCCTGACCAGGAATCGAACTGGTGACCTCTTGGGTCCTGGCTGGGCACTCAACCACTGAGCTACACCAGCCGGGCTACCCCATTTCTTTATTTTATTTTTTAAAATATATTTTTACTGATTTCAGAGAGGAAGGGAGAGGGAGAGAGAGATAGAAACACAAATGATGAGAGAGAATCAGGGATCGGCTGCCTCCTGCATGCCCCCCAAACAGGGGATCGAGCCTACAACCCAGGCATGTACCCTTGTCCGGAATCGAACCCAGAGCGCAGTCTGCAGGCCAACGCTCTATCCACTGAGCCAAACCGGCGAGGGCCCTCATTTCTTTAAATAGCCTCATAGCATTCTATTCTTCGGATAAACCATAATGTATTATAACTGACCGCCTTGGAGAGACCTGTAGGTTGTTTCTGGTTATCCACACTCCAAGCTACACTGTTGCAACATTTATGGGAAAGGAAGCACTGATATTTATTTTCCCGTTTTTGGTTCTTATCTGGCAGTTTGCAGCTCAGCGATCAAGAGGGTACAGAGATGAATAAGCCAAGCATGCCCGCACCCTTCCCAGGATACACGCATGAAGGGCTGGCGAGTGCTTACGTGGGCATGCGTGGAGCTGGGAGCCGGTCCCAGAAGAGCAGGGCAGAAAAGCACAGATTTACGCAACCTGAGCTGGAATGAGCCTATCTCGTAGGTCCAGGCAGATCAGTTAACGGCCTGGAAACTCCAGAGCTCTGAATGAGTTCTGACTCACGGACAGTCACCCATCAACAAGTCATCCCAGTTGACTTTCTCCCAGCACACTGTGCAGTCTTCGGGAAGGCCTTATGACATTAATCATTATAACCCTAAAAAAACACAGATAGAGGCCTCTTCCTGTTCCTTTATTTCTATTTAGGGGCTTTTTTTCCATTGCTTTTCAAGATGAAAATGGCTTTTTTTTTTTCCCCCTGATTATAAAGGAAATGTTTGCTCACTGTAAAAAATAAATAAATCAGCCGGCCGGTGTGGCTCAGTGGTTGAGTGTCAACCCATGAACCAGGAGGTCACGGTTTGATTCTGATCCAGGGCACATGCCGGGTTGTGGGCTTGATCCCCAGTGTGGGGCGTGCAGGAGGCAGCCGATCAATGATTCTCTCTCATCACTGATGTTTCTATCTCTCTCTCTCCCTCTCCGAAATCAATTTTTTTAAAAAAAATCAGGCAATACCAAAATGCATAAAGAAGAGAGTACAGCCCTGACCGGTGTGGCTCAGTGGATACAGCGTCGGCCTGCCGACTCAAGGGTCCCAGGTTCGGTTCCGGTCAAGGGCATGTACCTGGGTTGGGGGCACATCCCCAGTAGGAGATGTGCAGGAGGCGGCTGATCGATGTGTCTCTCTCATCAATGTTTCTAACTCTCTACCCCTCTCCTTTCCTCTCTGTGAAAAATCAGAGCGTCTCATCCCCTCCCTCCTGGGTAGATCCAGTAAGACTTAATAAGCCCTTAATGAGCTTAATAGAGCACCTAAACACGGCGTTATGACTCTAACCATTTACCGCACCGTGAAGAGCTCCACCTCCCGTGCCATTGGAAGGGAATTCACAGAGGAGAGGAGTGGGAAGGACGCCCTGCTCGGGTCGGAGAGTCGGACCGGCTGGTTCTATCGTCGAGTTCTAGCCCCGCCTTTGCCACTTTGCTGGTGGGCAAGTCCCTTCCCCTCTCTGAGCCTCACCTGCAAACGTGAGTGTGAGGGACAACTGTGCAGAGTACTAAGTACTAGGTGCCGGATACTAAGTAGAGGCACTGGGATTCCACTGGTTTGGCTCAGTGGATAGAGCGGTGGCCTGCAGGACTGAAGGGTCTCGGGTTCGAATCCTTTCATGGGCATCTGGGTTGCAGGCCCCTCCCCGGCCCGGGCCCTGGTCGGGCGCAACCAATCGACGTGTTTCTCTCCCATCGATGTTTCTGTCTTTCCCTCTCTCTCTAAAAATCAATGGAAAAATATCCTCCGGTGAGGATTTTAATAAAGAAATGTGGATTGTCTCTTTTAAGGCGTTCCCGTGTCTGACTCTAACTCGGGTCCTGGAAAGAACTTCCTGAGCCACCCTGCTCCTGCAAGTGGCCCCAGGCAGGCCCTGAGGCCTGTGGGTGCCTCACTCTCCTCATCCACAAAACGGAGATCCTGGCCTGGCTCTACCCGTCTGACAGGTCGGCCGGCGTGAGGTGGCGGTGAGGCACCGCCTGGGAAAGTGTTTTGGAAACTCACGTGCTTTCACTCGGGGAATGCTGCCTCATCACATCTCCGGTCCACTGCCCAGCGCGGGGAAGCGTGACGGGAGCGCTCGGTGTGACTTCCTTACGCGGGGTCCACGGGGACGGAGGGGTGTCCACGGGAGCCCCCGAGTGCCGGGCTCTGCTCTGGGGCTGGGAGACAGTGGGAGGAAAGATATACCAAGCCCTTCTTACAGAGCTGAGGTGCCTGGGGAGAGGTGGGCCACACAAAGGGTGAGAAAGGAGAAACAAGATACACTCAGGGAAAGGCCAGTGCTTGGTGGACAGGGACAAGGCAGGGGCCAGTGTAGTGGAGACCAGAGAAGGCTTCTCTGAGGCCGTCACACCTGAGCGACCAGGACAGCCGTGGCAGTACCTGGCACCACGTGTTCCAGTGCAAAAGCCCCGAGGCAGGAACACCCTCCAGGTCAAGGAGGGGGCAGCGCCGGGAGGCGGGCCAGGGTTTAAGCCAGCGGTTCTCAACCTGTGGGTCGCGACCCTTTTGGCGGTCGACCGACCCTTTCACAGGGGTCGCCTAAGACCATCCTGCATGTCAGATATTGACATGACGATTCATCACAGTAGCAACATGACAATAATGTTATGATTGGGTCACAACCTGAGGGACTGTATTTAAAGGGCCAGAAGGTTGGGAACCACTGGTTTAAGCAGAGGCGACATAGGATCTAGTTCGTGTGGTATTAAGATTGCCCTCCAGACCTGGAGGGTATCACGCTAAGTGAAATAAGTCAGTCAGAGAAAGACAAGTCTCCCATGATCGCAATCATGTGTGGAATCTAAGTAACAAAATACATGGATGAACGGAGTGGATCCGGAGACATGAAAGCATAGAACAGAGGGTGAGATCTTGGAGGGAAGGTCGGGGAGGGTG
>NW_006295053.1:195671-200341 GCF_000327345.1 Myotis davidii | reverse complement strand
AGTTCACACAAACACTCCATCCATGCTTTTGTTCCGGCCCTCCGGTCCAGTTTAAGAACCCATTGTGGCCCTCGAGTCAAAAAGTTTGCCCACCCTTAGCATAGATGCATAACCCATGGACACACAGACAGGGGTGGTGAGGGCCTGGCGGGGCGGGCAGGGGCAGACTAGAGGGAGTCAATGGGGGGAAAACGGGGGACATATGTAATACTGTCAACAATAAAGAATTATTTTAAAAAAAAAGAAAAAGAAATAGGCTACAAGCAACCAAAGGGGAAAAAATATCACCCTCCATTGGGATTGCAGTGCCATCTCCCACAGGCTGTGTTGGGCACCCCAGAAAAATCTGAGGGCCAGCAAGAGCTAAATCTGAACCAGCCCAAACGTCAGAACTTGCATACTAGCAGAACTGAGACACAGAGTTCAGACAGGCAGCTGGTCTAGGCGGGTCACCCTGCTGCTCCATTCCCTGGTTGGCATTCGGCCCAGGCCTCTGACCCCTCCTCTGCTCCCCCCCTGCCCCCCGAGGCCACCCCGCCAGGGGAGGATGGGAGGGTGTCTTCACTGAGGCCACAAGGGCTGGACGGGGGCCCAGTGCCCCAAGGTTTCCCGCTTGGGCCTCAGCCACGGAGACCCACAGACTGGGCTCCGGAGAGAAAATGCATTGCCCAGCTGGGCCTCCTCCTGCACCGCCAGGCCCGGGCCCTCCGCCCTCAGCTGGCAGGGGCAGGGAGGAGGGGCGGGCCTCCGGGCCCAGCCAGCCAAGAGCAACCTGATCCAGCAGGAAACGGGCCTTCAGCCAGACCAAGCACCAACCCAGCACCTGGAGTCTTTGTTCCCTTTATTCCTGTTGCAAACTTTCCCAGGCACCTGCACCTGGGCCTGGCCAGGGCTCCCACGAGATCCGGTAGCCCGACGGGGTGAGACCCCGAGGGAGTTCTCGTGGTATTATAACAACAACAACCATGATAACAGCATCCACTTTCGGCACTCTGACTACACGCGGGTGTCATTTCGTTTAACCCTCACACCAGACCCGTGAGGCAACAGCTATTATCATCCCCATTACACAGATTAGGAAATAGAGGCACACGGAGGGGTGATAATTTTGCGGTATAAGGAAGTCACAACAGCCCGGGCTTCGGACTCAACACACCCCATCCCCACGTGCGTCTATGACCTTGGACTAGGCACACGTGCATGTTACCAAGCCTGTCGCCTGATTCTGACCTCGGTGGACGGCTGTGCAGATGAAATGATTTGAGGACCTCACAGCCTCCGGCGCCTGGCTCCCGAGCCAGACACACCTTGCCACCCTCCTCCCCCACTTCTCACAGCTCCGTGACCTTCAGCATGTGACCATCACTCAGCCTCAGTTTCCTCACCAAAGAAATCAGACAATAATATTACCTCATGGGCCCGGGGGACACCTGGAGCCCATCTGTCTCTCTCTCTCTCTCTCTTTTTAATTTAGCACTTTAGCCCTAGCTGGTTTGGCTCAGTGGACAGAGCGATGGCCTGCAGAGTGAAGGGTCCCAGGTTCGAGTCCAGTCAAGGGCACATGCCTGGGTTGTGGGCTCGATCCCCAGTAGGGGGTGTGCAGGAGGCAGCCAATCAATGATTCTCTCTCATCATTGTTTCTATCTCTCTCCCTTCCTCTCTCTGAAATCAATAAAAATATAAAAAACCTTAGCACTTTGTTTATTTATTTATTTATTTAGTATTTATTGTTAATCTTCACCCAAGAATGTTTTCCGTCTGATTTTTAGAGAGAACAGAAGGTAGAGGGAGAGACCGAGAGAGAGAGAAACATTGATGTGAGAGAGACATATCGATTAGTTGCCTCCTGCATGAGTCCCGAGGGGTCTGGGGGTCAAGCCCGCAACCAAGGTACGTGCCCTTGACCGGAATCAAACCCGGGACCCTTCGGTCTGCAGGCCCACGCTTTATCCACTGAGCCAAACGGGCCAGGGCTGGAGCCCATCTCTTGAAATGCCTGCCACACTCCTGAGACCATCTGAGAAAGATGTTGTTTTATACAAAGCTGCCTTCTTTACTTTCCACCCAAATAAACACAGACACACAAATGGAAAAACCAGTCTTGGAACCACTCTCCCCTTGAGACAAAAGCCAGTCTTACTCATACCGCTGGGCTCAGTGGATTCTCTCAGAAGAAAAACCAGAAGTGACTGCTCGGGTCACCACGTGGCTAACAGAGTTCTCTCCAGTTCCACACCCTGAGACAAGACGAGTGATCCCACTCGAGACGCACATGCCAAGTGTAGGGGAGATCCACCAGGGATTTCAGCCATAAAAACAACAACAAAATGCCTTTTCCTATAAACCAGCCAATATTTATCAAGTTCTGGTTGTCCACAAAGGTGCTATGGGCCTGTATGGTTTGTGTCCCCGATATCAGGGGATAAACATGAAAACATAAGCACTCGTCCAGCCAGAATGGCTCAGTGGTTGAGCATCGACCTATGAACCAGGAGATCACGGTTCGATTCCCAGTCAGGGCACATGAGTGGGTTTCGGGCTCGATGCTCAGTGTGGGGCGTGCAGGAGGCAGCCGATCAATGATTCTCTCTCATCATTGATGTTCCTATCTCTTTCTCCCTCTCCCTTCCTCTCTGAAATCAAGAAAAATACATTAAAACAATAAAATAAAACATCAGCATACATCTGTTGTAGGTATACCTCAGGAGGGTGGTCCCACTTTTCCGATTCCCAATGCACACTTTGGGGATCAATTGCTCTTCTCTAGCCTCATGCTGCCATTCAAGTAGGGGCTGCCAATCACCCTACATCCCTGCCCCTGGCCACAGGGATTGGTCCAAGGGAACAGCATGTAATCCAGAAAAACCAAGTCTATCAGAGCTCTCCCAGGAGGTAAACATTGGAGTGAAGACACGATGAGTGGCAAGAGAGGAGCCATCATGGCCTCTCGGATTCCTGTGGTCCCTAAGGCAGGCTCCGCCTACTCATTCCCTGGTGCTGCGGTTCAATGAGCCAATAAATTCCTGTCTGTTCCTGGCCTCACCCAACCACCAGGCATTGGTCGAACGGCCATAAACACAACAGAGCAGTAGGAGAGATGTCACGGGCAAGACTTGAGGATTTGCCAAATGAAAGGTTTTTGGTTTTATTTTTTTAATATATTTTATTGATTTTCCACAGAGAAGAAGGGAGAGGGATAGAGAGCTAGAAACATCGATGAGAGAGAAACATTGACCAGCTGCCTCCTGCACACCCCCCAGTGAGGATGTGCCCGCAACCGAGGTACATGCCCTTGACCGGAATCGAACCTAGAGCGTCAGTGGATAGGCTGACGCTCTATCCACTGAGCCAAACCGGTTCGGCAAGTGAAAGTTTTAAGCAATCAGGCTGTGAGGTCAGACTCAGACAAGAACACCTCATGCATTCAAGTCAACAAATATTTATTCAGCCCTTACTTGTTATGCACTTAGGACATAGCAGCGACCGAGAGAGACGAGGTCCCATTCCTCACTGGGAGTTGTCAGAGGGACTTCCTAGAGTTGGAGAGGCTCGAGGAGGTCACCCAGGGATGGTACAACGTGGCCCGGCAGAAACGGGGGCGGGGAGAAAAGCATAAATAAGAACGTGAAGGTATGAGACTGTAGTGTCCCTGAAGGCACAATGTCTTGTATCTCCATAGTGCCTGGCTACAGTGGGCACTCAATAAGTGTTTATGGTCCAGCTGGCGTGGCTCAGTGGTTGGGCAGGGTACATGGCTGGGTTATGGGCTCAATCCCTAGTAATGAGGGCCTGCAGGAGACAGCCAATCAATGATTCTCTCTCATCATTGATCTTGATATTTCCATCTCTCTCTCCCTTTCCCTCTGAAATCAATAAAAATATATTTTAAAAAATAAGTGTTTATTGCATGTATGAATGAGCGAAAGGATGAATGAATGAATGAATGAGGTCAAGTACAAGTCATCTGGGGGGCAAGGCAGGCCATCCAGCTGGGCTGGAGAAGAGCTACTTTTAGAGAAGGTAACGCTGAGGAAGGGAGACTGAAGCCAGGCCACAGAGGACCTCAATGAAAAATGTGGACTTTGCATGGGCCACATCACACAGTCCCAGGGCGGGGACGGGCTGGCCCCGGCGGCAGAGCGGCTCCCGTAGGCCCTGTGTGGCCCCCCCATCTCTGTTGTGGTCGCCACACCCAGCCAGACTCCACCCAGCACCCTAACCAGCACCCAAGGTCATGCCCCAGACACCACCGCCCTCCTGGCTCCTGGGCCAAACTGCCAGCTCAGCATTTCTGCCCAGCCTGTAATTTACATATGACCACGCTTGGCCCTCTGCAGACATACACCCGCTGCGGCAGCTGCCGGAATAGGAGAAAAGGTCTGGTGTCCACCCCAACCCTGGCACCTGGGCTGCAGAGGGGGTTGAAGTCCCTAAGGGAGGCTGAGGCTGGGCACAGCCTGGGTCACCATACTTGGCTCCATGGCCTAGGATTAGGCAGACAGCGCCCTCTTGTGGCCAGGATCCACCCTGCACCTTGGTCTTTTGGGACAGTAAAAATTTGCCTTTAATTTTTCAATTTTTATTTATTTTTTTAAAAATATTTTTTATTGATTTAAGAGAAGAAAGGAGAGATAGAAACATCAATGATAAGAGATAGCCACTGATCGACT
>NW_006295053.1:193569-195408 GCF_000327345.1 Myotis davidii | reverse complement strand
GAGCGTTCACGAGGCAGCTGGTCGATGTTTCTAACTCTCTATCCCTCTCCCTTCCTCTCTGTAAAAAATCAATGAAATATATTTAAAAAAAAGAAAATATCGGCCTAGCCAGCATGGCTCAGTGGTTGAGCGTCGACCTCTGAACCTGGAGGTCAGGGCATATGCCTGGGTTGCGGGCTCAGTCCCCAGTAGGGGACGTGCAGGAGGCAGCTAATCCATGATTCTCTCTCATCATTGATGTTTCTATCTCTATCTCCCTCTCCCTCCCTGTCTGAAAGATAAACTCAATAAAAGTATTTTTTTTAAAAAAAAAAGAAGAAAATATCTTTCTGAAAAGCCAAGCACACAATTTAATCCTTTAAATTAGACAGACTGCCTGTCAAGGAATGTCATAGTAAAGACTTTTGGAAAAAGCTGTTTCAGATTTTCCAAGGCCCAAGCAAATTTTTCCGACTCTGATTTCCTTGAACACTTATGTGCTGAGGAGGAAGAATGAGATGTCCGGACATGGCTGTTTTAGTTCCTTGTCGGCTCCGCGAAGGGTCTCCCCGGGCCAGTCTGTTCCGTGAGGTTACGCCACAGGCCCCCCACCGCTTTGTAATACTTTTTTTTTTTAATTTTTTTAATATATATTTTATTGATTTTTCACAGACAGGAAGGGAGAGGGATAGAGAGTTAGAAACATCGATGAGAGAGAGGCATCGATCAGCTGCCTCCTGCACACCTCCTACTGGGGATGTGCCCGCAACCCAGGTACATGCCCTTGACCGGAATCGAACCTGGGACCCCTCAGTCCGCAGGCCGACGCTCTATCCACTGAGCCAAACCGGTTTCGGCTGCTTTGTAATTCTAACAGCTCCAGCAGGGCAGGTAGCTGCCTCCTCGGCTAAAGGAAATGCCCAAGCAGAGGGCTCCTCTGTAGACATTCCTTGGCTCTGAACACGCGGCTTTTCACCTCGATCGTGTTTGTTTACCGTGGGGGCCAGCCCGGGAGTGGCGGCGATGTTAACGCGTTTTACAAGCATTTCTGTCTGTGTTCGGTAACGTCACGCCCTGTTTACGTTCTAGTGGGTGGTGGTGTGTCTGTGTGGAGGATGACGGCGAGTCCGGCACAACTCGAGACAGATTCTGATCTCAGGGGCCGGGATCCACCTTAGACACAACACCCACACAGGACACAACCTGCACACAGCCACAAGTCAGCGGGAGAGTAAACGAAACATGCAGGTGCTGAGGGCAAGAATCAGGGTGGGTGGAAGGCTGACAGCAGGATACTTGCTGCACAGAGAGCTTGAGAGGAGTCTGGGAGCATGCCAGACCCACGGACTGAGGCCTTCGGGGGCTGGAGTGATTGTCAAGGAGGAAGCCGGCATCTACCCATCTTTGGAGACACAGCCATTATTCCCCCACAGCATGAGGCCCACCTGGACCGCCTCTGAGTCTTGCACCCTTGCCAAAGACCCCACAGGCCTTCCTCCTTCCTTCTGCCCACCGCCAGGCTGCCCGTGATCAAACAGGAACCACATGATCAAACACGACCAGGGCCCTAGCTGGTTTGGCTCAGTGGCTAGTCCAGGGGTCGGCAAACTTTTTGATTCAAGGGCCACAATGGGTTCTTAAACTGGACCGGAGGGCCGGAACAAAAGCATGGATGGAGTGTTTGTGTGAACTAATATAAATTCAAAATAAACATCATTACATAAAAGGATACGGTCTTTTTTATTTTTAGTTTTATTCATTTCAAACGGGCCGGATCCAGCCCGCGCGCCGTAGTTTGCCCCCGGCTGAGCTAGTCCCACCCACCCACTCCAGCCTTCCCTCTGAGATTCAGGAGCTGTG
>NW_006295053.1:191133-193533 GCF_000327345.1 Myotis davidii | reverse complement strand
CTGTGTGGGTCTTGCAGGAGGCAGCCGATCAATGATTCTCTTTCATCGTTGATGTTTCTCCCTCTCTCAATTTCTCTCTCCCTCTCCCTTCCCCTCTGAAATCAACAAAAACCCTATGTAATAAAACCCTAATATGCAAATCGACCAAACAGTGGAATGACCAGTCGCTATGGCGCACTGACCACCAGGGGGCAGATGCTCAATGCAGGAGCTGCCCCTGGAGATCAGTGTGCTCCCACAGGGGGAGCACTGCTCAGCCAGAAGCTGGGCTCTCGGCTGGCGAGTGCAGCAGGGGTGGCGGGAGTCTCTTCTGCATCCATGGCAGTACTAAGGACCCCTTGCGGGGAGTGGGCCTAAGCTGGCAGTTGGACATCCCCTGAGGGGTCCCAGACTGCATGCAAGAGGGCTCAGACTGGGCTGAGGAACCCCTTCCCCCCCAGTGCACGAATGTCATGCACCAGGCCTCTAAAAACAACACACAAACAACAAACATTACTAGGGATACGGGGCCCACTTGTATACCTCTCACTGCCCCTAAGGCTGTGCGTGGGGGCATCCGGGTACCCCTTGCCAGTACAACCTTTGTTGAGGTACTATTGGTTACACCTCTATCCTGGCCCTGCCTGCGTATCAGAAGGGAGCAGACTAAGTCCTTTGGATCTATAGAGTGGGGAAGGCTCCCAACTCCAGAAGCCAGGAATTCTCCATCACTGTGCCCACAGATGGGGCTGCAGCACACACACGTGCCAGCCGTCCACTCTGACTGTGACTAGCCTGGAAGTCAGTCCTGGTTGGTCCCAGGGTGCAGCACAGAGGGAGCCGTGTGGCTGGAGGGCAGGAGGAGTCAGCTGTCTTTAATCACATCTCAGACAGGGAAGGTTATTAGGGAGGAATGTTGGGCGTGGGGATGCGGAATTCCTCCGGGCCTGTCTATGCTCCGCTAGCGATTATTCGAAAGACAAACAGAGGCCAGTTTACTCACTGACGGTGGGATATGAAGGGGACCAGGGAGGTGCTCAGTGAGAAGGCAATTCAACTGAAGACAAACAGATGCACCACACAGCTGGGAACATTAGGACATCAGGTGAAGAAACGATAGGGGCAGAAATAGACTATGGGGGACCAGCTAGAATTGTAAGAAATACGAATCCTGCTCTGTTAACCGTGATTGTTTTGTTCTGATGAACGAAGGCACCTTCTAACCTGGCTGCAAGTTGCATGCGGGACCTGCGGGCTCACCTGGAAACGCAGCCCATCCTCTCCGCCCAGGAGCTGCCTATCATCAGGGAAAGATTAATCACCTTGTTGCCGAAACCAGAGCCGCCAGCCCTTTGATGACCCCCAGCCTTTGCACCCACAGGCCTTTGGCAATCTCCAGCCCCGGTGACCTGTACGCTGCCCATTTGGCATTCCCTTCCCCATGTAATCTTTGTCCTTCTACCCAATATAAGCAGCTGGCTTAAGGCGAGGGGTAGAGCAGATATTTGTAGGCGGCCTGCTGCCCTCCCATACGGCGGCATTATTGGAATAAACGCTCACAGATGACTCAACCCTGTCTCTGCTTAACTGGCTCAGGCAGCCCCTGTTGTCCAGTTACAGAAAGACCAAGCCACCTTCTCACCAGCCCATTTCCAACTCCTGGGGTCATCTCTGCATTTGGATTACCCCCAGGACTTCGAACCCCTCAGAGGCAGCCCCCTCTCATGACCATAGATTAGGACAGTGGTCGGCAAACCGCGGCTCTTTGGCCCCTTGAGTGTGGCTCTTCCACAAAATACCACGTGCGGGCGCCCACGTACAGTGCGACTGAAACTTCGTGGCCCGTGCGCAGAAGTTGGTTTTCGGTGGAAGAGCCACACTCAAGAGGTCAAAGAGCCGCATGTGGCTCTCGAGCCGCGGTTTGCTGAGCCGCAGTTTGCCGACCACTGCGTCTAGGCTTCCGAGAGCCCAGTAGGTAAAACTTCTGTCCGTGTGGAAGCCTGTCCCCGGGCAAAGCTGGAGAAGGGACAGTTCCTCCTCCCCCCTCGCCAAGGAGCTGTGTGTGCAGGAACATCCGTGCCCGGAGGCCAGGGCGCCCACGCCGGTTGGTACTTACCCGCCGGGAGCCCATTGTGCAGGCTCCTGTGGTGACAATCTCCGCCAACTCCCCCATGGAGCACAGGTGGTGTCCTGGGCGTGTTTTCACCTTCTCCCAGCTTGGGGCTGGAGGCGGGGCTTTCTCTGCTCCAGCTTCGCTGAGTCCCCGCGAGCACAGCTGGAGCTGAACAGACGGGTTTCGGGAGGTAGAAGCTTTATTTTTAGCCGCACGGCCTCTGTGATTCTGTCTCTATGGAGATACCAGGCAAGGGGCCACCAGGCTCTAGGCTTTTCCTGCCGGTGAGGGAAGCGGTCCCTGGAGGC
>NW_006295053.1:190067-190655 GCF_000327345.1 Myotis davidii | reverse complement strand
CGGTCCTGGGTTTGATTCCAATCAAGGGCACGTACCTCGGTCGCAGGCTCCTCCCTGGCCCCGGGCCCTAGTTGGGGCCTGGGCAGGAGGCAACCAATCAATGTGTTTCAATCACATGGATATTTCTGTCTTTTCCTCTCTCTTCCACTCTCTCTAAAAATCCATGGAAAAATATCCTTGGGTGAGGATTGAAAAAAAAAAAAAAGAAGAGCTAAAAACTCATGTCCCACCCGGCCAGTGTGACTCAGCGATTGGGCGTTGACCCATGAACCAGGAGGTCAGGGTTCGATTCCCAGTCAGGGCACATGCCCGGGTTGTGGGCTCCATCCCCAGTAGGAGGTGAGCAGGAGGCAGCTGATGAATGATTCTCTTATCATTGATGTTGCTCCCTTTCTCTCTCTGAAATCAATAAAAATATATTTAAACAAACAAAAAAATACCTCACGTTCCTAATCTGCCTTACCTCTCGGTGGCCACGTGACACCGGCCTGCTCGGTGAGATGAGAGTAGAAGGGTGCTCGGGAATTTCTGGGAAACCTCTGGTTAGAAAAGGGACCGGGGTCACTGGTGTAGCCTCTTTCTTCCTCC
>NW_006295053.1:181231-182482 GCF_000327345.1 Myotis davidii | reverse complement strand
TGTGGGGCGTGTGGGGAGGCAGCTGATCCATGATTCTCTCTCATCATTGATGTTTCTATCTCTCCCTCTCCCTTCCTCTCTAAAAAATCAATAAAGGGGAAAAAATACATGAAGAGACTACGTTCGCTTATACACTCCACAAAGTCAGGGGTATCCCTGATCCCCAGGAATTGATGGAAAATGTTGGCCAGGACAGAGCCCTTCGACATCAACCCAGAGGCTTGCCTGCACCTTGGCATGAGTCCCGTGTTGGGGGCTACGGTAATTCAATAAGCTGCCCTCGGACCTAATTGCACTGGTACCTGCTCTATATTTCCCCGTCACGACCACAAGAAACCCGTGTCGCCCTAGCTGGTTTGGCTCAGTGGATAGAGCGTCAGCCTGCAGACTGAAGGGTCTTGGGTGCGATTACAGTCAAGGGCACATTCCTGGGTTGCAGGCTCGATCCCCAGTGGGGGGCATGCAGGAGGCAGCCGATCCATGATTCTCTCTCATCATTGATGTTTCTCTCTCTCTCCCCCCTCTTCCTTCCTCTCTGAAATCAATAAAAATATATTTTTTTAAAATTAAAAAGACACCAGTGTCGCGAAGATCATGAGGTGGGCGTGGCGCTGGGCTGTTGAGCCCATTTTGGTTCCCAGGCATCATCCCTTCCTTTTCTGCGGCCGCCCACATCCCCCTCACCTCTCTCTCAGCCCTCTGGCTCAGCGTCCGGAAGTCTCCTCTTTCTTCTCTTTCCAAAGCAGGGGCGGCCTTCTGACCCTCGCCAACCTTCCCTCTCATTTTCCATTTGTCATTCTGCAAAGGCCGCTGGTGATTCAGCATCCTCCTCAGCAGCCAGGATACAATTAGTCCAGGCCAAGGGACCTGACTTCCCGTAGCCAGGAGCTCACTGGCAAACCCTGCCACCCACCCCCCCAGGACTCGGTAAGCGCTAGCTCCTTCCTGGCGATGCTCACGCGCCAGCCAGGTCTGAACGGCAAAGCCCCATTGCCCTCGGGTTCCTGTCTTCTGTGGCCTCCGCCCGCGTCCCCCCTCTCTGCTCCTAGCGACAGGCCTGCTCTGTCTTTCGTCATCTCTCCCTGAACCGAACAGAAAGCTCCTTTCAATGGTCCTCCCTGGCAGTGCTCTGTGACAGTTAGGCCTGCTTCCCCCATTATAACAAGTAATATACGCTCATTAAAGAAAAATCCAGTTAAGTAGGAAGATGGAATAAGGGAAAATAACTCCCTGTCCCGTGACCTAAACCAG
>NW_006295053.1:179542-180815 GCF_000327345.1 Myotis davidii | reverse complement strand
GCCGGCCCACGGGCCGTAGTTTGCCCACGGTTGACCTAAACCCAGCTTAGTTAATATCGCAGTACCTTCTGGGAGGTGTTATGACTTGTTCATTTTGGAGTGCTTTCTTTTAAAAATTTCCTTCTAGCCCTACCCGGTTTGGCTGAGTGGATAGAGTGTTGGCCTGTGGACTGAAAGGTCCCAAGTTCGATTCCGGTCAAGGGCACATGCCCGGGTTGTAGGCTCCATCCCCAGTGGGGGGTGAGCAGGAGGCAGTCAATCCATGATTCTCTCTCATCATTGATGTTTCTATCCCTCTCTCCCTCTCCCTTCCTTTCTGAAATCAATAAAAATATATTTTTAAAAATTTCCTTCTAAATCTGAACTCTCATGGCTAACCTTTGCAGACCCTGTGACAAAACAATTAATGCAATTTCTGCAGAGATTCTAACCTTAGTGCCTTCATTTCTGAAGTTTCCAGTTTTTCTATGGGGGGGCCTATGTTGCTCTGGTAATCACAAAAATGTAACATCTGTGATGTGGGCTGAATTGCGTCCCCCCAAATTCCCATGTGGAAATCCTCACCCCCCAGTACCCCAGAACATGACTGTATTTGGAGGGAGATAGGGTCTTGAGAGAGTTTGGGAGACCTGATTCTGGACCTACACTTACCTGAGCTTGGCGGTTCAGATCCCAGCTCAGCTGTTTTCTTCCTGTGTTCAACGTTTCTCATCTGTAAAATGAGGTCACAAAAACATGGGGATGGGGACTCAATGAATGAATGCAGCCGAAGTGATACGTTTGAATGAATGCATCTAAACTCCTCTGTCCAGTAGAATAGCCACCAGCTGCACACACCTGCTAAACGTCTGAAATGCTCATTTTTTAAAATAATTTTTATGTTTACCACTGAGCCATACCAGTTGGGCCTATTTCATTTGAAAAAAAAAAAAAAGGTTAGTCCCAGCCAGTTGGCTCAGTGGATAGAGCATTGGCCTGAGGACTGAAGGGTCCTGGGTTCGATTCCTGGTCAGCGCATATGCCTGGGTGGCAGCTTGATCCCCACTAGGGGGTGTGCAGGAGCCAGCAGATCAATGATTCTCTCTCTCCCTCTCTCTTCCTCTCTTTCTCTTTCTCTCTCTCCCTCTCCCTTCCTCTCTGAAGTCAATAAAAATATTTTTTTTAAAAAATCCAGCTTTTAAATGAGGCTATCATTTAAAGGAGAACTCACAGTTTTGGTCCCCAAAGATAAAATTCAAGCTTCTAAATTAAAGTCATACTTTTTTAAATCTTG
>NW_006295053.1:178410-179042 GCF_000327345.1 Myotis davidii | reverse complement strand
TTTTTTTAATATATTTCTTATTGATTTCAGAGAGGAAGGGAGAGGGGAGAGAGAACTAGAAACATCAATGATGAGAGAGAATCATTAATCGGCTCTCTCCTGCACGCCCCACAGTAGGGATCGAGCCCTCAACCGGAACATGTACCCTTGACCAGAAATCGAATCGTGACCTGGTTCATAGGTCGATGCTCAACCACTGAGCCACACCGGTTGGGCTCCCACTCTTTTCCACTCTCTAAGCATCAATGGAAAAATATCCTTGGGTGAGGATTAACACGAAAATGAAGTAACACGCAGCTAGTAGGATGCCTGCCGTGGGCCCCGTGGTTTGCACTGTGTCACTGTAGGGCTATCATGAGACAGCGCTGGCTTGAAACAACGCCTGGCACGAAGCGATCGCCACTGTGGCTATTGTCGCTGTTTAGTGCCTGGCACATGGTAAGTGCTTTTCAAGTGGCAGTTTTTGTTCTGAAGGGTCTCACCGTGCCCTGTGCCCCCGCTTTGGAGATCTGTGCCTGGAACACATTGTCTGATTCCCTGCCCAGCTTGTCCTATCCACCCACCGTAAGTGCTTTTGGACTTACCTTTCATCTTTCATTTTCATCTCCCCCCGCGCCCTGACCTCTCCAGGG
>NW_006295053.1:176643-178253 GCF_000327345.1 Myotis davidii | reverse complement strand
ACACACACACACACACACACACACACCACTCTTGGCCATCATCGATCTGTTTCCTCCCCAGACCCCGCATATCTGAGGCCTGGTCTGTGATGCTAAGATAGATGGAACGTTGCCAGCAGGGGCTGATGGCAGGCTGCCAAGGGGCTGCCCAAAGCGGCCTTTCCCCTGACAGATCCACTCCCGGGGCTCCCAGGCCCACCCGCAGCCTGGCAGCTGGTGGAGCGGAGCGCGGAGGCTCAGCTGCGGACCTGGAGGGCTGGTCTCTCGGGAGAGCAACGCGCACGCCAGATGGCAATCCTGGGCACAGCCCGCAGGGTGAGAACAGTTTCGTTTTAAAAAGAAAATATCTCGATCAGCCACTTGGGTTGAGGAAGCGGAGGTGCCAGGGACATCGCTGAAGGGAGATGGTTAACCACAGGGAAATAAACACCGTCACGGGGTTTGTTAACAGAAACTTGGAGACAGGGACCCCCCAAAAAGAGAGAATTCAAGGGAGAAGTTGAAAGAAATGAAGGCGGGTGGAGTGGGACAATATGGCAGGTGCCACAGCCTGGGAGAAATTCCAGTGAGAAATTCCCAGTGGTAGGGACACCTGCATTTTACTGCCTGTCATGTATATACTAGAGGCTCAGTGCACAAAATTCATGCAAGAGTAAGCCTTTGCAGCCCTGGCTGCCTCGTGGCCCCACCCCCGCCCCCAGGTCATTCTGGAAAGTCATTCTGCACTCTGGTCTAATTAGCATATTAGCTCTTTATTATATAGGATGGTGCCAGATGGGTACTAGGTTTATTGGGGTGATCACTTTGTAAGTTATATCAATGTCTAATCATGCAGTTGTACATCTGAAATTACTATAACAGTGTACATCAACTGTAATTGAAAAATATTTACATATCTTTTTGTTAATTCTCACCTGAGGATATTTCTCTGTTGATTTTTTTTTTAGAGAGAATGGAAGGGAGGGGGGAGAGATAGAGAGAGAGAAACATCGATGTGAGAGAGACACATTGATTGGTTGCCTCCCTACAACCAAGGTACATGCCCTTGACCGGAATCAAACGGACGACCCTTCAGTCCACAGGCCGATGCTCTATCCACTGAGCCAAACCGGTGAGGGCCCAACCTACATTTTTGTATCAGAAAGAGAATATGTAGTCTTTGCCGTTTGCAATCCTTTTATATTATTTTGTATCTAAAGTGTAATTTTCAAGATATCAACTGTCTGGGTTCACATATGAAAACGTTTTACATTTAACCTCCTAAGAAGAAAAGTCATCTTTAAATTATGCAATTTCCAACTTTTATGCAATTTTTCAAAGTACTTTTATTTTTTAAATAGGTTTTATTTATTTATTTATTTTTTTTGAGAAAAAGAAGGGAGACAGAGAGACAGAAATATCAATCAACTGCCTCCTAGAGACCCCTTACTGGGGATTGAGCATGTGACCTGGAATGGAACTGTGACTTCCTGGTTCATAGGTCAACACTCAACCACTGAGCCACTCTGGCCAGGCCCCAGCTTTTATGCAATTTTTAGACCAGCAGGAAGCCCAGAAGCTGACTTAAGTGTTTGGGTACTTGCTCCCTGAGTGTTGGGACTGTGAGTGGC
>NW_006295053.1:174203-176473 GCF_000327345.1 Myotis davidii | reverse complement strand
GGTGTGAGAGACACACATCGATGGGTTGCCTCCTGCACATGCCCCGACCAGGGGTGGGGGGGGGATTGAGCCTGCAACCGAGGTACATGCCCTTGACCGGAATCGAACTGGGACCATTCAGTTTGTGGCCCAATGCTCTATCCACTGAGCCAAACCAGATAGGGCACCACTGACCCTCTTTTAAAGTAAATTTTTATTTATTTCAAAGAGGAATGGAAAGGGAGAGGGATAGAAACATCAATGATGAGAGAGAATCATTCATCAGCTGCCTCCTGCACACCCCGTACTGGGGATCGAGCCTGCCCCCAGATGGCCCGCGGGCCGTAGTTTGAGGACCCCTGCAACCATTTCCAGGTGCGCAGTTCAGAGGCATTCAGCACATTCACATTACTGTGTGGCCATCACCACCACCCACCTCCAGAGCTATTCCACCTTCCCACACAGGAGTTCCTGCCCCATTAAAAACTAACTCTCAAGGCCTAACCGGTTTGGCTCAGTGGATAGAGCATTGGCCTGCGGACTGAAAGGTCCCAGGTTCGATTCCGGTCAAGGGCATGTACCTGGGTTGCGGGGCAGCTGATCGATGTTTCTCTGTCATCGATGTTTCTAACTCTCTATCCCTCTCCTCCTCTCTGTATATATTAAAAAAAAAAAAAGATGGGGAGGGAGGGAATGTGACTTTAAAGATGTAGGAGGGGGATCCCGGTTTCCCAGCCAGCATTGGCCTCTTTTCATGCTGAGTCGCTCCTTTTCATTTAGCAGAATATCGAAGCTGAGAAGAAGCCGATGAGCGCCCTGGATGAGCCTGTTTCTCACTGGAGACCAAGATTGACACTGAATGTGATGGTGGATGACTTTGTCTTTGACGGGTCCTCCCTGCCGGCCGATGTGCATCGATACATGAAGATGTAAGTGCACTAGTCTAACCGGTGACTGAGGCTTACGTGACTGGCTTTGAGCATCAGTTTGCTCTGTGTTGTCAGCAGAGGAGGCGACCGCAATGGTGTAGGGTTGGAGGAAGCCCCTCAGGATGGTGACCCACCAAAATCCAAAAATGGATTGGTCATACCTGCATTTTTTAAAGGAATGGAAAGGGAGAGGGATAGAAACATCAATGATGAGAGAGAATCATTCATCAGCTGCCTCCTGCACACCCCGTACTGGGGATCGAGCCTGCCCCCAGACATGTGCCCTTGATGGGAATCAAACCCAGGACCCTTCAGTCTGCAGGCCGACACTCTATCCACTGAGCCAAACCAGATCCGGCACCACTGACCCTCTTAACCATTTTCAGGTGCGCAGTTCAGAGGCGTTCAGCACATTCACATTACTGTGCGGCCATCACCACCATCCACCTCCTGAGCTATTCCACCTTCCCACACAGGAGCTTCTGCCCCATTAAAAACTAACTCTCATTTTGGCTCGGTGGATACAGCGTCAGCCTGCGGACTGAAGGTTCGATTCCGGTCAAGGGCATGTACCTGGGTTTGGGGGGGCTCCCCAAGAGGAGATGTGCAGGAGGCAGCTGATCGATGTTTCTCTCCCATCGATGTTTCTAACTCTCTATATCTCTCCCTTCCTCTCTGTAAAAAATCAATAAAATATATTTAAAAACAACAACAAATTAACTAACTCTCAAACACACACACACACACACACACACACACACACACAAAACCCCCTAAACTCTCCATTCTCCCCGCCCCCGGGCAACAGCCATTCTCCTTTCTGTCTCTGTGAACCTGACTCCTCCAGGCGCCTCGCAGAAGTAGAACCAGGCAGTCTTGGTCCTCTGGAGCCTGGCTCACTTCACTCGGCATAATCCATGCTGCAGCCGCACAGTCTCCCCCCTACAGCGTCTGCGCCATCTCCGTTCCCACCAACAATGCACCGAGTTCCAGTTTCTCCACGTCCTCGCCAACATTTGCTATTTTACTGTTTTTCTTTTCCCGTTTTTGTTTTGTTTTGTTAATCGTCACCCGAGGATATTTTTCCATTGCTTTTTAGAGTGGAAGGGAAGGGGAAAAACACAGAGAAACATCGATTGGTTGCCTCCCACACCAGGCAGGGATCGAGCCTGCAACCGAGGTACATGCTCTTGACCAGAATCGAACCCGGGACCCTTCAGTCCACAGGCTGACGCTCTATCCTCTGAGCCAAACTGGATAGGGCTTCTTTTCTTTTCTTCTTTTTTTAAAAAAATGTAACTATCTGCTTGGAAGCCCAACTGAATAAACCTCTGAAAGTTTTAATCAGATTTTCTGAGGTGG
>NW_006295053.1:161489-174134 GCF_000327345.1 Myotis davidii | reverse complement strand
CCGGGGGATCGAGCCTGCAGCCCGGGCCTGTGCCCTGACCGGAATTGACACCCAGCCAACTGAGCCACGCCCGCTAGGGTTACGTGTCTCTCTTTATGGCAGTCACATATTGCTTTGATTACTATAAGCTTTGTACAAAGTGTGCGGTTTCCAACTTTGGCCTTCTTTTTCAAGATTGTTTTGGCTACGCAAAATCCCCTGAGATTCCATATGAATGGTAGGATGGGTTTTTCTCTTTCGGAAAAAAAGTCGTTGGGGTTTTGATTCCACAGGACTTTTAAAGACCAGGACCAATAATATTCCACTCTCAACTGTTTGCTTCCCCAGGCTGTGTCTTCTGCAAGGAGAAGTCTTGGCTCAGAGACTGACTTCCAGTTCAGGCGCATGGCAGAGGGAAGAGACAGGGAGAGGGAGAAACATTGATGAGAGAGAACCAGCAACTGGCTGCCTCCTGCACGCCCTCTACTGGGGATCGAGCCCGCAGCCCGGGCCTGTGCCCTGACCGGAATTGACACCCAGCCAACTGAGCCACGCCCGCCAGGGTTACGTGTCTCTCTTTATGGCAGTCACATATTGCTTTGATTACTATAAGCTTTGTACAAAGTGTGCGGTTTCCAACTTTGGCCTTCTTTTTCAAGATTGTTTTGGCTACGCAAAATCCCCTGAGATTCCATATGAATGGTAGGATGGGTTTTTCTCTCTGACATGTGTGTCATAGGTTTGCCATCACTGGGCTAGGAGGTCAGCAGTACAGCACTCGGCCGGGGGACTAGGTAACAAGCCCTCTTAATTTAAAAAAATATATATATTTATTGATTTCAAAGAGGAAAGGAGAGGGAGGGAGAGAGAAACATCAATGATGAGAGGGAATCATTGATCAGCTGCCTCCTGCACTCTCCACACTGGGGATGGAGCCAGCAACCCAGGCATGTGCCCTGACGGGGAATTGAACCGTGACCTCTTGGTTCATAGGTCGATGCTCAACCACTGAACCACACCAGCCAGGCAACAAGCCCTTTTGAACCCTGGAAACAGTGAGGAGGATGCTGGGGGTCCCACTGCCTGTGAGATGGGAGTGGGAGAGGATTCTATTTAGATCTCAGAGGCCAGGGCCTCCCCAGCTGTTGTACGGGTCACGGACGAGGCACTTTGTCATGGGCAGACCAAGTCGGGGGCCAGGCCACGGGAGGGAGGCCTGGCAGGCGTGGCGCGTGGGGAGGGGCAATGGGGCTGCGCGTCTGGTGACTGGCTGTGGTGGCTACAGGACACCTCCTCAGCCCTATGCCCCTCCCTGGGGAGACACTGCCACCTTCTGGCTCTTTGCTAACAGACTGCTCTGCCCCATCGTTTTATTTTTTTTAATTGATTTTTTTTAAAAAAAATATATTTTTAATTGATTTCAGAGAGGAAGGGAGAGGGAGAGATAGATACAAACATCAATGAGGAGAGAGAATCACTGATCAGCTGCCTCCCGCACGCTCCAACCAGCGATTGAGCCCACAACCCAGGCATGTGCCCTCAGGGTTCATAGGTCGATGCTCAACCACTGAGCTATGCTGGCCGGGTTAATTGACTTTTTTATAGAGAGAGAGGAAGGGGGGGGGAGCGGGGGAGAGAGAGAGAGATAGATAGAGAGAGAGAGAGAGAGAGAGAGAGAGAGAGATCCACTTGTTGTTCCACTTATTTATGCATTCATTGGTTGATTCTTGGAGATCAAACTCAAAACCTCAGCATATTGGGACGACACTCTAACCAATGGAGCTACCTGGCCTCGCCATGTCTCACCTTGAGAAGAGCTTCCTCCTGGCCAGGAACTTTCTCCCTTACCTGCTTATATTCCTATCAGCCTGGGCCCCACCCAAGTCACCTTCCATAGTTTGGCTGATCCCAACCATTTCAATGCTTTGGTCTCCGCCTACTGATGGCTTAACACCACTGACACCCTAATCCAGGGGTGGGCAAACTTTTTGACTCGAGGGCCACAATGGGTTCTTACACTGGACCGGAGGGCCGGAACAAAAGCATGGATGGAGTGTTTGTGTGAACTAATATAAATTCAAAGTAAACATCATTACATAAAAGGGTACGGCCTTTTTTTTTTTTTTTCAGTTTTATCCACTTCAAATGGGGCCCCTCCGGCCGGCTGGGGGCAGGGCCTCACTGTGGACAGCCAGAGCTGCCTGAGGCCACAGGGCTGCTTCTGTCCTTGTCCATTGTTTCTTTGTTTGATGGTTGGTTGGCTTTTTGTTTTTGTCTTTTTTCTGGGAATCCTCTGTTCCTCCCAACTATTGTTCCCTTTTTTTAAAAATATTTTATTGATTTTTTACAGAGAGGAAGGGAGAGAGATAGAGAGCCAGAAACATCCATGAGAGAAACATTGATCAGCTGCCTCCTGCACATCTCCCACCGGGGATGTGCCCGCAACCCAGGTACATGCCCCTGACCGGAATCGAACCTGGGACCCTTCAGTCCGCAGGCCGACGCCCTATCCACTGAGCCAAACCGGTTTCAGCTATTGTTCCCTTTTAAGCATGCTTGCTTGGCCCCTGTAACCAGTATGTACATCCAAAATATCACAGGGGTTTTCTCCCTTTCCTTCTACAGGGCGCTACCTCTCTCTTTCTCTCTCTCATGACCTGAACGGTGAGCAACGTTCCTGCTACCCCCCACCCTACCCACCAAGAATCACTCTGACCTGGCCCAGGCCCCTTGTTAGAGTCTCAGACTCAGTGCTGGAACCCACGTTTCCCGCACCTGCCAGCAGGCATCACTGAAGACCCAGCGCTTCACCGTGTGGTCTTCCCACACCCGAGGCCCAAGCACGGAAGTGAACTGGCGCTACCATGTGGACTGGTGTCCAGCCTTCGGCTCTGAAGATGCTGCCCTGCCCTTGTCCGGGGAGGTGGTTCGTCCTGTGGATTCACCTGGGGGTTCTGGGGGAGAGGCCGGGCTGCTGGGTGCAGTCCATCCACACCTGCTGCTTGTCCTCCGCGGCCCCCCTCCCTGGCTTGAAGGCCCTCTCAACCGCTTTCCCCCCTCTGCACAGGCAGACCCGTCACTGGGCACCCCAGCAGCGCAGTCCCTCCTTCCTTGTCCACCCCCCACCCCGACCCCGTGCGTCTTGCTTTCTGCTTGGGTCGGAGCACCATAGAGGCTCCCATAAGATCACTGCCCGCAGGAGGCCCAGGGCCACGCAGCTGAGCCAGAGGCTGGGTGGCAGGGCGTTCAGAGGGCTCGCCTGCCTTTCCACCCCACACGTGGCCATCAGACAGTCTGGGAAGGGGTGCTCCCCTCTGGACCCCTGGGGTTGCTAAGGGCCCCTGACACTGACCCAGGACCTCCGAAGCCGCCCATACCCACAAATCCCAGCGGCAAGGGTAGGCAGGAGCCCTTTTGTTCTCAAAGTGCTCTGGGGGGTGGGTGTGAGTAATGGGGAGGCCTAGCAGAGGGGGCCTCCGTGGGAGTTGGGAGGAGCCACCCTCTGTTCGTGACTGCGCCCTGACTGTCAGACCTGCAAGGACCAGGTTCTCCCAACATCCCTTACCCTCCCCCCCCACTGCCAACTGCCTCCACTTGCCACCCCCTTTTTGGAATTGTGTGCGAGCCGTTCTCCACACACCACTCTGCTGCCCCTTTCACAGTGAGCCTCACTGAAAAGCCTGCGATGGTTTCCCACGGATCCCGGAATAATGGCCAGGCCTCCTTGCCAGGCCTCCAAGGCCCATGGGAACCAGCCCTTGCCCGCTCCTCTGAGCCCAGCACGTCTCCCTCTGCCCTGGCTCACCGCACTCCGGACACACGGATCTTCTCCGGCGTCTGGCATCAAGCCTGTTTCTGCCCCAGGCCCTTTGCACGTGTCCCCTGGGCCAGCCCCTTGTCATTTGGTTTGCAGCTCAGAAGTCAACCTCCCCGGACGGTTCCGAGCTGGAGTCGGTTCCCCTGTCCTGGATGCTCTGTCCATCCTCGCACCATTTTATTTTCTTCTCCACGCAGATCCCTTGGTGAGGCTTCAGGGCCCGTCCCTGGCATGGGCCCCTTCCAAGGCTCAGTACCTAATTCTGTATTCTTTTCTTTAAATGGCACCCCCCTGCCTGGCCGACCCAACTGTGTGAGCTTCAGGCCCCACAGAATCTAAATCCATTTGTACCCAGAGCACAGGACCAGGCTGCATCTGGTACGTCCTGTGCCTGCCTCTGGCAGGAAGAAACTCAGCATTCCTCCCACCAGGCTATTTTGACAGGCCCCTGGCCTCCCCGTCTCTTCAGATCTGGGCGCCAAGAGGCAGCCTTGGCCAGAAATCTTGGTAACTGCTCTGCTCACTGTGCCCTGAATTCAACACGGGGCGGGGGATGTACAGACAGACCCTGAGAGCCGCTGGTTTGTCCTTCTCCCTTCTGCAGGCCCCCTGCCTTGATTTCCCCAAATAGACATAAACATTCTCAGTCAACAACCGTAGCACCTAAAACTACTCACAGAGGGACCTGGCCAGGTAGTTCAGTTGATTAAAATGTCATCCCAAATACACCGAAATTCTGGGTTTGATTCCTGGTCAAGGCACATACAAGAATCAACCAGTAAGCCCTGACCAGTGTGACTCAGTTGATTAGAGCGTCAATCCATACACCAAAGGTCATGGGTTCGATTCCCAGTCAGGGCACATGCCTGGGTTTTGGGTTCAATCCCCAGTAGGGGCACAAACAAGAGGCAATCAATCAATGTTTCTCTCTCACACTGATGTTTCTCTCTCTCTCCCTCTCTCCCTCACCCTTCCTCTCTCTCTCTGAAATCAATTAAATACACACACACACATATCCTTGGGTGAGGATTATAAAAAAAAAAAGAAAAAGGAATCAACCAGTGAATGCATGAATAAGTGGAACAACAAATTAATCTTTCTCTCTCACTTCTTTCTAACTCTCTAAAATCAATAAATATTAGCCCGGCCAGCGTAGCTCAATGGTTGAGGGTCGACTTATGAACCAGGAGGTCACAGTTCGATTCCTGATCAGGGCACCTACCCGGGTTGCAGGCTCGATCCCCAGCAGTGGGTGGGCAGGAGGCAGCCGATCAATGACTCATTCTCATCATGGATGTTTCTATCTCTCCCTCTCCCTTCCTCTCTGAAATCAACAAAAAATATATATTGAAGTAAATAAATAAATATTTTAATAAAAAGAAACCGCTCGGTGAAGAAACAGAAAGGCCAAGGCTTCTGCAGACTCTTCCCTCTCCAAGCTTTTCTGCAAAGCTCGTCCTTATGCCTAGCACCTACCTTCGCCCTGGCCAGCTTGGGCAAGTATTGGGCAGCCCGGGTTAACTCTCGCTCTGCCTTGCCCTCGGCAGGCGTGGCTAAGTGGTCACAGAACTCTTTCTAGGTGGCTCCTCTGTACCCACTGCCAGAGGTCAGAGAGGAAAGCTGCTTGCCTCCTCGTGAAACTCGGGTCTGAATTATTGAAGCGCTAAATCAGGTTCCCGGGCAGAGGGCCAGTGCTTGCCACGAATTCCTACAACGCGGCCGGGTCCAGGGAGGCCAATGCCAAAGCTGTCTTTTCTGTTTGACCAAGTAAGGGGAGGCTTTCGGAGACCACGGCACCTTGTGGGGCAGCCCGTGACACAGCGGAAAAATTGCTGACCTGGCTCCGGAAGTCCAAGACGGAGGGCTGGCCGGCTCCGTGTCTGGTGAGAGCCCTTTCCCAGGTTGCAGGCAGCTGACATCTCCGAGTAACCTTCCAGGCTGGGGAGAGATCGAGTCACCTCCATGTAGCTTTTATTGGGGGGCCATGGGGAGCTGTCCTTTGAAGCTGGAGCGAGTGTCACCTCCTGGTGGCAAAAGCAATAAAGAAAGGAGAGGATGAGAGAGCTTAATGGCTACAGGTATAACCAGCGTCCACAAAGACGTCTAAGGATTCGGCTTCTGGGGCAATGACACCGGAGGGGGCTGTCTCACTCATTTGTATTACTCCCTTCTTCCGTTGTTGTCTTGGCAACCTCCCTGACCTGTTCTCCCAAACTGGGTGTTACAGACTCCACCAAACTACTCCATCCCGGCCACTCTCCGCCCCTACTTATCAGAGGCCACAGAGGCCACCGGGCTGCGACCGTCTCAGCCCCCTCAGCCCCGGAGAGGGGGTGAATGTTCTCAGTCTGCAGCTTGGACCCCTCAGCGTGTGGGCTCAGCCACCTCCCTCCATCACTCTCCCCTCTCACTGGCACCTTCAGCCTCACCTCTGCCAGCTCTCTTTAGTCAGCATATCAACTTGCTAAGGGTATTCCCAGCTTATAAAGACAAAACAAGATGAAAAACCTCACCTAAAACCCACCCTGGTCAGCTGGCTCAGGTCGTTGGAGCATCACCCTGTACACCATAAAGTTGTGGGTCTCTCTCTCTCTCTCTCTCTTT
Source organism: Myotis davidii (assembly GCF_000327345.1). Lineage (NCBI taxonomy): Eukaryota > Metazoa > Chordata > Mammalia > Chiroptera > Vespertilionidae > Myotis > Myotis davidii. The sequence continues at coordinate 167,734 of NW_006295053.1, read as the reverse complement.
CTCTCTCTCTCTCTCTCCTAAATCTAAAACTCAACAAAATTCTAGTGGGTGTGGCTCAGATTTTGAGTGTTGACCCAGGAACTCAGAGGTCACCAGTTGGACTCCCGGTCAGGGCACATGCCCAGGTTGGGGGCGTGCAAGAGGCAGCCGGTTGATGTTTCTCTCTCATGGATGTTTCTATCTCTCTTCCTCTCACTTCCTCTCTTGCTAAAATCAATAAAAACATTTTAAAAAAAAGAATAGTACCTACTTTGCCCTGGCCAGGTAGCTCAGTTGGTTAGAGAGCATGGTCCTGCTACACCAAGGTTGTGGGTTTGATCCCTAGTCAGGACACATACAAGAATCAACCAATGCACAATGCAGTAGAACAATAAATCAATGTCTGTCTGTCTGTCTCTCTCTCTCAAAAAAATCAGCGTGTGGGCTCAGCCACCTCCCTCCATCACCTCCTCTCTCACTGACACCTTCAGCCTCACCTCTGCCAGCTCCCTTTAGTCAGCATATCAATTTGCGAAGGGTATTTCCAGCTTATAAAGACAAAACAAGACGAAAAACCTCACCTAAAACCCACCCTGGGCAGGTGGCTCAGGTTGTTGGATCGTCACCTGGTACTCCAAAAGGTTGTGGGTCTCTCTCTCTCTCTCTCTCTCTCTCCCCTAAATCTAAAAATCAACAAAATTCTAGCTGGGTGTGGCTCAGATTTTGAGTGCGGACCCAGGAACTCAGAGGTCACCAGTTGGACTCCCGGTCAGGGCACATGCCCAGGTTGGGGGCATGCAAGAGGCAGCCGGTTGATGTTTCTCTCTCATCGATGTTTCTATCTCTCTTCCTCTCACTTCCTCTCTCTCTAAAATCAATAAAAACATTAAAAAAAAAAAAGAATAGTACCTACTTTGCCCTGGCCAGGTAGCTCAGTTGGTTAGAGAGCATGGTCCTGCTACACCAAGGTTGTGGGTTCGATCCCTAGTCAGGACACATACAAGAATCAACCAATGCATAACTAAGTAGAACAATAAATCAATGCCCCTCCCCCTCTCAAAAAAAAATAAAATAAAAAATAAAAAGAGCCCTAGCCGGTTTGGCTCAGTGGATAGAGCGTCGGCCTAAGGACTGAAGGGTCCCAGGTTCGATTCCGGTCAAGGGCATGTACCTTGGTTGCGGGCACATCCCCAGTAGGGGGGGTACAGGAGGCAGCAGATAGGTGTTTCTCTCTAATCGATATTTCTAACTCTCTATCCCTCTCCCTTCCTCTCTGTAAAAAAAATCAATGAAATATATATTTTTTAAAAAGAATAGTACATACTTCATAGGACTGTTATGACACTGAAGTGGGTTAATTCTAGAGCAAGTACCCCATGCATGTCACCCTCAACATTACGACTATCTCTGGTGTTTGCAAGGGGAGAGCAGCAACGAGAGAAGTGAGGTTACACGGAGGAGCGGTCATTTGGATCCAGGTCTGAAACATGTGAGGGCAGAGGACTGTGGGGTCCCTCCTCACCTGAGACCACAGATGTCCTGGGGCCGAGAGCCCAGGAGCCGGCCGCTCCTCCCCGGCGGCGGCCGCTCTCCTCTGGCCACGTGGATGCCCTTGGGAGCACCTGATGTGGCCCGGCACTGGCTGCGCTCGCTGCTGCGGGTGCACGTCCTGGGCACTCCTGACATAGTCTGTCCTGAAGTGGGGGCAGCTGCCGGTGGCTCGGCATGAAAACAGCTTCGAGCCAGGGAGGGGAAAGGTCACCTTTTGGGCTGTGTCCAGGGGGAGGGGACACAGTCACCAGGGGAACAAGCGCTGGCCCTCACAAAGGACACTGGGCCCGTCCTGAGCACCTGTCCAGTGGCCAGGCCCTAAACCAAACATGAAGGCCATTTGTGTGTCAGGATGGGCTCTGGGAGGGGACCGGTAGCTAATTCAGCGGCAGGAGAGGGCTTGTCCAGGCTCATGGAGCCGATGGTTGTTACACTGTCAGGAATTTTGCAAGCCAGCTGTTAGACACAGCCATTATTATAATAAAAAATCCCACACAAGTTATATGAACTTACAATGAAATACATTATATTAAAAGACTCAAAAGTTGCCCTAACTGGTTTGGCTCAGTGGATAGAGCATCGGCCTGCAGACTGAAGGGTCCCAGGTTCGATTCCGGTCAAGGGCATGTACCTTGGTGTCGGGCACATCCCCAGGAGGGGGCGTGCAGGAGGCAGCTGATCGATGTTTCTCTCTCATCAATGTTTCTCACTCTCTATCCCTCTCTCTCCCTCTCTGTAAAAAATCAATAAAATATATATTTTTTAAAAAGACTCAAAAGTCACCATTTCCAGGTTAAAAAGGTGCCGGGATTAAGCAGAAAAAACAAACAAGGAAACTCATAGGCAGACAATAGGATGGTGATTACCAGAGGAGAATGGGGGGGGCGGTGAATGTGCGTGTGCGTATGTGTGTGTGTCTGTGTGTGTGTGTGTTATAGTTCAGTAAAAGGTTAAAAAAAGTGAAGGTAAAATTGAACAATCTGAGATGGAGAAACTTGATTCCTCAGTCCTTTGTTGAAAGACCCGTTAGGCGATGCCCTGCAGTTTTTAGGAAGTTGGACCCAGGAGGCAGGAGGGGAATGCAAGGCATGATGCTGAGCTAAGCAAGGGCGAGGGCCAACGTCTTGATGAATCTACTTGATAAACAAATGAAGGGCCTCAGAAAACCCAGGGGAACTAAATTACTGGGGAATGGTAACATGAAAGCTCAGAGAGAAGGAATCGGAGAGAAGTCATCTAAGCTTTTCATATATATATTTATTTTTAAATATATTTTTATTGATTTCAGAGAGGAAGGGAGAGGGGAGAGAGAGAGAGAGAAACAGCAATGATGTGAGAGAATCATGGATCGGCTGCCTCCTGCAGGCTGCACACTGGGGATCGAGCCCACAACCTGGGCATGTGCCCTTGACCAGAATCAAATCCGGGAATCTTTAGTCCGCAGGCTGACGCTCTATCCACTGAGCCAAACCAGCTAGGGCAAAGTTTCTCATATTTTTCAGAGTTTTTAACTTTGAAAAGTCAAGCTGAGAATTTCATTTCTAATCAAGCAGAAATAGAATGGATAATTTCCAGCGCACGCCCCTCCCACCCGCCTCCCAGGTACATGCTCTTGCCTTTCCCTTCTCCCTCTTCTTCCCTCTCAGGCATGCATCCCCTAAACTCTAAGGGTCTCCACCAGCCTTGTAACCATGGGAGCAATGGGCTAACCCCCAAACCTGGCCCCAAGGCCCCCTTTTCTCTGACTTCTCAGTGAGCCAAAGCAGCCCTGCCTAGGCTCTCTCTCTCCTGTAGCTTCTTCTATCCTGAGCCCTTCCTTGTTATACTGTCCCCAGCTTTAATAAATGTACTCTCAAAAAGGAAAAAAAGAAAGAAACAGAAAAAGAAAGAATGTATAATTTCCAAATCACTAAATGGGGTGAGGGAGATTAAAGACATCTTAATTGCTCCAATACAAAACGAAAAAGGGCCCTGGCCAGCTAGCTCAGCGGGTTAGAGCATCATCCTGGTACACCAAGGTTGCAGGTTCGATCCCGGGCAGGGCATAGACATCGACCAATGAATGCATGAATAGGTGGAACAACAAATTGATGCTTCTCTCTCTCTTTTCCCCTCTCTCTAAAATCAAGAAACATATCCCTGAGTGAGGAATAAATAAATAACATAAAAACAAATATTCTGATTTTAAAAATATTGCCAAGAAAAGAAACCTAGCTTCAAGCCTACGTTATAAAAGCAAAGAGAAAATTGATTGGTTTTCTGCTCACTTATCATGTTTAGGAACATTACAAGAGTGTGGCAGCTTGCCCTAGCCTGTTTGGCTCAATGGATAGAGCATCTGCCTGCGGACCAAAGGGTCCCAGGTTCAATTCCGGTCCAGGGCACTTACCTTGGTTTCAGGCCTCTCCCCGGCTCGGGCCCTCTGGTCAGGACGCATGCAGGAGGCAACTAATGAATGTGTTTCTCTCACATCGATGTTTCTCTGCCTTTCACTCTATCTCTCTCTCCCACTCTCTCTAAAAATCAATGGAAAAATATCCTCGGGTGAGGATTAACAAAAAGAGTGTGTCAGATCCCAGGGAGCACAGCTATGCTCTCTCTGTGCCAAACATTTCATGCACTGTCCCCGGGCGTGGAAATAGCTGGCTGACTGTATGTGCTCCCCACTGGTTCTCCCACAAACAGCCACATGGCTGTCACCTTGTTCTTTCCTCCCGTGGGAAGCAGTGATGCATTCGTGCAGGAAGTTACCACGTCTCTTTCCCCCACGAAGATCCGGACCCACTATTCCTCTTTATCGCTTACATCGAAGCAGCCACGGCCGCCCAAGACGCAGCAAACCTTACATCCACGGGGACGCGCTCCTCGCAAAACATCTTAACCTTATCTTCATAACTGGGCAGCTCATCTCTGCCCAAGGTCATGAGGTCCATTCAGGAGCAGTTTCTGGTTTCTCTTTTTGGAACTTTTCTAATTCTGGATCATTCTCATGTCTGTTAGTTTCCAGGAAAGGACTCAGCGCCTGAGCAGCTGCTCCAGGTGGACCGGGCAGCCAGCTCTGGGCCACGGGGCCACCTCAGGTCGTCCTGGGACTTGTCCACGTATCAGGCCTGCACCATGGCCAGGACCAGGGGTGGATCTGGGCAAGGTGGGCACCGCTAGCTCAGGGGCCCCTGATCTGCGTGAGTGTGGGCCCAGGTGGCCTTTTTATCCTGGGCCTCAAGGTGGCTCTGACCAGAACACTATTCCCTGGCCTCCGTTTCCTGGTTGCTGAGACTTAGGTGTGGCCCTATCCAGGGTGAGTGTGGGCCCAGGTGGCCTTTTTATCCTGGATCTCAAGGTGGCTCTGACCAGCTCATCATTTCCTGGCCTCCGTTTCCTGGTTGCTGAGACTTAAGTGATTTTAGAGAGGAAGGGAGAGGGAGAGAGAGAGAAACATCAATGATGAGAGAGAATCATTGATTGGAGGCCTCCTGCACGCCCCCTGCTGGTCATCGAGCCCACAACCCAGGCATTTGCCCTGGCCAGGAATGGAACTGTGACCTTCTGGTCCATGGGTTGACGCTCAGACCACTGAGCAACACCAGCCAAGGTGGGCTATTCTTTTACTACTAGAGGTCCAGTGCACGGCATCCTTTTCTCTTGCAGTCCGGGACCCTTGGGGGATGTCCACCTGCTGGCTTAGGCTCACTCACCAGGGGGATCAGGCCTAAGTTGGCAGCCAGACATCCCTCTGACAGCCTGGGAGCCCTCGGGGTGAGCAGGCCTAAGCCGCAGTTGGACATCCTTACCGTTGCCGAGGAGGCAGGCCAACTTGTGGCTGAGCAGCATTCCCCCTGTGGGAACACACTGACCACCAGGTGAGCGTCTGCCCCCTGGTGGTCAGTGTGCATCATAGCAACTGGTGGTTCTGCTATTCGGTCAATTTGCATACTACCCTCTTATTATATAGGATAACAAAACGAACAAGTGATAGATTCCCAAAGGTTAATTACTCTGTGGAATCTGAAACATCAATGTGCCTTTCCTACTCTGTTCCATTCAAATCTATTCTTTTAAAAAATATATTATTATTGATTTTAGAAAGAGAAGAAGGGAGAAGGAGAGAGAGAAATACAGAGAAACATTGATTGGCTGCCTCATACATGCACCCCAACCCGGGCTCCAAACTCACAACCTGAGTATGTGCCCTGACTGGGAATCAAACCAGTGACATTTCGGTGCATGGGATGACACTTAACCAACTGAGCCATACTGCCCATATATATGTATGCAGAGTAAGATGGGATATTTCTCTGCAACTTTCTCTTGTCACTTACTATATCTCAAATATTTTTCTTTCACCCATGCAAACTTTTTAATACCACACATTGGTCATTTGAAAAATATTGGATTCACGGAGTTATCCACATTTCATTATACAATGTGAAAAAACAACAACCCATGTTTGGTAATACCATTAATCTCATTAGAAACATCTTTAGGAATCAGGATGCTCTCACTCTAGCTGTTTTAGCTCAGTGGATAGAGTGTCAGCCTGGGGACTGAAGGGTCCTAGAGGTTCGATTCTGGTCAAGGGCACATACCTCAGTTGCAGGCTCCTTCCAAGCCCGGGCCCTGGTCAGGGCGCACACAGAGGCACAGGAGGCAACCAATCGATGTGTTACTCTCATATCAGTGTTTCTTTCTGTCTTCCCCTCTCTCTTACACTTTCT
>NW_006295053.1:158873-161067 GCF_000327345.1 Myotis davidii | reverse complement strand
GTCCCGATCCCCAGCCAGGCCGAGGGACCCCCCCACCTGTGCACGAATTCATGCACCGGGCCTCTAGTTTTCATACATATGTATGCATAGTAAGATGGGATATTTCTTTGCAACTTTCCCTTTCACTTACTATATCTCAGAATATTTTTCTCTATCAGCAATATATATCTACTTCATTCTCTTTTTAAAAATGGTTTTTAAAATTAATTTTTCTAGAGAGAAGAAGGAAGAGGGAGAAACATAAACAACCATGGGAAAATAAACCATCAAGCAGCTGCCTTCAAATGAATAAAACCTTCCTAAAAGACAAGAATAACTTTCATGGGGGGTGGATTGGGGGTAATGTGGGGATAAGGACACATATGTAATAACTTAATCAATAAAAAAATTTTAAAAAAGGATATCATACTAATAGACTTTTTGTTTTTTTAAAGATGGGGAGTTGTTTTCACAAATGTTAACACAGTGAGAAAGGCTGGTGGCTCCTTAGTATTATTATGAAAATGGTTTTGACCTTGGGGATACCCTCCCCTTTCCCACCTCCTCCAGAGCTGCAGACCACACTTTGAGAACCATCCTGTCCTAATCGCCACCTAAGTTTACATTATGTTTGGATCTTTCATCCTCTTGTGTCCCCGGGAACAGCCCAGTGGTGGTGGCTGCTCCCAGCCCCTAGCAGGGGAGCGGGGAAGGGGGTGGGCACTGCAGCCCGGGCCCCTCACCCCTCTCTCCCTGACCTCACTTCCTCTTCCCTCCTTTAACCCTTTACTTCCCCCAAGGATGAAAACAATGCAAGAGGAAAAGCCTCAATGTAAAGGAATTGTGCTGGGACCGTCCGAACAGCACATAAGTTACTGCAGTTATTTGTTTAAAAAATTTAAAAATTATGTGTCTTCATTGTTCTTTTTCTGGTTACAAAAATAACAGATGCTTGCTATGTAATATTCAAATCCCACAGAATTGTATAAAGTAGAAATTGAGAGTCTCTCATGATCCTAACTCTCCATACACTCTTTGGTGTATATGCCTTCAATTTTTCATGCATATATCTATATACGTAAAAGCCTAAGCGACCAAACAAATCAACAGGTCAACAGGTGGCTATGGCGTGCACTGACCACCAGGGGCAGATGCTCAATGCAGGAGCTGCCCCTGGTGGTCGCAGATGCTCAATGCAGGAGCTGCCCCCTGGTGGTCAGTGCACTCCTACAGCTAACCTCCCACGGCTGACCAACCTCCCACGGTCCCTCCCCGCAGCCAGCCAGCCCCGATCGGCCCAATCAGGGCTGGGCGAGATGGCCCAATTCGATCTGTCCCGATCACCAGCCAGGCCGAGGGACCCCCCCACCTGTGCACGAATTCATGCACCGGGCCTCTAGTTTTCATACATATGTATGCATAGTAAGATGGGATATTTCTTTGCAACTTTCCCTTTCACTTACTATATCTCAGAATATTTTTCTCTATCAGCAATATATATCTACTTCATTCTCTTTTTAAAAATGGTTTTTAAAATTGATTTTTCTAGAAAAAGGAAGGGAGAGGGAGAAACATCAATGTGAGAGAGATAAACATCAATTGGTTGCCTCCCAACTGGGGATGGAACTCATAACCTGAGCATGTACCCTGACTGGGAATCGAACCAGGGACCTTTTGGTGCATGGGACAACGCCCAACCCAGATTCACCAGGCCAGGACTTGAATGGATAATTTTAACACCACCACCATGTATCTTGATATATGCCAGGTACCTTCTAAGCATTTTATCAGCATGAATCTATTCAAGCCTAATAATTAGTAGGAGTAGGTGTTACTACATCCATTTGCAGATGAAGAAATTAAGGCTCAGAGAAGTGAAGTGATTTGCCAGGGCAATGAGACAATCATAACAGATGACTTCAGCATCACGGAGCAACCTTTAAGCTCCGGAAAAAAGGTGATGTTACCTTTCAATCATTTTCCTCTAGCTCCAACTTTGAATTTCTGGTTTCATTAGGAATCATTAGGATTAACTTAAGCAATCTGTGAGAAAACTTCATAAAATTAAATCCTATTTTATAACCTTCCAAATTTGTTTCTGGACCCAGCCTGTTATTGTCCATCGATTTATTTTGCAAAGTTAGAATCAGAGTAGTTTTTTATCTCTTTCATTGGGAGTAGGTCTGGGGGGTTGTTTACCTTGTGTGATGACTCA
>NW_006295053.1:156011-158859 GCF_000327345.1 Myotis davidii | reverse complement strand
AGGGAGTGGAAAGGGGTCCACTGGATGAAAGGACGAAAGGAAGGGACAGTGCAAAGGCTCAGAGGCAGGGATGATTCCGGGCAATGGCTGAAGTTTGCGTTCTTGGGGAGAGGAGATATAGAGGAGAAGGATGGTGAGGGAGGTAAAAAGCCAAGAAATGGTATAAGCGATTCAGATGTTATTGCATTAGGCCATGGAGAGCTACTGCAAATATTTGACCGTGAAGTAACTGCTGGGACCTGCACCCAGAGCGCAGATGGGGAGGCGGGAGGGAGCACAGGCTGCTGGCAGAGAAATCGCTTTAGAGATGACCATAAATAGCTCTGCTTTCGGCACCTCCCCCACAGCCCTCCCTTTCCCCCACCTTCTGATTTCTAATAATGGCACCGCCATTCTTTCTGCCCCGGGGATGCACATCTGAGTCACTCTGACTCCTCCACCGGCTGCAGGTCTAGGGGGTGTCCATTCTATCTCTAAACTATCTCTGGAGTCTTGCCCTTCTCCGGGTCCTTCCAGGACCCTGTGTCAGGCCTGCCCCTGGTTCAGGCACCCTGCCTGGCCTCCCTTCCTTCCTTCCCCAGGCCCGATCCCCTATCATCCTCTTACTACTGTTGCCAGATGTCCCCCTCTGCCTACACACACACCACAAAACAAATGCCCTGAGTGTCCCCCTGGGTGAAAAGCAAGTCCATCTGCCTGTCTAGCTTCCCCTCAGATTATAAATATCCTTGAGGAGCCAGTTTGATGGGTGTTCCTCCCTGACGCTCACCAGGTCTCCCCCATCAGAGGTGACTTCCTTTTTGCCAGATGCCGCCTGTGTCATCTAAACCCCTCTTGGGGACACTTCTCTCTGTGCCTACTTTGGGGAGATTGCAGAGATGTGTGTCTTGCTCCCGGAGGGTAGGGACTGAGCGATAGGCATTTTCGTGCCTCCACAGGGAACTTGCACATGACCTAGACTCAATAACTAATTGGTTTTTTAAAAAATATATATATTTTTATTGATTTTTTTTTTATACAGAGGAAGGGAGAGGGATAGAGAGTTAGAAACATCAATGACAGAGAAACATCGATCAGCTGCCTCCTGCACGCGCCCTGCTGGGGATGTGCCCACAACCAAGGTACATGCCCTTGACCGGAATCAAATGGGGGACCCTTCAGTACACAGGCCGACGCTCTATCCACTGAGCCAAACCGGTTAGGGCTGGGATTTGATTACAGTGTGCAAGGGAGGGACTTTCCAGTTCTGCTGACCAAACTGGAGGATCTAAGCACCTTTTCTTGGAATTCCAAAAAAAGTACAATAAATAGGGGCTTCTAGTTTTCCTACGTTTTTCTCCTTAGAAGAGAAATGAGCCCTAGCCAGTTGGGCTCAGTGGATAGTTGATGTATGCCAGGTACCTTCTAAGCATTTTATCAGCATGAATCTATTCAAGCCTAATAATTAGTAGGAGTAGGTGTTACTACATCCATTTGCAGATGAAGAAATTGAGGCTCCGAGAAGTGATTTGCCAGGGCAATGAGGCAATCATAACAAATGACTTCAGCATCAGGGAGCAACCTTTAAGCTCCAAAAAGGTGATGTTACCTTTCAGTCATTTTCCACCTTTGAATTTCTGCGGACTTAAGGGCACATTCCTCTGACTTCAGCATCAGGGAGCAACCTTTAAGCTCCGGAAAAAGGGTGATGTTACCTTTCAATCATGTTCCTCTTCCTCCACCTTTGAATTTCTGCAGACTGAGAGCACATTCCTCAGTTGCAGGCTCCTCCCTGGCCCGGGCCCTGGTCTGGGCGCTGCAGGAGGCAACCAATCGATGTGTTTCTCTCACATTGATATTTCTCTCTGTCTTTCCCTCTCTCTAAAAACCAATGGAAAAATATCCTCGGGTGAGGATTAAAAAAAAGCAATGATCTATGAGCCAGGCCTATGGGTATGAACTAGAATTCTACTACTTCCCAGCTGTGTGACTTTGAGCTAGTGTCCAGACCTCTCTGAGCCAATGGAGCTGATAGCAGCTGCCTCCCAGGCACTGTTTAAGGAAGGCTGGCTTGGAACTGGAGCCCTGGGAGGCAGGCAGTGAGAGGCAGTTTAACCTGAAGATCTTTTATTTTTTTAATATACTTTATTGATTTTTTAGAGAGAGGAAGGGAGAGAGATAGAGAGTTAGAAACATTGATGAGAGAGAAACATCGATCAGCTGCCTCCTGCACATCTCCCACTGGGGATGTGCCCGCAACCCAGGTACATGCCCCTGACCGGAATCGAACCCGGGACCCTTGAGTCCGCAGGCCGACGCTCCATCCACTGAGCCAAACCGGTTTCGGCTAACCTGAAGATCTTACCTCCGCTGCCCTGTGCTTGCAAAGGACACATATGCCCCCACTTCGATCCCTCTGCAGACAAAGGCCAGACTCTGGAACACACTGAGGCTTCAGTACTGCCTCCTACCAGGCCCCGGACACACAGGTCCACCATGTAGAGTAGTGGCTCCCAATGTGGGGCACATGCCCCACAGGGGGGCAATTTGATGCTTAAGGGGGGTAATTTGAGAATGAGTTATTAACAGTGAATCTTTTGCATGTCTTATGGTCCTAGGGGCCTCATGTACAGTCTATAAATATATATGGTGACATTTATGCATTTCAGTTTTCTATTCAATGTTCTGAAACTTTATTTGCTATTTTTTCATATCACTTCATATTATTATTTTCTTTTTAGCAATTTCTTAGTGATTTCGTCCTCAGTCCTTCCACTGTCCTTTTGTTTGTTTTTTTTTAATATGTTTTTACTGATTTCAGAGAGGAAGGGAGAGGGAGAGAGAGAGAGAAACATCAATGATGAGAGAG
>NW_006295053.1:155476-155744 GCF_000327345.1 Myotis davidii | reverse complement strand
GATTTATATTTCCCTGGAGGTGGAGGTCATCAGGATGGTAGAGATGCTTAGGTGGGGCATGGCCACAGAAAGGTTGGGAACCACTGACCTAGAGGAGCAGATGAGTCCCTGGGGGTGGGCAGCAATCTTTTATGGCCACTTCAGAAGGGGCAGTATGGCACACATAACTGAATCAGAACATCTGGGTCTGCAGGATCCTTGGGGTGCGGGTGTGGGGGGGTGCATTCTCCCGTTTTACAGGTGTGGAGGCCCAGGTGCTGCATGGTAT
>NW_006295053.1:153667-154639 GCF_000327345.1 Myotis davidii | reverse complement strand
GAGGGAGGAAGGGAGCGGGAAAGAGAGACAGAAACATCAATGATGAGAGAGAATCATTGATTGGCTGCCTCCTGCACGCCCCCTACTGGGGATGGAGCTCACACAACCCAGGCTCATGCCCTTGAGGGGAATCGAACCTGGGACCCTTCAGGCCAATGCTCTATCCACTGAGCCACACCGGCGAGGGCTCTCGCTTGTGTTTTGAGCAACAGAATTGGGAACAGAGTGAACGGGTTGCCAGGGGTCATTCTGGGACGTGCTGGCCCAAGAGCAGGCATTTGACAGACGCCTCCGACATTGGGGGGGCCCCAAAGCAGCCTGGCCTGGGTGGGTTCAGTCTGTGGACCTCAGGGCCGGAGCGTGATTGGCTCTGCCTGGCTGGGTCGGGGAGAAGGAAGTGGTGAAATTAGTAATTCAAGGTCGCTTTCCTGGCCCGGCTCCATCTGGCAATGTCCACTGTGCAGGGGAAGTGGGGGACACAGAGCAGAAAGAGGGTGCAGGCATTTGGAGTGAGTTGTGACTGGAAAAGTGGGGGTGGAGGGGGGTGAGGTGGGGTGAGGGTTAAGGGGTCAAATTTTTTTTTTTCTACATAAAACCCCAGTCCTGTTGGTGTCTCATTTCAAGAAAATGGGTGAAAAGAGAGAGGGGGGCGGGGGTAGGGGCGGGCAGTAAAAAGAGGGTGGGGAACCTTGGTTGTTTTTTTTAAATATATTTTTATTGATTTCAGAGAGGAAGGGAGATGGAGAGAGAAATAGAAACATCAATGATGAGAGAGAATCATGGATCGGCTGCCTCCTGCACGCCCCCTACTGGGGATCGAGCCCACAACCCGGGCATGTGCCCTGACCGGAACCGAACCCAGGACCCTTCAGTCCGCAGGCCGACGCTCTACCCACTGAGCCACACCGGCCAGGGCGAACCTTGGGTGTTTTTGACAGAACCAACCAGGATGGTCTTTTCTATGAAAACGTG
>NW_006295053.1:149875-152538 GCF_000327345.1 Myotis davidii | reverse complement strand
ACCCCGCGAGCTGTTTCTGCTCAGACAAAGGCGAGAGGGGGAGGAGGCATCCACTTCCCGTTCTTTTTCAGCCAAGCGCGCTGTAACCCCTCCTGGCTGCCAGGCCCTCGTCAGCTATTTTTGGAGCCTTTTTATGCGACAGCTGGAGAAGCGTGCTTTTCATTTCCCCCTTTGTTTGGACTCCCTCCCTTCTCCTTGTCGCTGCACTTGAGGCTCCATCGCAGGCCCTGTCCTTGGCTGGATTTGCCTTTTCTCGCGGGCCTGCCGGGCTCACCGATGCGGAGACCTTGTTCACAGCTCATGGGGTACCCTTAGCTCCCGGCTTAGCGGAGGAGACAGCGGTGGGGTCATGGGAAGCAGGACGCAGCCTGAACCTCCATGATCAATGTAGGCTGCCCCTGCTGGTAGGTGGGCACACGGCCTGCACCCTGGCTCTCCACCGCCCGTTACAAATGGCAGGGAACAATGTGGATCCCTTGTCCCGGTCTGATGCCTGTTGTCCGGGAAACCCCTATGCTCACCTGGCCAGGAGCCCCTTGGGGTGAGCCAGGAGAGTGAGGAAGAGGGGGTGGGGCTCACGCAGCCTGGCTCTCCTGCCAGTGTAGGTAATATTTAACCCGGTGTGGGAGCAGCTGACTAGTGTTGGGGCCCCAGCCCCCCCCCCCCACCCCACTTGCCAAGGAGAAAGGGGCGTTTCTGCTTTTGAACGTCTAGGATTTGTCTCTAAAGGGTCAGCCCCCCAATCCCAAGGTTCCAAGTGCCCCCAAAACCAAGTTTCCCATAGGCACCACCTTCAGCAAAAGGTGGCGCAAGTTAGATACCGCCTCCAATTCTCCTTTTTATTCTGCATTGATGATAAAAAAAAATTTTTTTTTGATTTTTAAAAAGAAAAAAAAAAAGCCTGGCCTGTATTACTCAGTTGGTTGGGTGTCATCTGGTCGCCAAAAGGTTTGGGTTCGATTCCCCCATCAGGCAGGGGTTTCAGGCTCAATTGCCAGTAGGGGGCGGTCAGGAGGCAGCCAATGGATGTTTCACTTTCACATCGATGTTTCTCTCTCTCTCTCCCTTCCTCTCTTTCTAAAAAATCAATACAAAATATATTTTTAAAAAGAACCCCCACCCCCTCCACACACAAACAAGAAAACAAAGTAGCTTCGTGGCCTGAATTTTGGTAACATATAAAAAGAGCGGGCAATCGCCGGTTTTTCCGAAAGTTGGTTATTAATGGGAAGAATGCCTGGTATTTGAGTTGGACGTGAGAGTATACGATTCTGACCTCTGCTAGCTTGGTACCAGGCAACGCTGGCAGAGACAAAATAGTTGGCATTCCCGTTGATGACACGGAAAGAGTATTTTTGGGCTAAAACACCCTGTGTCTTTGCTGCCTGGTGGTTCCCACACGTGTCTCTTTCTAGTTGTGCAACTCATAGGCCTCCAGTGTGGTTCTGATAAAACAGAGTTTGGGGATGTGACCGTGGGCTCCTTCTAACCACCTGTTGGGAGAATTACTCATCTAGCCTTCCTCTCCTCCACTCCTAGTGGGAGAACTTCTTAATATTCTCGGCTGCCTTTTAACTCTTCAGATCTTGGTGACTTGCCTGTGCTCATAGATTCAAGGGAAATTTATGTAATGATGGTTCAAGGTTTTGCAAACCTAGTAGAGTTCTTTTTTAAAAAATATATATTTTAATTGATTTCAGAGAGGAAGGGAGAGGGAGAAAGAGATAGAAAGAGATGCGAGAGAATCATTGATTGGCTGCCTCCTGCAGGCCCACTACTGGGGGTTGAGCCTGTAACCCCCGCTTGACCGGGAATCGAACCGTGACCTCCTGGTTCATAGGTCGATGCTTAACCATTGGGCCACACCGGCCTGGCTCAGTAGAGTTCTTATGTGCACATCACATAAGACCACAGCTGCCCCTTCAGAGCTGTCTGTGTGGTTGTGTTTAAGTCCAGTAGGTTTTGAAGAAAAGTCTCTCAAGAAAACTTGGGGCCTGTCCCCAAATCCTGTCTGTGAGGCCGAGGCCTCGTGCACTGATGCCATTGGGGGTATGAGCTGGAAACGGCTCTCCGGTTCCTGGAAGCCGGACTCCGTGGCCTGCCCTGGACTTTACTCTTCTGCAAACCCAGGTGGAAAATGCCAGCAGGTGGCAAATATTCACACACTATAAATTGTGAGCTTCTCCCGTGCCTGGCAGAATTCCCTCTGTGTACATTTTTGATGGTCTGGTGCAGTCCGATGGTGAGAACTCGCCGGCCGCTGTGTAGCAGTGCATCCCGGGAGACGGGGCGGGGGAAGCACATTCCATCCAAACAGGAGGTGAGGGCAGGGCAGCAGGCCCAACGGACCATACCGTGACATTCATTCATGCCTTCACTTCAGCAAATCGTGTGCTTCTGCCCCATGTGTGTCAGGGACTGTGCATGGTGCTAGGGACAGAGCTGGGAATAAGAGGCCCAGATTTCTGCCCTTCGTGGAGCTTAACTTCTAACGTGGAGACAGTAAACAAGATAGAAGTCTTGCCCTAACCGGTTTGGCTCAGTGGATAGAGCATCGGCCTGTGGACTCAAGGGTCTTGGGTTCGATTCCGGTCAAGGGCATGTACCTTGGTTGCGGGCACATCCCCAGTGGGGAGTGTGCAGGAGGCGGCTGATCAATGTTT
>NW_006295053.1:148915-149831 GCF_000327345.1 Myotis davidii | reverse complement strand
AGGCTTTAAAAGCATTTCCCCTTTTCATGATTATAGTGATTATAGTATTTTTTTAAATATATTTTATTGATGTTTTACAGAGAAGAAGGGAGAGAGATAGTCAGAAACATCGATGAGAGAGAAACATCGATCAGCTGCCTCCTGCACATCTCCTACTGGGGATGTGCCCGCAACCCAGGTACATGCCCTCGACCGGAACCGAACCTGGGACCTTTCAGTACGCAGGCCGACGCTCTATCCACTGAGCCAAACCGGTTTCGGCTTGCAGGCCATTTTTGAGGACCTCAGCCTTTACTCTGACTGAAAGGAGAGGCTTTGCAGGGCTTTGAGAGGAGTGTCATGACCTGCTTTGCATTGCGACAGATGGGCTAGGTGGTGAGGGTTGGGGGGTCTTGCAGGCCATTTTTGAGGACCTCTGCCTTTACTCTGACTGGAAGGAGAGGCTTTGCAGGGTTTTGAGAGGAGTGTCATGACCTGCTTTGCATTTAAAAAATATATATATTTTTATGCCGAAACCGGTTTGGCTCAGTGGATAGAGCGTCGGCCTGCGGACTGAGGGCTCCCAGGTTCGATTCTGGTAAAGGGCATGTACCTTGGTCCTGCTTTGCATTTTAGCAGGAGCACTCTGGCCTCAGGGACCTGATAGGAGGTATAACCTGGCTGGGAGCTGAGTGGTGGCTCTGGGGGAGGTGAGAAGTGGTTGGATTCTGGATGTATTTTGAAGGAAGAACCAGTAGGGCTTTTTGATGGTTTGACTGTGGGTGTGAGAGAAAGGGAGGACTAGAATGCCTTCCAAAATTGCTCCCGGAATTGGGGCTCCGTGTTCTGCTGGGCCGTGCTGGCTGAGTATGGGTATGGATGCCGTAGAAGCAGTGGTCTTGCGGGTAGCTGCTGTTCTGGGTACCTTGAGCCTTGA
>NW_006295053.1:138326-148816 GCF_000327345.1 Myotis davidii | reverse complement strand
CGCAGGTTCGATTGTCGGTCAGGGCACATGCCTGGGTTGCAACTCAATCCCCAGTAGAGGGCGTGCAGGAGGCAGCCGATCAATGATTCTCATGGTTGATGTTTCTATCTCTCTATCCCTCTCCCTTCCTCTCTGAAATCAATGAAAATATATTAACAAGAAAATAAAAATAAATCCTTACTTGGTGTTGGGTGCTGGGAGCCCCACATGGGGAGGACAGGACTGCTGTAATCCCATCCCCACACCCTGGCCGGGAGGACAATGTTGGTGCAACGTCTCATCTGAAGATTTCATGGTGTCCCTAGGAGGCATTCAGGGAGGCCCTGCCTCTGTTCCTGGGATTTCAGGGTGCTTGTTGCCACTTGTCTCCCCGGGGGGCAGATGATGGGAATGTCTCCACCATATTTGGCTGAACAACAGCTATGCCTTAGGGGACTCTGAGAGACACGTGGTAGGCCTGGCGGTAGGCCTGGCAGGGAGACAGAGGCCGCCTCAGCTCAGCCCATCCCATCTGGGCCGAGCGCCAGCACGGACTCAGCCTGTGGAAGCAACTCATTCTTCAAGAGAGGCTGGATTGTTTTTCTATTCTTAATTTATTTTACTTTACTTTTTTTTAAATTAAAAACTTTATTTTCTTTTTTTTTAAAAATTTTTTTATTGATTTCAGAGAGGAAGGGAGAAGGACAGAGAGAGAGAAACATCAATGATGAGAGAGAATCAGTGATTGGCTGCCTCCTGCATAGCCCCTTACTGGGGATGGAGCCTGTAACCTGGGCATGTGCCTTGGCTGGAATTGAACCTGGGACCCTTCCGTCCACAGGCCGACGCTCTATCCACTGAACCAAACCAGCCAGGGCTAAAAACTTTATTTTCAAATACAGTTTGCATTCAGTGTTATTTTGTATTTGTTTCGGGTACACACATAGTTGTTAGACAATCATATACTTTACAAAGTGTGCCCCCTATTTCCAGTCCCCACCTGTCACCACACATAATTACAATATTATCGACTACACTACCCAGGCTGTACCTTACATCCCTGTGGCTATTCTGTAACTACCAACCTGTACTTCTCAATCCTGTCACCAGAAAGGCTGGATTTTTATGTAAAATCTTTAATTTTTTTAATTGAATCTTTATTTCTTATGTTTTACTAGAGGCCCGGTGCACAAAATTCGTGAACAGGTAGGGTCCCTAGGGTTGGCCAGCAATCAGGGCCGATCGGGGCCTTCCAGCTGCTGGCCGGGGCCTTCCTTAGTTACGTGCCGCCCCCTGGTGGTCAGCACATGCCATAGGGAAGGATGGGTCTCCCCATTGAACTCCCACGGGGACAATTTGCATATTAGGCTTCTATATCTATAGGTTGTACAAATGCATAACAGAAATTTCCATTTTACCCACTTTTAAGTCTGCAGTTCAGTAGTGTTCAGTATATTTACATTATTGTACAACCAATATCCAGACCTTTTTCATCTCGCAAAACTAAAACTCTATACTTATTAAACAATAACTCCCCATTCCCCCCACCCCAGCCCCTGGCAACCGCCTTTCTACTTTCTGTTTCTATGACTTTGATTTCGTTAGGCACCTCATATAAGGTGAATCTGTCTTTTTGTGACTGGCTTGTTTCACTTAGCACAGCGTCCTGAAGGCCTTAAGGTTCATCACTGTTGTGGCATGTGTGACCAGATGGCCTTCCTTTGCAAGGCTGAATAATATTCCATTGCATGTACGTTCTGCCGTAAAAATATCTGGTAAGGTACAGGAATTATAAAAAGCTTAGTTATTGGCTGAATAATATTCCATTGCATGTACGTTCTGCTGTAAAAATATCAAGTTAACGTTTATTGAGTGTCTGAGTAAGGTACAGGAATTGTAAAAAGCTTAGTTATTAAATCCTTACATATTTTTTTTTAAATATATTTTATTGATTTTTTACAGAGAGGAAGGGAGAGAGATAGAGAGTTAGAAACATCGATGAGAGAGAAGCATCGACCAGCTGCCTTCTGCACATCTCCCACTGGGGATGTGCCCGCAACCCAGGCACATGCCCTTGACCGGTGGGGGTTGAACCCGAAACCTTGAAGTATCTGGATAACACTGTAACTAACTGAGCTACCTGGCCAGGGCTGCAATGTTGTCATATGACTATACCACAGGGTAAGAGATACAAAGTGAATTCTGTGCAATTGAAACAAAAGAACAAGCAGCAAAAGCTGTTGGGGTAGGTCCCACATCACTAACACATGCAGCCGCTTCCCGTTTTAGTTTTAAAGCAGGTATATCCATGGTTAAGGAGTGAGGAGCCCAGTCTTAGAAAACTTGGAATCATGAACATTGTTCAGCCTTTAGGAGGAAAATTTTTCGTAATTCTCCTGGATTCGCTTCTGAGTCCTGTTCTCCTCTTTTTTTTTTTTTTAAATATGTTTTTATTGATTTTAGAGAGGAAGGGAGAGGGAGTGAGAGAGAGAGACATCATGATGAGTGAGAATCATTAATCGGCTGCCTCCTGCACGCCCCCTACTGGGGATCGAGCCCGCAACCTGGTTCATAGGTCAACAGTCAACCACTGAGCCACACCAGCCGGGCCTGTTCTCCTGAAGGTGCATGCCATATTTGGGTTGTTCATTCATCCGTTGATGGACACTTGGGTTGCTCCACACTCTTGGCTATTGTGGGTAATGCTGATATGAATATGGGTGTACAAGACCCTGCTTTGATTCTTCCAGATACATATCCAGAAGTAGGACTGGTGGGTCACATGGAGATTCTAGTTTTTGTTTTTAAATATATCTTTAGTGATTTCAGAGAGGAAGAGAGAGGGGGAGAGAGATAGAAACATCAATGATGACAGAGAATCATTGACCCACTGCATTCTGCACGCCCCACACTGGGGATCGAGCCCGCAACCCGGGCATGTGCCCTGACCGGGAATTAAACCGTGACCTCTCAGTTCTCAGGTCAGTGCTGAGCCACTGAGCCTCACCAGCCAGGCTCTAGTTTTTAATTTGTAGATAAGTGGCACAGTATGGAGCTGTTTTCTTTCTTTTTTAATATATTTTATTGATTTTTTACAGAGAGGAAGGGAGAGAGATAGAGAGTTAGAAACATCGATGAGAGAGAAACATTGATCAGCTGCCTCCTGCACACTCCCCACTGGGGATGTGCCCGCAACCCAGGTACATGCCCTTGACCGGAATCGAACCCGGGACCTTTCAGTCCGCAGGCCGACGCTTTATCCACTGAGCCACACCGGTTTCGGCTGGAGCTGTTTTCTATAGCAGCTGCACATTCTCACCAGCCGTGCACAGGGTTCCAGTTTCTCTGCATCCTGCTCTGGTTTTCATCACTGTTCCCAGCTCCTTGACCTTGGCAAAGGCGCTGCTTGCTCTCGCCTCACTACCTGTAGGTCTTCCCTTCCATCCTCCCTCCTTGGGGGCGGGCACTGTTGTGTTGTAGGTGTTTCAGGAAGAGGCGCTTAGCATCTGGTTGTAAGTCAGTGGGCCCCGTGGTCTCTGAGGGTTGGACTCCCGTATGCACAGCTGTGACCTTGACATTCACCTCCCTCACGGAGGAAGTGTGGTGTCCACAGCCCACGGGCTGCCGGCATGAGCCCAACAAGTGTTGACCTGTTTTCTGTTTGTTTGTGTGTTTGTTTCTTGATAGTAGCCATTCTAAGGGGTCCAGGTGGTATTTCATTGTGGTTTTGATTTGAATTTCCCTAATGATTAGTGATGTTGAGCATGTTTTCACGCACTTGTTGGTTTTTTTTATCTATCACTTTGGTGAACTATCTATTCAAGTCCTTTGCCCACTTGTTTTTGGGGATTTAAAAAAAAAACTTTTTAATATATATTTATATTGATTTCAGAGAGGAAGGGAGAGGGAGAGAGATAGAAACATCAATGATGAGAGAGAATCATTGATCGGCTGCCTCCTGTATGCCCCCCTCACCCCCGGAGATGGAGCCTGCAACCTGGGCATGTGCCCTTGACTGGAATCGAACCCGGGACCCTTCAGTCTGTAGGCTGACGCTCTATCCACTGAGCCAAGCCAGCTAGGGCTGGGATTTTGTTGTTGTTACAATCTCCTGATTTTAAACTGTGGCCACCAATTAATACTTAAGAAAAACCCTATGTGGGTCAAACCGAATGAGCCTGTGGGCCCTGTGGTCTCTGAGGATTGGACTCCTGTGTGCACAGCTGTGACCTTGACATTCAACTCCCTCACGGAGGAAGCGTGGTGTCCACAGCCCACGAGCTGCCGGCATGAAGCTAAAACTTGAATGGAGCTCAAGTGTGCGACCGTGAGGACTGGCCCCTAAATGAATCTCTCCTTAGGGATCCCGATTAGGGTTCAATATGTTCTTTAAACACTGGATTGGCTCTCCTCAAATGAACTCATAGGAAGTGCTCCTAGAAATCAAGGTCGCCCTGCCACAGCCCCGTAGACTTTCTGCAGGTCCTAAAACCTGTTCCAGTCAAGCTTCAGGCCAGAAAGGGTGAAGGAATGCTGTTGCTTGGGCCCCAAATCCCTTGTTCTCCAGGGAGTGAAGTATTTCCTTCCAGTCTGTGTTGCTTTCTGCTATTCTGTGTCTGACTCACAAGGGCATCCGAGGGCTGCACTTGAGCAAGGGATCTGTGTTTCCTCCTGTCTCTGAATAATCTTGACACTTTTTTTTTTTTAAGAGAAAAGAAGGGAGGGAGAGAGGGAAGAAACATCTATTTGTCGTTCCACTTACTTATGCTTTTGTTGGTTGCTTTTCATATGTGCCCTGACCAGGGATCGAACCCACAACCTTGGCGTATCAGGACCACGCTCCAACCCACTGAGCTACCCACCCGGTTGCAGGTTTTGCACAGATGTCACTGGTTCCTCCAGGCTGCGGGCGGAGGGATGTTCTGGAGCTTGGGTGCCCCTCAGGTCAACAAGCCTCCTCCAAGGCAGCCTGTACTGACGAATTAGATGGGCCATCTTCTTTTCTTTTTTAAAAGATATATTTTTATTTATCGCAGAGAGGAAAAGAGAGGGAGAGAGAGAGAAACCTCAATGACAAGAGAATCATTGATCGGCTGCCTCCTGCATGCCCCCTACTTGGTGATCGAGCCCGCAACCCCGGGCATGTGCCCTTGACCGGAATCGAACCCGGGACCTGTCAGTCCGCAAGCCGGTGCTCTAGCCACTGAGCCAAACCAGCTGGGGCTGGGCCATTTTCTTGAGTTTTCCTTGGAATGCGCTTCCCAGACTGTCGGGTTTTTCTCGAGTCAGAATTTCCTTGAAGAGCTTCCCTGGCGCTGGTTTCCCCTCCGCCCTCCCCCTCGTCCAGTCTTGAGATGCTCCTCTGGCAGGACTGGCCGACCCGAGCCACTCGGGCCAGTTCTGAGCTCCCTTCCCAGCCTGTTTCCTCTCCTGCCAGGTGCGAATCCTCCTGTTTTCAAGCTGTAACCTGGGGACCTCAGCCTCCTCCCCACATTGAAAGTGGAGGTGATGATACTCCCTTGGGGAGGAGTGAATGGAATTGTGCAAATGGTGGGGACGCTGTCCGGCCAGGAGGAGGTGTTAATACAATCCCTCCTCCTTGCAAGTTAGTCAGCTTCTCGGGTTGCAAGCAACAGACCGAGTGAGTGACAGGCCATGTTTGAGAGGATGTTATTAGAAGGACACAGGGAAGCCCTGGCCGGTTCGGCTCAGTGGATAGAGCATCGGCCTGCGGACCGAAGGGTCCCGGGTTCGATTCCGGTCAAGGGCACTAACCTCGGTTGCAGGCTCCTCCCTGGCCGGGGCTTGTGCAGGAGGCAACCAATCGATATGTTTCTCTCACATCAATGTTTCTCTCTGTTTTTCCCTCTTTCTTTCACTCTCTCTAAAAGTCAATGGAAAAAATATCCTTGGGTGAGGATTAAAAAAAAAAAATTGGACTAGAGGGGATCCTGGGTCGCCTGGGGAACCAGGTGGCAGCAGCCCCCCGGCAGCCTCTCCCGACCTGCTGCTGGACAGGGCGGCCCCGGCTGGCTCGAGTTCTCTGCATTGGGAGATCTCACTGGCCAGGGTGACCACGCTCAGTGGCGGGTTCAGGTCCCCGAGCTGTCCGAGAGCTGTTCCTGGGGACAGGGCGGCCCCGGCTGGCTCGAGTTCTCTGCGTTGGGAGATCTCACTGGCCAGGCTGGCCACGCTCAGTGGCGGGTTCAGTTCCCCGAGCTGCTCGAGAGCTGTTCTGGGTGTGAACGCTGGGCAGCTGGGCCTGGCTGACCACTGCTCTCCCCTTGGGGCCGGGGGCTCCCTCACCCTCCTCCCCAGGGGCCTCATGCCGTGTCTGTGCCCCGTCCTAGATGCCGACAAGAGGATCAAGGTGGCCAAGCCGGTGGTGGAGATGGACGGCGATGAGATGACCCGGATTATCTGGCAGTTCATCAAGGACAAGGTAGTTCCCTCCGGAGTGAGTGGCAGCCCTCCCCGTGGCGGGCCAGGCTCAGTGCTCCGCCCCAGCACAGGCCTCTCCCCTCCTCACCCCCCACCCCTGACCCCCGCTTCAGGCCCCACCCATCACCTGATGCCCCTGTCCCCTGGTGGGGTGGGCGGCCGCAGTCCTGTTTCCCTCCTCCCACCCATCCTTCCGCTGTGTCCAGACCACTCGTGGTTCTTGGGGCGTCTGGCGGCGGCCTGTGCTCGGCAGCCTGTGTCCCCTGCTGGTGCCGAAGCCTGCGTGTCCCAATCTGTATCCACAGTGGTGTGTGGATAGAGGCGCCAGGTTTGGAAAGGCCCGTATCCTGTCCCTCTCACCCGCTCTGTCCGACGTGCTGCCTCATGGGGGTGAAGGAGCGCGGGGCTGGTGTGGGTGCAGCAGTGCCTGGAGTCACCTTTCTTTTAATTTATTTTTTGTTTATTTTTTTAATTGATTTCAGAGAGGAAGGGAGAGGGATAGAGAGTTAGAAACATCGATGAGAAACATTGATCAGCTGCCTCCTGCACACCTCCTACAGGGGATGTGCCCGCAACCAAGGTGCATGCCCTTGACCGGCATCGAACCTGGGACCCTTGAGTCCACAGGCTGACGCTCTATCCACTGAGCCATACCGGTTAGGGCGAGGTCACCTTTTCTGAGTGGTTCAGGGATGTCTTTGTGAGTGGTGGCCGTGGTGCGCTCTGCAGGGCAGGGACTTGTTTGAGCCACCACAGTACATGGTTCCCAGGGAGGCTTCTTGGATTCTCCAAGTCAGTGGGTTCTGCCTGGGAAAGTGTGTTGTCTACGTGAAGACCCTACAATTTATCTGTGTCCACAAGGAGAAGGTTGAGAGGCGCCATTTCTGAACGGGGGAGATGAGGGAACCCACTGTTGCAGGGGTGGGGAACCTTTTTTCTGCCAAGGGCCATTTGGATGTTTAGAACATCATTCATGGGCCATACTAAATGATCAGCTTAAAAATTATCCTGCTTAAAAAAAAAAATTATCTTGCTATGTTTGGTCAAACATTTATTTATTTATTTATTTTTTAAATATTTCTTTATTGATTTCAGTGAGGAAGCTAGAAAGATAGATAGATAAAAACATCACTGATGAGAGAGAATCATTGATTGGTTGTCTCCTGCACACCCCTCACTGGGGATCGAGCCTGCAACCCAGGCATGTGCTCTTGGCTGGAATCGAACCTGGGACCCCTTGAGTCCGTACGCCGATGCTCTATCCACTGAGCCAAGCCGGCCAGGACCAGTCAAACATTTAATTAACTCACCCCTAATGTCTTGGCAGAACCAGACCAAATGATTCCGTGGGCCTTATATAGCCTGCAGGCCAGATGTTGCCCATCCCTCGTTTATTTACTTATTTACTGCCTTATACAGCCTGCAGGCCAGATGTTCCCCATCCCTCGTTTGTTTGCTTATTTATTTATTTATTTCAAATATATTTTGTTGATTTCTGAGAGGAAGGGAGAGGGAGAGATAGGAACATCAATAGTGAGAGACTCGTTGATCGGTTGCCTCCTGCACACCCCACACTGGGCATCGAGCCCACAATCTGGGCATGTTCCCTGACTGGGAATCGAACCGTGATCTCCTGGTTCCTAGGTCGACGCTAACCACTGAGAAACACCTGCCGGGCCCCATCCCTGGTTTGAGAATAGCAATGCACTGGGAGGTTGGGGTTTGGTTGAGTTGATGGGCCATGGCGGGGGCATGTGGTCCATGCAAAAGGGTGAGCCCTCTGTGGGGCTGCCGGCCTCTCTCCGGAGCCCCGGCCTCCAGCCAGCTTTGGCCGGCCCCAGAGAGGAATGGCTGACTCTCACCCTCTGCTGCGCTGCCCCTCCCTCCGCTGGCCTTCCCTCGTCCCTGCCCTGACTGAGTGTCCCCTGCCGCAGCCTGCACATGCCCCTGAGTCATCGTATCTGACGCCTTGCCCTGCCTCTGTCTCTAGCTCATCCTGCCCCACGTGGACGTCCAGCTCAAGTATTTCGACCTGGGGCTCCCAAACCGTGACAAAACTGACGACCAGGTCACCATCGACTCCGCGTTGGCCACCCAGAAGTACAGCGTGGCTGTCAAGTGCGCCACCATCACTCCCGATGAGGCCCGTGTGGAAGGTGCGGGGCCCTGAGGGGTGCGTGGGCTGGGACGTGACCCCAGTCTCCCTGCGAATGCCTGGGGGACAGTGGTCCCTGTAGATGGGGCTGGGGAGGGGCGGTTAAGGGGCTGGCTTCAGCTTCCACAGTCGGGGTGTGATCGAGCAGAGACCAGAATCCGTTCCCTGCTCCCAGGCCAGGGGGGTTTCTGCTGTGATATGCGGCTCTGGCCAGTGGAGGTGCCATCGGTGACAGGGAGGAGGAAGAGGAAGCTGACGCTGATGCTGTCACAGTGAGAATGGCGCTTGGGGGGGCTGCCCCTCTGGCCTCCTGGACTGTTTTGCAGGCAGGTGGACAGAGAGACCTGGGCCAGCTCTGTCCAGAGGAGGACTGTGTGCCAGGCCTGTATTCTTCAGAGCCTTGGGGGCTCCGGGGAACGTTACTAGCGTCCTCCACGGCCGTACAGGGGTCACTGGCTGCTGTCCCTGGTCCTGGCTGCTGGTCCCTGGTCCTGAGGGCTGCTCTGGAGGCTTCCATGAAATGACAGTGGTGTGTGGATAGAGGGGCCAGGTTTGGAAAAGCCTAGAGAGGGTGGTGTAGGAGTTTTCAGAGTTCTGTCCCCCTAATTCTGGCAGAATCAGCGTCTTAGAAGGAAGCATTCAAGACCACCCCCCTCCCCGCACGCCTCCTCCTGTCTTTTGGGTTGTACTGACCTTAGGGTATTGGAATCATTTTCGTGCTAAGCTCTTCTCGCAAGTTTTCCTTTTTATTCTCCCGAGCTCTGGGATGTATACTAGTATATCCCCATTTTCTGGATAAGGGTGTTAAAGGTCACAGTCTTGATAACTCAGGCCCGGCCCTTCGATTAGTGGCAGTTCTGCGGCCAGAACCAGAGGACCCGGGTGAGGCCGTGTGCTGCCAGGGTTCATCGGGCTGAGCTACACGTCCCAGTACCATGTGGAAGTAACGATAGTCAGACCACGTGCCAGGCACTGTTCTAGGCACTTCATGTATGAGTTCATTTAATCCTCACAGTGATCCAAAAGAGTAGGTGTTTTATCACTACTTTCTTTTCTTTTTTCTTTTTCTTTTTTTTAATATATTTTATTGATTTTTTACAGAGAGGAAGGGAGAGAGATAGAGAGTTAGAAACATCGATGAGAGAGAGACATCGATCAGCTGCCTCCTGCACATCTCCTACTGGGGATGTGCCCGCAACTCAGGTACATGCCCTTGACCGGAATCGAACCTGGGCCCTTCAGTCCACAAGCCGACGCTCTATCCACTGAGCCAAACCGGTTTCGGCATCTTTTCTTTTTTAAAATACATTTTTATTTCAGAGAGGAAGGGAGAGGGAGATAGAAACATCAATGATGAGAGAGAATCATGGATCAGCTGCCTCCTGCACGCCCCACACCGGGGATCGAGCCCGCAACCCGGGCATGTGCCCTTAACCGGAATCAAACCTGGGACCCTTCAGTCCACAGGCCGGTGCTCTATCCACTGAGCCAGGCCAGCTAGGGCTATCACTACTTTCCTTTTGTATCTCGGGTTAGACCACCTGCACGGGACCCACAGTCAGAGGTGGTGGAGTGGACCCTGAAGCCAGGCAGTGTGGTTCTGGGGCCCACACATTCACACTCTATCCGTGATGGCGAACCTATGACACGCGTGTCAGCACGCGAACTCATTTTTTGGGGTTGATTTTTCTTTGTTAAGTGGCATTTAAATATATAAAATAAATATCAAAAATATAAGTCTTTGCTTTACTAGGGTTGCAGATATCAAAAAATTTCTATGTGACACGGCACCAGAGTTAAGTTAGGGTTTTTCAAAATGCTGACACGCCGAGCTCAAAAGGTTCGCCATCACTGATGTAGCTTGTACCTGGGTGGATGTAAAGTAGTCAGATTTTTAATTTGATAGGAAAATAAT
>NW_006295053.1:129662-138122 GCF_000327345.1 Myotis davidii | reverse complement strand
ATCATCTGTAGGACCCTCACCTGGCTGTGCTCTTGCTCGGGGTTCATATTCTGGCTGGAAGGTGGGGGCTATGGTGGGGCCACGTCATCTCTGCTTTCCTAGAGTTCAAGCTGAAGAAGATGTGGAAGAGTCCCAACGGAACCATCCGGAACATCCTGGGCGGGACCGTCTTCCGGGAGCCCATTATCTGCAAGAACATCCCCCGCCTCGTCCCTGGCTGGACCATGCCCATCACCATTGGCAGGCACGCCCATGGCGACCAGGTGGGCCGCGGTGGGAGTTGGGCTCTGCTGGCCCGGGGCCCCCTCCGTCTGGAGCCCCCGGCCTGAGCCGCCCTCTCGTCTCTGCAGTACAAGGCCACGGACTTTGTGGCCGACCGGGCCGGCACCTTCAAGATGGTGTTCACCCCGAAGGATGGTAGCAGTGCCAAGGAGTGGGAGGTGTTCAACTTCCCTGCTGGCGGCGTGGGCATGGGCATGTACAACACTGACGAGGTGAGACCGGCTCTCTGCTCCAGGCTTATCTCTGCCAGCCTGACTGGTTCCTGCAAAAGTTCTAGCCTGAATCACATGACCACCTCTGAGCCAATCACAGAGGCCCCGAGAGAGAGGAGGCGCTCTGATTGGATAAGCCAGACACACAGAGTCTAGTAGAGACAGATCCCAGCCCAGCCATATGGTCCAAGACAGGGGTCCTCAAACTACGGCCCGCGGGGCACATGCAAATACAAATATTGTATTTGTTCCCGTTTTGTTGTTTTACTTCAAAATAAGATATGTGCAGTGTGCATAGGAATTTGTTCATAGTTGTTTTTTTTTTTAAGTTTTTTTTAATATATATTTTATTGAGTTTTTATAGAGAGGAAGGGAGAGAGATAGAGTTAGAAACATCGATGAGAGAGAAACATTGATCAGCTGCCTCCTGCACATCTCCTACTGGGGATGTGCCCGCAACCCATACATGCCCTACACGCTGCTGCTGCCCATTGCTCCCATGGTTGCAAGTCTTGTGGGGGTTCCTTAGAGTTTAGGACAGGGGTCCTCAAACTATGGCCCGCGGGCCACATGCAAATACAAATATTGTATTTGTTCCCATTTTGTTTTTTTACTTCAAAATAAGATATGTGCAGTGTGCATAGGAATTTGTTCATAGTTTTTTTTTTTTAAACTATAGTCCGGCCCTTCAACAGTCTGAAGGACAGTGAACTGGCCCCCTGTTTAAAAAGTTTGAGGACCCCTGGTCTAAGAGTTGCAGAGGGGGAGGTAGCTTTGCAAAGCAAAGCTGGGGGACTGTGTCCTCCCAGAAGTTGGGAGGGGGACGCTGGGCCAGCAGAAACAACAGATGCCTGCAGGAGGTGGCTGGACGAACCCAGATTGCAGGAGAGGGTCGTGTGGAGGGAAGGGGTGCCATCCCCGGGCGGGGCCTGGCCCTGGGGGACCATGCCAGAAACCCGTCTTTCTCCCTGCAGTCCATCTCGGGTTTTGCGCACAGCTGCTTCCAGTACGCCATCCAGAAGAAGTGGCCGCTGTACATGAGCACAAAGAACACCATTCTGAAAGCCTACGACGGGCGCTTCAAGGACATCTTCCAGGAGATCTATGAGAAGTAACAGCCGCTCCCTTGATAAGATGCCCCAGCTCTCCCTCCTGGTCCCCCCCCACCCCGGCCCTCATCCTACCCCGGAAGGGCGCTGTCCCCATGCATTTGGCTCAGGAAGGGATCCCCCAATCTGCCTCCTCCCCACAACAGGCCCCTTTGCTTCCAGGCATTATAAGACCGAGTTCGAGAAGAATAAGATCTGGTACGAGCACCGGCTCATTGATGACATGGTGGCTCAGGTCCTCAAGTCTTCAGGCGGCTTTGTGTGGGCCTGCAAGAACTATGATGGAGACGTGCAGTCGGACATCCTGGCCCAGGGTACGCCGGGAGCCCCCTGCTCCCTGTGGGGATGGGTCCTTCGGCCTCTCTGGCCGAGGTCATTTTTAGACCCTTTTGGTAGAAAAGGTCCTTTAGTGTAGCAGCAGCACCCGGGCTTGCCAGCTCCTTGCAAGGTCCCCTGTGGACAGCAGGGGGCAGGAGCTCCCTGGGAGCTGAGTGAGGAAGGATCGCAAATTCGGTTTGGACGGGTGTATTACTAAGGCTGTCATTGAAGAGAAGGGAGGAACCGGGACTTCAGGTTCTCAGGGGCTAGGCGTGTTGACCCTGAGGTTCCTGTCCAGGGAGGGGCCGGGTGACTAGGTTTGGCTCCAGTGGAACCAAATGGGATTGAGTAATCTGGGTGCTCATTATTTATTATCATTTTAAAATGTCTTTTTATTGATTTCAGAGAGGGAGGGAGAGGGAGAGAGGGATAGAAACATCAATGATGAGAGAGAATCATGGATCGGCTGCCTAGGGTCCCAGGTTCAATTCCGGTCAAGGGCATGTGCCTTGGTTGTGGGCACATCCCCACTGCGGGGCGTGCAGAAGGCAGCCAATCGATGTTTCTCTCTTATCGATGTTTCTGACTCTCTGTCCCTCTCCCTTCTCTGTAAAATCTCAATAAAATATATTAAAAAAAAATAAAATAAATTGCAGAGAATTTTTTTTGCGCAGTAAGCCTTTTATTTATTTAATCCTCACCCGAGGATATTTTTCCATTGATTTTTAGAGATAGTGGAAGAGAGAGGGGAAGACAGAGAGAAATATCGATGTGAGAGAAACACATCGATTGGTTGCCTCCTGCGCTCGCCCGGACCAGGGCCTGGGCCGGAGAGGAGCCTGCGACCTTGGTATGTGCCCTTGACCGGAATTGAACCCGGGCCCCTTCGGTCTGCAGGCCGACGCTCTATCCGCTCATCCAAACCGGCCAGGGCATGCACAGTAAACCTTGCAGATGTAGGAGAATATCAGGGAAGATGGAAAAACCCTCCATCTGAAAGGTAAATCAGATTCCAGCGGAGAGGAACCGTCAGGAATCGCCCAAAGGCTTTACAAAGCTTTGAGACCGTCTGCCTTTTCATCGCGGCCTGGCCTTTGGCTTTATTTTGAAAAGTTCAGTGGTGATCCTCTCAGTGGCACGATGCCCATCTGGGCTGGAAGGATGAAAAGCCACAGCAGGCAAGAGAAAGGCGCCACAGTGACCCCTAAATAGATAAGGAATTGGTGAGTGGGCAGGTCCAGGGAGCAGCGGAGAAGGGACCCCCTCCCCCTGCGCCAGTAGCAAAACTTCCTAGACAGGTGGTTTCCCCAAAGGACTTGCCCGCTTTTCCTTCCTTGGGACTTGGCCATTCTTACGTTGGTGCCGTGGGGATCTTGGCAACAGAAAAGCTTCGCCCATGGATTTGGGAAGAACCGGAAACTTACCACAAAGCTTGCAAGTAGCTGGAAAGAGCAGCAGATAAAAGCGGTCACTGGGAAGCGCGGCCAGCAGGCTTCCTTCCTTCTGCTCCAACGTGCCTCCCGGCCACGGGCTGGGCTGGGTGCGCAGAACTTTGTGGGGTCTTGGGCCCCAGGGGCCACGGGCCACGGGCTGAGGGACACCTGGGGTTGGGGCCACAGATGCGGGTGTTCCGCTTCAAATTCACCCTTTTGCAAAGCAAATTCACCCTTTTGCAAAGCAAACTAGATTTGCCAAAGGGTAGGTTTGGCGTGGAAAACCTGTATATGCTGACGGGCCAGCTCTCGCCACCTGTGAGTGCTCCCCTGCCCTGTGCTGGGCCCTGGAGTCCCACGACCAGGGTGGACAAGCCAGAAACAGTGCCTGTCCTCCCCTCCCTCCCCCAGGGTGGGCGGAGTCATAAGTTGAGTGACAGCAGGAAGGCAGGTGGGCTGGATCCAGGTTATCTGAGGGGAGGCGCCCACGCTCAGAGGAGGCTGTTCCCACGCTTCAGGCTTTGGCTCCCTGGGCCTGATGACATCCGTGCTGGTCTGCCCCGACGGAAAGACCATCGAGGCTGAGGCTGCTCACGGGACAGTCACGCGCCACTATCGGGAGCACCAGAAGGTAAGCGTGGGGAGTGTGCCACACGGGCTGGGAGGACGGGCCTGGCCCTGTCAGTCAAGGTTGCCTCCTTGGTTGGCTTTTTGGCTCTTAATTCCCCTGTGCCCGCTGCCCCCAGGGCCGGCCAACCAGCACCAACCCCATCGCCAGCATCTTCGCCTGGACGCGGGGCCTGGAGCACCGGGGGAAGCTGGACGGGAACCAGGACCTCATCAGGTGAGCCCGGAAGAGGAAGAGGGGCTGTGCCGGCCCCAGGGCAGGCTCTGGGCCGGATGCTGCCCAGCCCAAGGCTCACTCTGCCCGCCCCCCTGCAGGTTTTCCCAGACCCTGGAGAAGGTGTGCGTGCAGACAGTGGAGAGCGGAGCCATGACCAAGGACCTGGCCGGCTGCATCCACGGGCTCAGCAAGTGCGTGGCCGGGGCGGAGGGCAGGGCTGGCCTTCCGGGGCCTCGGGGGCCAGTGGGCAGAAGCTGGGGGACCCTTCTTAGAGGCCCCCATTTTTTTTAATTGATTTCAGAGAGGAAGGGAGAGGGAGAGAGAGAGAGAGAGAGAAACATCAATGATGAGAGAGAATCATGGATCGGCTGCCTCCTGCACACCCCCTACTGAGGATCGAGCCCACAACCCCGGCATGTGCCCTGACCGGGAATCGAACCTGGGACCCTCCAGTCCACAGGCTGACGCTCTATCCATTGAGCCACACTGGCTAAGGCGAGGCCCTGGGCTTCGGTCAGCTTCGCCACCAGGAGCCTGGGGGCAGGACAGGTCCACAGCCCCGAGGGAGGGCTCGGGCCAAGCTTCCCAGACCAGGCCCCCTGATTGGTCCCCATCCACC
This sequence comes from Myotis davidii, assembly GCF_000327345.1. Lineage (NCBI taxonomy): Eukaryota > Metazoa > Chordata > Mammalia > Chiroptera > Vespertilionidae > Myotis > Myotis davidii. The sequence continues at coordinate 133,305 of NW_006295053.1, read as the reverse complement.
TGCATCGGTACCCATCTCCCAGCTTCTCCCAGGGGCCCTTGTACCCACCGGCCCATTCACCTGCCAGAGAACAGGCAGACCTTCCCAGGCTCCCGCTGACTTGGCCGTGGCCCCTTGGCAGCGGGCGGCGGGGGACCTGTGACCCGCAGGTGGCCTGGCCACGTCCCTCCCCACCGGGGCTGCCATCAAGACCCCCACACTCCGGCTCTGCCCCTCACGCGGGTGGTGTTCTCTCGGCAGCGTGAAGCTGAACGAACACTTCCTGAACACCTCGGACTTCCTGGACACCATCAAGAACAACCTGGACAAAGCCCTGGGGCAGAAGTAGGGGCGGCGGACTCGCGGAGGGTGAGCCTCAGCCCTCTCAGGAGGCCTTTCTAGGGGACGTTTTTTATAAGCGACATGTTTTTCCAAGTCTCTGCGCTGCCCCTCGCGGAGGTGACGTGAGGCAGGAGCGGTGTGTTTTACCTCAGCCCGTCAGTATGTCCCGCATACTGTAATTTATCTCGCCTTGGAACACATGGTGCCATATTTAGCTACTAAAACCTCTTCACAAAGCTGTCTGCTGTGTTTGTCCCTCAGGGAGGAGGCAGCTGGGGCCTGGAGGCCGGGGGCTCCACGGGGACAGGACGTCTGTCCCAGGCTCCATCCAGTCCTGGGCCCCGTGGCGGGAGGGGACCGAGCAGGATGCTATGGGGGGCCCCCCCGAGTAGCCGCTGGGACTCTGGGGGCGCAGGTCCCTGGAATTTCCTAGCGTGGTTCCTGTATCGTTTGGGGGTTATCACTTCTCCATAGATTCAGGTTGTATTTTTCCTTTTCTTTCTGGTTTTCACCTTCTAAACATCTCCAGAGCCCTTTCCCTTTTCTTGGTACTGAAAACAGGCCCCCCCCTGCCCCCCGCTTGGCAGCCGCCTCTGGTTCTCCACTCACAGCTGCTGGGGGGCCCCCGTGGGGTCTGGGACGCTGAGCCCCAGACTTGAGATCATCTCCTCCATTCTTTTTCTTTGTTTCTGTTTTGTATGTATATTTTTATTGATTTCAGAAAAAGAGAGAGAGAGAGAGAGAGAGAGAGAGAGGCATCTATGATGAGAGAGAATCATTGACCACCTGCCTCCTGCACACCCCCTACTGGGGATCAAGCCCGCAATCCCGGCATTTGCCCTGACCTGGAATCGAGCCGTCACCTCCTCCTGGTTCCTGGGTCGATGCTTAAACACTGAGCCACGCCGGCCGGGTCACTTCCTCCCTCCTTTAGCAAAACTAGAAGAGTAAGGTGAGCGCATCTCTATAAAGTGAAATAGATCCAATTTATAGGGCTGTCCTTCTAGGACACTTTTCGTGTTAAAATGTCCTGGGGAAGAGTTGTCCCATATTCACTTGATGAACAAATAGTTGGCAACCCCAAGTCCATTTCCCACATGTTGGGGGGACTCTCAGAGCTCCCGAAACCCAACAGTCGGGAACCTCGGTAGCTTTGAGATGGGCTGTAGCCACACACACACACACACACACACACACACACACACACACACACTGCGTCCCCTTCTGTCCCAAGGGCCGCCCTGGGCTCCCAGGTCCCTGGGAAGAAAGGCCGGCGTGCTCACCCTGCTGGGCCCAGCTCCTGGGGGGAAGCTCGGGGTTTCCGGCCCCTCGTGCCCATCAGTAGCACAGGGCTGGCGGCTCCCCAGAATGCACAGCCTCGGAAGCCCAGCTTGGCATGGTGAGCTGGCTTCTGCCCCGGGCCCTGCGGGTGGGCAAGGAGGGGAAGTGCTTTTCTCTGCCAGTGGTGGGAATTCAGGGGCCTTGGTCCGCGCCCCCTCGCTTGGGCTCGGAGCAGCTCCCTGGGGGCGCCTGGCTCTGCCGGGGGTTCACTCTGGTGGGTGCGGAGGATGGTGTGGGGTCTCCTCCGGTCCCCAGAGAGTGATGCCCTGCTGGGTAGGGCTGCAAAGCTTTTCTTTTTAAATATATTGTATTGGTTTTTTTTTACAGAGAAGAAGGGAGAGAGAGAGAGAGTCAGAAACATCGATGAGAGAGAAACATCGATCAGCTGCCTCCTGCACACCCCCCACTGGGCACGTGCCCGCAACCAAGGTACATGCCCTCGACCGGAATCGAACCCAGGACCCTTTAGTCCACAGGCTGACGCTCTATCCACTGAGCCAAACCGGTCAGGGCAAAGCTTTTCTTTTTTTAAAAAACTATATATATTTACTGATTTCAGGGAGGAAGGGAAAGGGAGAGACAGAAACATCAATGAGAGAGAATCATTGCTCGGCTGCCTCCTGCACGCCCCCGACTGGGTTATCGAGCCCACAACCCCTGACCAGAATTGAACCTTGACCTTCTGGTTCATATGTTGAGGCTCAACCACGGAGTCACACCAGCTGGGGGGGTGGCTGCAAAGCTTTGTTAGGGGTTCCTCCCGGGGGAGGGGGGAGGCCCAGGTCCCCGAGAACCGCGAGAAGAAGCACCCGCAGTCGCCTCGCTAAAGAATATTCATTTATTTATAATTATTGCTAAGTAAACTTCTCTTTTAAACAGGAACATAAAAACACAGTAGGGCTTTGCACAAGTGGGGTTTCTAAACAGTTGGTCTGTATACACGTCAAAATAAGTTAGAATGGAATTCATCCAGGAGTTTCCAAGTCACCCGAGAGGCCTCACACCTCCTTTGCTAAGGTTGGGGGCGAGGGGGGAGGACAGGAGCCTCGCCAAGACCACCCCCTGCCCCCCCACCCCCAGCTCAAATCGTGAGTTGTGCTGTCCCCCTCTCTTAGCATCGCCCAGGTCCAAGGCACAGGGCCCGGGCGTTCAAGTATCGAACTCGCAGGGGGCCGGCGGGTGGCGGGAAGGAGAGCCCCACCCCGGGGCCAGACCTTCTCCCTTGGGTTTTCCGAGACCAAGGCCACTGCGCTGGCGGAGGGAGGAGGAGGAGGAGGAGGAGGAGGAGGAGGAGGAAGAGGAGGAGGTACAGGGTTCTTTTTGGTACCAGGGGAGAAAGACGTCGTGGGAAGAGGTAGTTTGCAGGGGTGATGCGTCTCAGCAGGAGAAAATGTCTTCTACAGTGATGGGGTCATCGCGGCGGGCACCGGGGGCCGGAGAGCCACACTTGGGGAGAGGCCCCCGTGGCCCCCAACTTCTCGTCTGTTGCTTAGTGTGAGCTGCAGCAGAGAAGGAGGGGCCCCTGCCTGCCTGACCCCCGAGGCTTCCCTGTGCTCCCCTCAGTCCTGATCGCAGCCACCCTGAGGCTGGGCTGGGCCCTCCACTAAGGGACAGTCTTGGACGGGGGACAAAGGGGTCCCCCACCCCCAGCTGTTCCCCCCACCTGGTTCCTGGGCTGAAGTTGGGGGCTTCACCTCCTTCTGTGCCTTCGGGGGCAGCCCTGCCCGCCCCTCCCCCCGTGGGCGGGGTCTGGGTGCCCTGGTTCCTGAATGTGCTATTTCCCTGCCCGGGGCCTGCAGCCTCCAGTTCCAGGGGCAGGAGCCAGCTGCTGACCGAGCTCTGGCCTCTGGTGGGTGATGCAGACAGAGCGAGTCACTGGCGAGGGGCTGGGTGGGGGTGGATGGAGGGCCTGCCCCCTGCCTCCTCCTGCCTCCCACCCGCCTCCTGAGCCTCCCTGTCGGCAGCTGGGCCCCCAGGGCCA
>NW_006295053.1:123540-129610 GCF_000327345.1 Myotis davidii | reverse complement strand
CCAGTTTCACCAGGCCAGGTGGCTCCAGGCTGGGGGCACACGAAAAAGCTTCCATTGGGGAAGAAGAAAACTGTCTCCATCAGAAAAGGTTATAGGCGACACAGAGTTGAAAAGGAAAAGCATGAGATAAATTACCTTCCAAAGACCCCCCGCCCCCCAAAAATCTTTTTTTCCGCTATGGTCTTCATTTTCCTTTTAAATGTTGCTGTTCCCGGGAGCCTGCAGACTCGGCTGTCCCGCCCTCAGCGTGGATACTTGTTCCACCTTAAATAAGACCAGTGCTCCGGTCAGCGCCCAGGCAGCCTCGCTCAAGGGGCCTCAAGGGGCCTCGGCCTGTCCTTGTGTGGCCGGACCATGGCGTGGCCGGCTCAGCTCGCATTGGGGACCCTGAGCTGGGACACTCTGTGTGTGGTGCCCCAGCTAAGACAGAACCGGGTGACGTCTGCCTAAACCCACCTTAGGGCGGTAAGAAGGGGGCCTGCTGGGAATTGGCTGGAGAAGGCGTTCCCTGGGGGTGGGCTGCACCCTGCTGTCCCGCGGGCCAGGTTGGGGCTGCATGCGCACCTGGCTCCAGGGGGCGCTGGGGAGGCACCGGGAGGTAGAAGGCGGTGGCCTGCCTGGCTGACGATTGGCAGGGTGGGGAAGACGGCTATGGGCCTGGGCTGTACCCAGCCAGGGGGCTCGTGGGTATGGGCGGGCAGTGCTGGCCAGCTGGGAGCCCCGACATCCCTGGAGGCAGGCAGGGGGGGAACCAGGCCTGGCTCACGCGATCCCTATTCCAGTGTCAGGAGCCCTGCGGGGCCATCAGCTCGGCCAGCCGTGCGCACCCTGGCTGCCCCAGCACTGCTGAGCCTGGGGACCCCTGAGAACCTGTGCCCTGTGCCCTGTCCCTTTCCCCGACCCTCCCACGGCAGCAGGCCCAGGTTCACGGCTGACGCCAGTGGTACAGTCCATTTGGTCTACAAGTCCCTGGTGGTGCCAACGACTCCGTGTCGGGGGAGGGCTCCGGGCAGTGGGGCAGTAGCTCGATTCTCCGCAGCCCGCGGGTCTCACCCCCACGCCCAGGCCCCCCTGCCCCGGTGCCGGGCGGCCCAGCGTTGCTATAGCACGTTGTAGTAGGCCATCTCCTTCATGGCCTGCTCGGTGAGGACGCTTGCCTCCGCGCTGCCGTCCACGCCCGCGTACGCGTAGGCATTCTCCTCGAAGTCCTCCATCTCCTGCTGGCCGTCCAGCTCCGAGGGGTCGGTGCCCGTCAGCTCCATCATGGGGTCTGCAAGACAGGGGCACAGTTAGCCCCCACGCCACCTCTCCCGGGAGGAGCCCATCACCCCCACATAGGAAGCCCAAGAACTTCCCAGTCACTGTTTCCACAGGATCTCGGTGAGGCCCCAGGCGCTTGTGGCTACTCTGATGGGTCATCAGACCTGAGCCCTCTGTGTGTGTGTTGGGGGCGGGGGGGTAGAGGGGTGCAGGCCTGGCCTTGGCCTCTACTGTCTCTCCTAAGCCACTCAACGTATTTCCCTTCTGCAGTGTTTCTCATCGGTCCCCTTTGCTGCCCTGTGTCCCCTCTCGGCATCAGCAATCATTTAGCGCCTTCTGCATGCCGGGCACTGCTCACAGCGGCCCCAGTTAGGAGGCCAAAGGGCAGGTCAGAGTGGTTCGTCATTTTGCCAGGGGGACCCGGCAAGTGCTGCCGGTTTCATCCTCTGACCTCCTGTAGCATGGATGCTTCTTATTTTATTTTATTGATTTGAGTGGGAGAGCAACATCGATGTGTTGTTCCCCTTATTCATGGGTTACTTCTTACATGTGCCCTGACTGAGGATTGAACCCGCAACCTTGGGGTCGGGATGAGGCTCCAACCCACTGAGCTGCCCGGCCAGGGCCAGCATTTGCGCCTGAAGCCAGCTCTACCCAATGCTCTCCCCGGGCCTTGCTCTCCAAGGACAAACACCCCCCCAGGAAAGGCTAACACAGAGGAGGAGGCAAAAGCTCTAAGAGGCCTGTAATTTTATCCAACCGAAATCTTATTCTGATGCTCTTACTGTCGGAACAAGAGCCGGACAGAAAACACACAGGAGGCCCGGGCTGTCTTCCAGTGAGTCACGGGAGGGGGCGGGGGGGTGGGAGAGGGGAGCCCGGGGGATGATCTGGGGACCCCGGGAGGGTGGCCACCAGGGCTGGGGCTTAGTGTGCATTCTGCCCCTGCCCACCTCGGACATGGAAGTGTTTGGGGTACCCTGCTAAGTCTAAGGCAGGGCTTTCAACCCCAGCCCAACTAACATTTGGGGCCATCATTGTTTGTTGGGGGGCCCATCCTGGGCATTGTAGGATGTTTAGCGGCATCCCCGGCCCCCGTCAGCTCCATGCCAGTAGCATCACCCCAGTTGTGACAACCCAACACGGGCCAAACATCCCTTGGGGGTAACTCCACGCTCTGTTGAGAACCTCAGGTCTAGGGGCAAACCCCGCCCACCCCTTGCCCAATGAACTCTTAGGAAAGGCTGCCCTGTGAGTCCTCAGAATGTGCTTGTTGGCTTCACAGAGCAAAGAGGGAACAGGCTCTTCCTCTCCCACTGGGTGTGAAGGAGGAAGCGCACTGCCCTGAAGGCCCTGGGCGGCCATCCTGGGCCCATGAGGACAATTGCACTTTTTGCCTTGGCTGCCGGGAAGCTCAGTGCTCCCTTCTGCCGGCCCGCCAGACTTCCCACGGTGCATGTGGCGTCGGGACCTCACCTGGCTTCCCCTTCTCTCCCCAGATGCCATTTTCCCATTTGATAATTTCCTTCCCGCCCCTTTATTTTACGTCATCTCTCAGTAACGAGAGACAGTATCGTTCCCACGTGTTGCGATTTGACACGAGTTACCTAACGTCTCTGCCCTTGACCGTCCGCATCGGTAACATGGCGGCGATAACCACAGAGCCAACCTCACTTTCAGGGTCACGTGAGCGAATAAAGGCCTGGCACACAGTTCGCACTCAATAAACGGCATTCTTTTTATTATACGGTTTACGTGAGCCGGCTTAAATCCTTTGAAGGATACACGAACATCCCGTCGTCACCACCGGGGCCCTCCAGGGGGCCCCCTCTCCAGACCTGAGCCCACCCCAGCGAGGTCTCAGGCCTGGCCAGCCTCCCGCCTCCCCGAACGGGACAGGAGGCTCCAGCGTGCGCCGTTAGAGTCCCGCTCCTGGTCCGGCCACTGCGCGTGGCCCACCCACCTTGGCTGTCCAGGCCGATGTCCATGACCCCGTGCTTGACCTTCATGTGCCGGCTCAGGTTGCCCTTGAGGTTGAACTTGCTGGAGCAGTAGGGGCACTTGAAGGGCTTGCTGCCCGCGTGCAGGTGCATGTGGCCCAGCAGGTTGTACATGCGGTTGAAGGATTTCCCGCACACCTGAGAACAGACCACGGGCGCCGTCAGCCCACAGGGGGTCTGCCCTCCAGAACCCCGGCCACCGCCCACCTCCCTGGCCGGGCTGCGGTCCCACCCGCTACGGCCAGCACCGGTTTCATTCTTTCCTATGTGACCCCTGAGAGGCAGGGAGCTAAGCCTCCTCACCGGACACTGTTCCTGGTTAGAAACTCAGAGTTCGGCCGAAACCGGTTTGGCTCAGTGGATAGAGCGTCGGCCTGCAGACTGAAAGGTCCCGGGTTCGATTCCGGTCAAGGGCATGTATCTGAGTTGGAGGCACATCCCCAGTGGGGGGTGTGCAGGAGGCAGCTGATCGATGTTTCTCTCTCATTAATGTTTCTAACTCTATTTCTCTCCCTTCCTCTCTGTAAAAAATCAATAAAATATATTTTAAAAAAATAAAGAAACCCAGAGTTCAGATCTCCTGCTGCACCAGGTCCCCAGCCTGGGCTCTCTCCCTGTGGCTGCACCTTGACCTTCATCCCCCTGCCCCCCCAACTCCACAACTCTCAGGAAACACAGCTTCAGCAGCTTGTAAGATCTGAACCGCACCACCCACTCCCATCTCCCCCAAGCCCGGGCCCAGCGCCGACTGTATGCATTGCATACAGACGTGCCCGCCCTGGCCAGGCCACCGCTGCCGCAGTCCTGCCGACTCCAGGCTGCCCAGGGACAGGCCCGTCTTGGGGCCTGCGGGCTGGGTACCTTGCATTTGAATGGCTTCACCGGCGAGTGTACAATCATGTGGGTCTTGAGGGTCTGCTTCTGCACGAAGGTCTTGAAGCAGATGTGGCACTGGTAGGGCCGGACGCTGGTGTGGATCAGCATGTGCCGCTTCATGTTCGCCTGCAGCGTGAACTCCCGGCCACACACCTCGCACTTGAACTCCTTCACACCCTGTGAGGGGGGCGGGGGAGGCAATGGTCAGGGCCACATGATGGGCACAGCCTCTGTGTGGACCCGAGGGGGTCAGAGCGTCTGTACAGCTTCTGGGAAATGACTTCCTGGGGGGTGTTCCGAACAGGAGCCCCTTGTTTAGAATGCCGGGTAGGGCCACCGCCTCCAGGAAGCCTTCCGGTGTTAACTAGGCAGAGACTGGCTGGGCCTTATTTATTTTTTATTAGTCCTCACCTGAGGATATTTTTAAAAACATATTTTTATTGATTTCAGAATATATTTTTATTGATTTGAGAGAGGGAGGGAGAGAGAGAGAGAAACATCAATGATGAGAGGGAATCATTGATCGGCTGCCTCCTGCACGCCCCACACTGGGGATCCAGCCCGAAACCTGGGCATGTGCCCCGACCAGGCATTGAACCATGACCTCCTGGTCCATAGGTCGACGTTCAACCACTGAGCCATGCCGGCTGGCCAGCCCCTAGGACATTTTTCAATTGACTTTTAGAGAAAGTGCAATGCAGGGGGAGAGACAGAGAGGAACATCGATTGTGAGAGAGACACATCAATTGGTTGCCTCCTATATGTGCCCCGATCTGGGCCGGGATCAACCCTGCAACTGACGCATGTGCCCTTGACCGGAATCAAACCCGGGATCCTTCAGTCCACTGGCTGACGCTCTATCCACTGAGCCAAACCAGCTAGGGCTGGCGGGGCCTTATTGTTCCTACCTACACACCTGCTGTCTCCTGCTCTCCAGGCAAATGTTTTAGTCCATTCATGGATTTGTTGATTCATTCAGCAGCCATTTACCAGGCACCTCCTACAAACCAGCATCACACCAGGCATCCGGGGCCTTTGGCCAAGACACAGCCATAGCCTGATGGCTGTGGTCTCTCTCCTCAGATCCAGGATGTCTACATGGGTTTTTCTCCTAAGTCAGTGGTCGGCAAACTCATTAGTCAACAGAGCCAAATACCAACAGTACAACGATTGAAATTTCTTTTGAGAGCCACATTTTTTAAACTGAAACTATATAGGTAGGTACATTGTTATTAATTTCATTAGGGCGCTCCTAAGCTGGCCTTTGCTAAAAAGTCCTCAATCCTGATTGAGGTACATTCGCTGAAGTCGACCCCTTCCAACTCTCCCACCCATACTCGTCTTGTGTACTTGTTTCTCTGTCTCCTTTCGTTCATCCTCTCTATATGTCCACCCCCCACTTCTTCTAAGGCCACTTCTTCAAAATAGACTCGCCCAGGCCGAAAACCAACTTCTGCACATGGGCTATAAAGTTTCAATCGCACTGTACGTGCGCGCTCGCAAGTGGTATTTTGTGGAAGAGCCACACTCAAGGGGCCAAAGAGCTGCATGTATCTCACGAGCCGCGATTTGCTGACCACTGCCTTAACCCACTCAAGTCATAACTAACATATTTATATGTTTGTAGTGGTGGCATTAGGATAAGATCCAATTACTATACCTCAAATGGATCTAAAGGAAGTGAAAAATGTCCTTGAGACTTGTGTTATCTTTGGACAGATAGAACATCTACTATATACTTTAAGAGCTAGCAGTAACATTGTTTATTTCATGAAATCATATTTTTAGCTCATGTACATGTTTAAAGTATAGGTAATTAAACCCCTATAGGTAAGATTGGTTTCTGATTGGGTACAAGTCATATCTGTTTGTCTGGGACAAATGTTCCCCATTTTTTGTTGCCATATCCTCTTTGTCTTCTGCAGCTGCCCAGT
>NW_006295053.1:118921-123526 GCF_000327345.1 Myotis davidii | reverse complement strand
GTCCTTTCTTTCATATTTCTGATGAGATTCTGGCCAAGGAGAAGTCATGGGATGGAACCTCTGGCAGAGCTTCCCGGAAGGTTAAATGTGTGTAACATTCCTTTTCACTTTAACTTTTGCTCCTTTACCCACTTCTTCCAAACTGGGACACAGACTCCATGCCTGGATGCGCAGCAGCCACATTGCAACCATGAGGATAAAAGTCCCACTTCTGAATTCCTAATGACATGGGTGACTGCCCACTTTTGAAATTATTTCACGAGAAAAATAAGCTTTTAGATTATTTAAGCCAGTATTACTGATTGTTCTGTTTGTTCTGTTCACTCGAGTCAAACACATTTGTAACTTACAAGTTACAAATTCCAGGTCCTCCTGAGACCCAGCTGCATTTCTGCCCTTGGATTCTGTGAGATACCCTTGTGTCTTAATAATTGCCCAGCTTGAGTAGGTTTCCATTGTCGGCAACTAAGCAATCCCTTGCCGAGACAAGGATGCTAGAGTTAAGGTACAAAGGAATAGTTTTGCAAGGCTGATGTTCTCTCTCACTGATGACAAGACCAGGAACCCTTTTTTCAGTAGCAGAAGGGGTTAAGGTTTTGAACAACTTTCATTCTTAGAAATTGTTTGAGCAGAGTAGGCAGCTGCCTTGAGGGGTTTGGTTAGCTAGGTATGGCCCTCCCTGTAGGCAAGGGCACCAAAGAGTTAACCTGGGATGTGTGAGATGCAGTGCCTTTGTGTGCTCCAACAGGCAGCTCAAGCAAAGAGTTAAAGGCATGCCTTAGCCCTGTGGTCCGCAAACTGCGACTCGCGAACCACATGCGGCTCTTTGGCCCCTTGAGTGTGGCTCTTCCACAAAATACCAACTTCTGCGCACAGGCTTTTAAGTCAACTTCGCACTGTCCGTGCACGCCTGCACGTAGTATTCTGTGAAGAGCCACACTCAAGGGGCCAAAGAGCCGCATGTGGCTCACGAGCCGCGGTTTGCCGACCACTGCCCTAAGTGCGTCCCCCTTGAGAATATGATTAAAGGTATGGCTGCCTCAGGAAAAGTGACACTCAGGTCTGTGTAGAATTCAGACCCTTCAAACTCTCACTGACCCCGAGAGAGAGTTTTTCAAACGACCCTTTCCCAGGGGTCGCCTAAGACCATCCTGCATATCAGATATTTACGTGACGATTCATCACAGAAGCAACATGACAGTGATGAAGTAGCCACGAAAATAACTTTATGGTTGGGTCACAACATGAGGAACTGTATTTAAAGGGCCAGAAGGTTGAGAACCACCGGCCTAGGGAAAACGTTAGGACAAAACTCGGGGGCCAGTCTCTTGGCTAGAACCCCAGGGGGACAGACAGGTTTGTGTGGTTACAGCTGCGGTCCCAACTGCTGTTCCGTACAAAGTTTCCTACCGTCATATAACGGTTCCTGTGTATTTCTCTTAGCAGGCAGGGCCGTGTCTCACGTCTTACAGGCTGGCTGGAGACTCAGAAGATGTGTATGACCGCCAGGGGGCCCTGCCCTTGGGGAACTGGGTCTGCAAGTGCTGTACACATTGAGGCTGATGTGATGTGAGGAATGTCTCCAATCGGATTCGCCTTTGATTTTTGCTCTCAGTTTTTCTTCAGACAGGTTTGTGTGGTTACAGCTGCGGTCCCAACCGCTGTTCCGTACAAAGTTTCCTACCGTCATGTAACGGTTCCTGTGTATTTCTCTTAGCAGACAGGGCCGTGTCTCACGTCTTACAGGCTCGCTGGAGACTCAGAAGATGTGTATGACCACCAGGGGGCCCTGCCCTTGGGGAACTCGGTCTGCAAGGGCTGTACACATTGAGGCTGATGTGAGGAATGTTTCAGCCATTTTTCCTGCCTCCGACATTGCTTTCCTCAAATTCATCCCCTATACCAGGGGTCCTCAAACTTTTTAAACAGGGGGGGCCGGTTCACTGTCCCTCAGACCGTTGGAGGGCCGGACTATATTGTTTAAAAAACTATGGACAAATTCCTATGCACATTGCACATATCTTATTTTGAAGTAAAAAAACAAAACGGGAACAAATACAATATTTGTATTTGCATGTGGCCCGCGGGCTGTAGTTTGAGGACCCCAGCTTTTCTTCGCTGTATTATTTATCCCTTAACACTCTGCAGACAGGGGGGACTTTTAGGAGAAGAGAAAGATGGCCACTCTATCGCCCATGAACTCCCACCCCCCGCAGACACTAATAGCCAGTCATCTGGTGTTTACTTGGGGCACATTCCCCGTTTACGGCTGAGCCCCGATTCAGCTTCAGAATCCTTAACGTTATGCTCTTGGCAGCTACACCAACCGACGGCGGGGGCACCTGCATTGAAACCTACAAGTCATTTTTGCTCGGGTTGGAAAAGCTTCCCAGGTCTGGTGGAGGGGTCCGGAGGGAGGGGAGGGGCGCGGGGAGGGAGCTGGGCTCCTGGCCTGGCAGCCTGTTGCTCCCCCCTCACTGTCATGTCCACTGTGAGAACTCCAAGGCCACCATTATGAGGAGAGGAAGCTCATAATGTATGCAGTTGGCTGATTTGGGGTGGAAACCACAGGCCGGCCCTAGATGGTTTGGCTCAGTGGATGGAGCATCGGCCTGCGTGCGGACTGAAGGATCCGGGGGTTCGATTCCAGTCAAGGGCACATGCCCAGCTTGTGGGCTCGATCCCCAGTGGGGGGACGCGCAGGAGGCAGCCGATCAATGATTCTCATCATTGATGCTTCTCTCTCTCCCTCTCCCTTCCTCTCTATGAAATCAATAAAAATAAATAAAATTTTCTCAAACGTAAGTCAGGTTTTACTATTTAAAAGACAATTAAATTCTGCCCTGGCTGATGTGGTTCAATGGTTAGAGTGCCATCCCATGCACTGAAGGGTCTCGTGTTGGATTCCTGGTCAGGGCCCAGAGGCAGGCTGCGGGTTCAATCCCCCTTTTGGGGCACATGCAGGCGGCAACCGACAGATGTTTCTCTCTCCCTTCCTCTCTCTCTCGAAAATCAATGAAAAACAACCCCAAACTATATTCTTGGGTGAGGATTTTTTTTTTTTTAAAGGCAACTAATTTAAATTATGTGTACTAGTATTTCCCTGAATATGTAACTATAAAACTAAGGGTCCTTCAATGAAAAACAACCCCAAACTATATTCTTGGATGAGGATTTTTTTTTTTTAAAGGCAGCTAATTTAAATTATGTATACTAGTATTTTCCTGAATACATAACTATAAAACTAAGGTTCCAGCTGGTGTGGGTCAGTGGACAGAGTGAAGGCCTGTGGACTGAAGGGTCCCGGGGTTCGATTCCGGTCAACGGCGCATCCCCAGTGTGGGGCGTGCAGGAGGCAGCCGGTTAATGATTCTCTCTCATCATTGATGTTTCTCTCTCTCTCCCGCTCTCCCTTCCTCTCTGAAATCAATAGAAATATATATTAAAAATAAATAACTGTTGCCGAAGCCGGTTTGGCTCAGTGGATGGAGCGTCGGCTTGCTGCCTGGGGGAGGGGGGTCCCAGGTTCGATTCCGGTCAACGGCGCATCCCCAGTGTGCGGCGTGCAGGAGGCAGCCGGTTAATGATTCTCTCTCATCATTGATGTTTCTCTCTCTCTCCCGCTCTCCCTTCCTCTCTGAAATCAATAGAAATATATATTAAAAATAAATAACTGTTGCCGAAGCCGGTTTGGCTCAGTGGATGGAGCGTCGGCTTGCTGCCTGGGGGAGGGGGGTCCCAGGTTCGATTCCGGTCAACGGCGCATCCCCAGTGTGCGGCGTGCAGGAGGCAGCCGGTTAATGATTCTCTCTCATCATTGATGTTTCTCTCTCTCTCCCGCTCTCCCTTCCTCTCTGAAATCAATAGAAATATATATTAAAAATAAATAACTGTTCATCTGTGAACCAACTCTACTACGGCCTCAAGGAAGGGACAGGAGAGCGCGGAGTCAGGGGGGAGGCAGAGGGAGACGCGGGGGGGTTGGGGGCGGCCTACCTTGTGGGTGAGCGAGTGCTGCTTGAGGTGGTGGACCTGGCTGAACTCCATGCCGCACTCGGTGCACACGAAGGGCCGCACGTTCTGGTGCTTGAGCATGTGGTTCTGCAGCTGGCTGCGGTAGTGGAAGGACTTGTCGCACTCGAGGCACTGGTAGAGGGTAGGGCCCTGGTGGGAGGCCAGGTGGCGCTTGAGCTGCGTCAGCGTGGAGAAGTCCAGGCCGCACTCCACGCACACGTGGCAGCGGCCGCTCTCGTGTTTGACCTCGTGGGCCTTGAGCTCGCTGGGGTAGGCGAAGCCGCGGCCGCAGAAGTGGCAGCTGTAGGGCTTGACCTCGGAGTGCAGCAGCATGTGGCGCTTGAGGTGGCTGGTCTGCGTGAAGGCCTTGTGGCACACCTGGCACTTGTGGGGCCGCGTGCCCTGGTGCGTGAGCAGGTGCGTCTGCAGGTGGCTGGGCTGCTTGAAGAGCTTGCTGCAGTGCGGGCACGAGTGGGGCTTGATGCCGTTGTGGCCCAGGATGTGCGTCACCAGGTTGTACTTGGACGTGTAGGACTTCTCGCACATGCGGCACTGCCAGCGCTTCTGCCGGTCGCCCGCCTCCACCAGGTA
>NW_006295053.1:113870-117948 GCF_000327345.1 Myotis davidii | reverse complement strand
TCTTCCTACTCCCGCTTTTGGGGAACAGGACAGGTAATCACCGGGAGCAGGGACACCCTCCGTGTCTCCGCCCATCTCCGCCTCCCCGTGGGATTCTGGGTAAGCCCCGCCCCCTGGCTGGCCTCAGTCTTCCCATCTGTAAAATGGGGAGAGGCTGGGTTTCCGCAGCGATTTTTCCAAACTATATGCCTGGCGTGTCCTGCGGGAGCCCGGCGGAAAGCACACTCAAGCCTCGCAGAAATGAAAGAGGCCTCTGTTTTTAAAAGCCGACTTGAGGGAGAAAAAAAAAAACATCGACTCAATTGTACACACAGTGGGACACCCCACGCCGACCCTCCGCGCGGCCCCAGCGGCCTTGTTGCCAAGGCGATGCATTTCGCCCGGACCTTGGGACTTCAGTGAGGTGTTACACCACTGTCACCCTTCGCAACGGCTTGTCCATGTAAATGACGTGTTTTGGTTTTGCGGGGAATAGAGATGGGGCAAAAACAAGGCAACACACAAAAATAAATGAGGTGCCAGGGCCGACCGCAGACGGCGGCTCCCACCCATCACCCCTCCTGCTCAATGACGCGTCCATCCTAGGAGTAGCTAAACGTTACACCTTTAAAGAGCCACATGTATAACCGATGAAAACGACCGCCTTTTGCTGATGTGTGCACTGGAAGTCCAGGTAAGGTCCGAGTTGAAGGAAGCACCCAGGAGACACTGAATTACAAGCCCGGGAAGGGTTGTAACTCAGGTGAAGGCGCTCAGCTCCTCGCAAAGCCCTCAGCTGATGTAAGGAATCCCTCTGGAATGAAGGCATCCGCCCCCAAGACACAGCCACACTCACCCATCCAACAGGTTCTTTAAAAAGTCAATGTGGCCCTAGCTAGCCTGTTTGGCTCAGTGGATAGAGCGTCCGCCTGCGGACTGAAGGGTCCCAGGTGCAATTCCCAGTCAGGGCACATGCCTGGGTGGCGAGCTCCATCCCTAGTAGGGGGCATGCCCGAGGCAGCCGATTGATGATTCTCTCTCATTAATGTTTCTCTCTCTCTCTCTCTCTCTCTCTCTCTCTCTCTCTCTCTCTCTCTTTTCCTCTCTCAAAACAATAAAAATATGTTAAAAAAAAAAAAACAGTGCCAGAGAAAGTTCATTGTTCTTCTATTTTTCTCCCCTTGACTTGAAGACTGGAACAGCTTGTTTATGAGACTTGGTTTAAAACAAACATGATCAAGTAGAATCCAAATAATTATAGTGGAAAGAGGATTTAGTGCTCCCAAACCTGCTGAGCTCCTGGCTCCTCCCACCAGCCTCCCAGGCTTCTCTCAAATTCCACCTGTTCCTGAACTTCCCGGCCCCCCCCCCACCCCCCCAGGCCAGTGCCCGGATATGGGAGGGCCCGAGCTTGATCCTCATGAATTAACCCCCACCCGCTGGTCAGAGCCTGGCACATGGGAGGCTCGCCATAGGAAGGAGGAGGACAATACTGGGGTGGCTGGTGCCCGCCTCGCCTGCTCCCCTCCCAGGGCCACGGTTGGCGGGTTGGCGCCGGGCCCATCAGAGGCCCTTCCTCAGGAAACAGGCTCCGGCGGGGTGTCTCCCTCCCCCCACAGGCCAGCGGGGCCTCCCCTTCCTGAAGCCGCTAAAAATAAACCGCCCCAGACAGGAGCAGCCTCCTTGAAATGGACACGAAAGACTAAGTCCAGCAGTTCTCAACCTGTGGGTCGCGACCCCTTTGGCGGTCGAACGCCCCTTTCACAGGGGTCGCCTAAGACCATCCTGCAGATCAGATATTTACGCGACGATTCATCACAGCAGCAACTTGACCGTTATGATGTAGCCACGAATATAATGTTATGGTTGGGTCACAACATGAGGAACTGTATTTAAAGGGCCAGAAGGTTGAGAACTACTGGGTCACTAAACTATTAAGCATGAAGTGGGGCTCTTGTGGAAGGGGGCCCGAGGGAACAGAGCTCAGGGTTCACCCCCAACCCCCTGTTGGAAAGTCAGGCAGCTCAGCCTCATGTCTACGCTGCCACTTACAAGTGACTGAGCAATGTCATTTCAAAGGCACTTCTGTGCCTCAGTCTCCCCATCTGAAAATGGGGATGAAAGTCCTAGGCGGTAACTCAGGTGAAGGGGCTCAGCTCCTTGCAAAGCCCTCAGCGGACAGAAAGACTCCCTCTTGCCCGGCCGGTGTGGCTCAGTGGTTGAGCGTCGACCTATGAACCAGGAGGTCAGGGTTCGATTCCCTGTCAGGGCACAGGCCCGGGTTGCGGGCTCGATTCCCAATGTGGGGCGTGCAGGAGGCAGCCAGTCAATGATTCTCTCTCATCATTGATGTTTCTCTCTCTTTCTCTATCCCTCTCCCTTCCTCTCTGAAATCAATAAAAACATTTTAAAAAAACAACAACAATCACTCTTATTGTCTGCCTGTGGAAGGAGCCTTTTCTTTTTTCTTTTTTTTTTTTTTAAATCCTCACCCGAGGATATTTTTCCATTGATTTTTAGGGAGAGTGGAAGAGAGAGGGAGAGACAGAGAGACAGACATCGATGGGTTGTCTCCTGCACGAGCCCTGACCAGGGCCCCGGGCCAGGGAGGAGCCTGCAACCATGGGACGTGCCCTTGACCGGAATCGAACCTGGACCCTTTGGTCTTCAGGCCAACGCTCTATCCACTGAGCCACACCGGCCAGGGCTGGGAGGAGCCTTTTCTGATGAAGATCACAGAGCTGAGGGACTTCTCCACTCTGGGGCCCCAAGTCCAGCAAAGGTTTGGGGGACTCTGCAGACAACCTCTAGAACAGAGAACCCAAGCGTCCATTTGTGCAACAAATACTATTTGCTAAGTCCCTGCTCTGGGTCTGGCCCTATGCCTGGAGATGCAGGCAGTGAGACCGGGGAGACGGAGAGGGGAGGGGGGGCGTCCTCCCCGAGTCCACAGAGGAGACCCCTGTGCCACCACAGCCCCCCTGTGGGGCGCGTCACTGCCTCCGGCCACAGCAACCCGTCTGACACAGCACCCAGCTGCTGTGGGTTTGGGCAGACAAGGAGCTCAGCATTTTCTCTAGACTTCCCCAACAGCAAGGCCCGGGGGAGGGGGGCAGGGAGGGAGGAACTGACCCTCCACAGCAGATCCCATGCTGGGCACTCGGCCCTGAGATCTGAGTTCGAATCCGCACTTTGCCCTTTTGTAGCCGGGGCATCCCACTGCATCTCGAGCATTCCACCTCAATGGATGGAGGTGTCCATTCCATCTCTAGGGACCAAGTCCCTATTCCGTCTCTATGGACCAAGGTCCCTATTCCATCTCTATGGACCAAGGTCCCTATTCCTTCTCTATGGACCAAGGTCCCTATTCCATCTCTATGGACCAAGGTCCCTATTCCTTCTCTAGGAGACGCCTGACTTATGGGGAAGTGAGGAAGTCAGAGTAAATGCCAGTCCCCTTCCCTGTCCTTGCCTCCTGGGCCCTGGCACCTGGCAGCCACCTCAAGGCAACGGAAGCAGAGAAACTGTTAACATCACTCTATCGGCCGACGAGCCTGTGAAAAAGTCCGCCAGCACCGGCCTGTGGGCCCGGGAACCCATGTCTGGGACGGTCCCTCCAGGGAGGGTAGTCGTGTACTTTACCTTCTAAGAGTGAAAGGGGTCACTCCTAACAACGACCCCAGGACCCCAGCCAGGCACAAGCCAAGCCCCCCCCCAGCCCCCCCCCCCCACCTCCCTACCAACCAGGTATCCCCTGCCTGCGGTAACGGGCAGGTGGTGGTGACTCTGGGGCTCAGGGTCAGGGGTGTTTCGGTGTCAGGAGCCTGTACCTGGGTGTAAGGGGACCTGCCCAAGGCCTCGCTCTTGAGGGATTCGTGCCCAAGTCAGTGGGGGGTGGGGGAAGGGGAGGAGACCCAGGTGCAGAAGAGCTAGCTTTGCTTTACCGAGTGTTCACCCAGGGGAGCCATCCTCTATAATAAAAGGCTAATACGCAAATTGTTCCCTAAGGCCGTGGTCGGCAAACTGCGGCTCGCGAGCCACATGCGGCTCTTTGGCCCCTTGAGTGTGGCTCTTCCTAAGCCTTAGGAGGACCCTCATT
>NW_006295053.1:112715-113690 GCF_000327345.1 Myotis davidii | reverse complement strand
ACTGGGGGCGGTGTGGGGTGGGGCAGAATGAAGGCATCGCCAGCCAGGCCTAGGGACCCCACCTGTGCACGGATTTCATGCACCAGGCCTCTAGTTTAATCATAAAACAACTGCACGGGTGGGGGTGGGGGTGGTGTGCACCCCATTTCACAGCCCAGGGTCCAGGCGTCTATTCATGTTCTCCAGGGGACCCTGTCCCTGCAGGCAGAGAGGGCTCTCTCTGCATGAGGTGGGCGTCATCACTGTGCAACCTGGGAGGTCAGGTCTACTAATGAGTTTGCTGACCACTGCCCTAGGGAGTTCGACCGACCGGGAGTCCGACCCTCGCTATGAGGTGTGCTGACCACTGGGGGCGGGGTGGGGTGGGGCAGAATGAAGGCATCGCCAGCCAGGCCTAGGGACCCCACCTGTGCACGGATTTCATGCACCAGGCCTCTAGTTTAATCATAAAACAACTGCACGGGTGGGGGTGAGGGGTGGTGTGCACCCCATTTCACAGCCCAGGGTCCAGGCGTCTATTCATGTTCTCCAGGGGACCCTGTCCCTGCAGGCAGAGAGGGCTCTCTCTGCATGAGGTGGGCGTCATCACTGTGCAACCTGGGAGGTCAGGTCTGGCTCTGAGCCCAGCCTCTGCCCCAGGTTCCCCAGGTGCTGCCCTGCTCCCCGCACGCAGGTGGGGAGAAGCCAGTGGGCCTGCCCCGCAAGCACATCCACGCTGCCCTGCTCACTGGTGCAGCCGGCAGGCTGTGTGTGTGTGTGTGCATGTGTGTGCGCGTGTAGGAAGGGCTCTGTTTGTTGAGACAGAGGCCAAGAGAAAGAAGACCGGGGGAATCTAATCTGCCTGCATTCCGCATGCGTGTTCTGTCTGTCACACATGGAAATGACGAGTGGGAAGCTGGGGGCTCTGCAGCCCCGATGTCCCTCTTCCTCCCCCTCCTGGGCCATCCTTTTGGTCCCCAAATCCCCCCCCCCCCA
>NW_006295053.1:92950-93363 GCF_000327345.1 Myotis davidii | reverse complement strand
AAACCGGCGGCTCGGGAGCCACATGCGGCTCTTTGGCCCCTTGAGAGTGGCTCTCCCCAAGCCTTAGGAGTACCCTAGTTAAGTTAATAACAGTGTACCTACCTAGATAGTTTAAGTTTAAAAACTTTGGCTCTCAAAAGAAATTTCAATCGTTGTACTGTTGGTATTTGGCTCTGTTGACTAATGAGTTTGCTGACCACTGCCCTAGGGAGTTCGACCGACCGGGAGTCCGACCCTCGCTATGAGGTGTGCTGACCACTGGGGGCGGGGTGGGGTGGGGCAGAATGAAGGCATCGCCAGCCAGGCCTAGGGACCCCACCTGTGCACGGATTTCATGCACCAGGCCTCTAGTTTAATCATAAAACAACTGCACGGGTGGGGGTGGGGGTGGTGTGCACCCCATTTCACAGCCC
>NW_006295053.1:90129-92410 GCF_000327345.1 Myotis davidii | reverse complement strand
GCAGGAGGCGAGGGAGCCTGCCAGGCTCTCACCCCCTGCGTGCCAGGGCAGGCCCTGTCTGTCCTCCGCCCAGGGCCCCCTTGTGGCACCTCCCTTCTGGGGCGAGGCCTCTCCTCACCACGGGTACTTGGGGCTCAGGGCAAAGCTGGGCACAGTGTCCAATGGGGAGAGGAGCTCAGCCCGCCCTTGGCTTGGAGACGCCGGGTGTCCATCGGATGCAGGATGCAGCTCGGATGCCTGCACGGGCGCCAGCGTCCCCAGGGCCCCAGGGCGCAGAAAGAGGAAACGGCGAAGGCAGGGAAATAGAGGAAATGGAATAGCTGCCTGATTATAGTTTAAAGACTTGTGCGGGGAGTGGGGGAGGGAGGCCACAGCACAAAAGCAGAGGGGGCAGAGGAAGGAGGGTGGGGAGGGGAGGGAATGGCTGTGCGGTGACTCCAGAGCCCAGGGTTGCCCCATTTCTCAGGGTTCACCGGCACCCTGTCTTGGGCCTGAGCGCCAGGCCAGCCCCAGGGGAGGGACCGGAGTCCCAGGGCTGGGGCCCAGCAGAAAGCCTCCCCTCCCCCAGGCAGGCCCCAGAACTCTCTCCCGGGCTGCTTCATCCACTGCTACACACACCCACCCACACCCCGACTCCTCGAATGAATGAATGACTGAACTGATGGGTGACCCTGGGCAAGCCCATCGGGGTCTTGATTTCCTCATCTGTAAAGTGGGCACAAGAGGCTTCTGGGATCCTTGAGGACGGGTTAATCCCTGGCCCTGTGGCCTGTCAGGGGTCCCCTCCCCAGGATGCCACCGCACCTCCTCTCACCCCGAGCTCCTTGTCCCTTCACTGGGACCCTGCCAGGCACCCCTGCTGGGACAGCCAGGGAGGGTGGGGGGCTCGGGCGGCCAGTGGCCCTGAACCGCGGACACAGGTGGTGGGGCAGAGTTCGGTGGATGGCACTCGGGGCCTGGGCTGGCATGGGGCTGGCGGGACGGGAACTATTTTAAAGGAAGAACCGACAGGACCTGCCTAATCTTTTGGTTGTTGTTAATCCTCACCTGAGGACATTTTTCCATTGATTTTTAGGGAGAGTGGGAGAGAGAGGGAGAGACAGAGAGAAACATCGATGTGAGAGAAACACATCGATTGGTTGCCTCCTGCACGAGCCCAACCAGGGCCCGGCTGGGGAGGAGCCTGCAACCAAGGTTCATGCCCTTGACCGGAATCGAACTCGGGACCCATTGGTCTGCAGGCGACACTCTATCCACTGAGCCACACCTGCCTATTCCCTGATTCACTTCCACCAACAACAACTCAAAAGCCAGCTGAAGGCATTGGAAGTCTTGGGGGCTCCTGCCAACCCAGCCTGGAGATGTCCCCACACACGGCCATTGATCGATGTGCTTTGGTGGCTATTTTGGAGGTTCTAGCCGGTGCCGGCAGCTGCTGGGGGGACAGGGTTGCCCCTGGGTCCCCCATCTGGGATGGGAACCCCCGGGCGGCTCAGAGGCTGTGATCTCGTTCTGCAACCGAACCATTGATTCAACACACGGTGACTGGGTGCCTCGCCGGTGCTGGTCCTGGTCTGGGTCGTGACGACACAGTGGGAACCAAACCAAGTCCCCAACTTAGGGGATTCATCTCAGTCAACAGTTGAGGCACCAGGATGGTCGGGAGGCAGGAGGTGCAGGTGGGGGTGGGGGCAGGCATTGCAGGTCAGGACCCAGGAGGGCAACAGAGGGTCCCACTCCTTGGCCTGGCGCTCGGGGCCTCTGGGATCTGGCCGAACTTCACTTCCTGCCCTGGCACCTGTCACCAGCTGGCCTGTTGGGGTGTGTGTGTGTGGGGGGGCGCGGTCCTTTGTCCCTCAGGAGCCCCAGGCTCCCAGAGAAGGTGAAGCTGCAGGTGGCAGGGCGGGGAGCTGGGCCCAGGGAGGGACATGGCTGTGAAAAACACTCGTGGGCTCCAACGTGTAGCCAAGCCACCCTCTGTCTCCTCTGCTGCCTGCTCCTGCACATCTCCTACTGGGGATGTGCCCGCAACCCAGGTACATGCCCTTGACCGGAATCGAACCTGGGACCATTCAGTCCGCAGGCCGACGCTCTATCCACTGAGCCACACCGGTTTCGGCTATAATTTTTTTTTTAAAAGTAAACTCTGCTCACATCCCCAGAAAGGAAGAGGAAGCAAAAGCCAAAGCCGGAGGCGTGTGCAAACCTCAGGCTCCTGTGCAGTCTCACTTCTGCAAGGAACGGGCGGTCACGGGTAGCCAGGGCAAGTGTGGGAATCTGT
>NW_006295053.1:86355-90027 GCF_000327345.1 Myotis davidii | reverse complement strand
AGTGAACCCGGGACCCTTCAGTCCGCAGGCCGACGCTCTATCCACTGAGCCAAACCGGTTTCGGCTATAATTTTTTTTTTAAAGGTAAACTCTGCTCCCATCCCCAGAAAGGAAGAGGAAGCAAAAGCCGGAGGCGTGTGCAAACCTCAGGCTCCCGCGGTCTCACTTCTGCAAGGAGTGGGGCGGTCCCGGGTGGCCAGGGGAAGTGTGGGAATCTCTCTCTGAGGATCCTCTCTGCCTCAGCTTCCCCTTTCCTCCGTGGGCAGGTCTGCTGAGCCACCAGCGCAGGACCAACCCACAGGGGAGCCTGATGTTCGCCGTGCCGGCCACTTCTCTCTCTGGACAAGGACACTGAGGCGTAAGGACAGGAAGGGACAGGCCCAAGGCCGCACAGTGACCTGGTGAACAAGGACTAGAATCAGGTTGCTGGCCTAGACGCCAACCCTCAGCCACCTGTCCTGACGGGCTAAGGTCCCCAACCAGCTCCACCTGACCCTCTCTCCCCTCCCAGGGCTGTTTCCTGCCTCAGGGCCTTTGCACAGGCTGATCCCTCTGCCGGTGCCGATCCCTTCCCTGCACTGGGTGAATATCCCCATCCGGTAGATTCAGTGTAGCCTCTGGGACAGGGCGAGGGCCTCCTCCACAGCCTCGGAACGGAACGGCAGGTTAATTTTATGTGGGACTTGGCTGGGCCGTCGTGGTACACAGCTGTTTGGTCAAACGCTAACGTCGGTGTTGCTGTGAACTATTTGGAGATTATTACCCTTCTTTTAAAAAAAAATCCTCATCTGAGGATATTTTTTCTATTGATTTTTTAAAAATATTTTTTATTGATTTTTTACAGAGAGGAAGGGAGAGGGATAGAGAGTTAGAAACATTGATGAGAGAGAAGCATCGATCAGCTGCCTCCTGCACACCCCCTACTGGAGATGTGCCCGCAACCAAGGTACATGCCCTTGACTGGAATCGAACCTGGGACCCTTGAGTCTGCAGGCCGACGCTCTATCCACTGAGCCAAACCGGCTAGGGCTCTATTGATTTTTAGAGAGAGAGTGGAAGGGACAGAGAAGAAAGGGGGAGAGAGAGAAACATTGATGTGAGAGAGACACATCAATTGGTTGCTTCCCACACGCATCCTGACCGGGGCCAGGGAATTAGCCTGCAACGTAGGTACGTGCCCTTGATCAGGAATCGAACCTGCGACCCTTGGGTCTGAGGGCCAACACTAACCACTGAGAAAACGGGCTAAAGATATTACCCTTCTTTTTTAAAAAAATATATTTTTATTGATTTCAGAGAGAAAGGGAGAGGGATAGAGAGATAGAAACATCAATGATGAGAGAGAACCATTGACTGGCTGCCTCCTGCATGCCCCCTACTGGGGATCGAGCCCACAACCCAGGCATGTGCCCTTCACTGGAATCAAACCCAGGACCCTTCAGTCTGCAGGCTGACGCTCTATCCACTGAGCCACACCAGCCAGAGCTACCTTTCTTTTTTTTAAAAAAAATTTATTTTATTGATTTCAGAGAGAGGAAGGGAGAGGGAGAGAGATAGAAACTTCAATGATGCAAGAGAATCATCGACCGGCTGCCTCCCGCACGCCCCCCACTGGGGAATTCTAGCCCGCAACCCCAGCATGTGCCTTGACTGGGAATCTAACCAGGGACCTCTTGGTTCATGGGTTAACCACTGAGCCACACCGGCCGGGCTGTCCCTTCTTCGTGTGGGCAGGTCTCATCCAATCAGTCGGAACCTTTAGAGCAGCGGTTCTCAACCTGTGGGTCACGACCCCTTTGGCGGTCGAACGACCCTTTCACAGGGTCGCCTAAGAACATCCTGCATATCAGATACTTACATGACGATTCATAGCAGTAGCAACATGACAGTGATGAAGTAGCAACAAAAACAATTTTATGGTTGGGGTCCCAACATGAGGAACTGTATTTAAAGGGCCAGAAGGATGAGAACTACTGATTTAGAGAAAAGCTGAGGTTTCCCGGAGAAGGAGGGATTCTGCCTCCAGCCCGCATCTCAGAAGCTCCGCCTGAGTCGCCAGCCCGCCCTGCAGATTTCGGACTCGCCAGCCCCCACAATCGCGTGAGCCAATTCCTTAAATAAACCTCCCCCTCTCTCTGTATGTGCATATCCTACTGGTTCTGTTCCTCTGGAGAACCCCGATACAATCACACCGATTCACAATCACATCTGCTTACGGGTCACAGGGGAGCAAAGTGGGCCCTAAGAGAAGGAAGGGGGGCCTAGAATGAACCAACGAACGAACAAACGAACGAACGAATGAATGAATGAGACAGGAAATCCATGAGTGAATGAATGAATGCGACGGGAAATCCATGAATGAATGAATGAACAGACAAATGAGACGGGAAATCCTTGCAAATGTGCTCACCTCCCCCAGACCTGCCTCCTCCCCAGGGCGACCTCCCGCTTCCAAGTCCGGCCCGGACAACTGGTCAACCAGAGCCATCGGGCAACCGCAACTGGCCGAGGTCACTCGGCGGTTTTGGGAGTGCAGACTGCCCAGGGCTCAGCCAGGGAGCTCCGAGCTCTCCCCACCCCACACCCTCTGGACAGCCTCACCCCTGAGCCTAGGACCAGCACCGGTTCCCAGGGGGCAGGGAGAGGGGCCTTGTGTTCCAGGAAGGCTCCGCCTCTTTCCTCCGATTCTACAAGCAAAACGCCTACATCTGTGTCCCATACAGGTTGACGACACCGGGCCCACAGACCACCAGCTCGCTCCAACAGGGAAAAACCAGCAAAACGTGGGCTCCCAAGTTCACGGGACACAGATGAGCAGCACAGGGAAGGGAGGAACCCCAGGGGCGTTGATCCGCCCTGTGACGAGCGCACGCAATTTCTCGGCTTCCAGGCAGCCCTCTGGACTGGGGAGCGTGCAAACTGAGGCTCAGAGAGAGGCAGGCCCTGCAGGCCGAGGAGCAGATCCCGGCTGGGTCAGCCCAGGGCCCAGGCTCACCTCCCTCCACCCTGCCAGGTCCGGGCGGGCACCAGCTTTGTGGGCCGTGTCTCGATCCCCGGCCGACCTCAGTTTCCCCACACTGGACCTGATTCCGCCCTGGGAGCCGCTCATGGCCGCCCTTCCCGCTCAGCCTCCTCCATCCCGTCTTCCTCTCCCTCCGTTCCTCCCCTCCTCCCGTTTCCGTGGCAACCCCATCCTCCACTCTGCTGCTCGGTCCTGCGTCCCCATCTTTTCCCTCTTTCATCTCTTCCCTCATCACAGCGTACGGTCCCAGGCCGCCTCTGTCCTTTGCTGCGGGTCTCTTGTTTCCTTTTACTCTCTTTTTATCTCCTTCAATGTTCTCTTGTCATCTCGGGGCGACATTTATTTATCTTTTGCTTTAAAGAAAAAAGGAAGGAAGGAAGGAAGGAGGGAAAAGAAACCCCATTTTAGCAACCCTGCTTCTACAGTTCAGTCCCAGCCTTCTTTCTCTTGGGGCATCTCCCAGAATGGACCCCCCTGGGCCTGCCACCAGCAGGCCCTCCAATGATCTCACCTCCAGGGGCAGGGCTCACTGGGAGGGGGCGCCCTGGGGGGCGGAGGACCCCCAGCTGGAGACCCCTCAGGATGAAGCCAGGGCCGGACCTCGATGGTGGGAGAGCCGGCCGGGCCCAGACTCCCTCCTCGGTGAGGCC
>NW_006295053.1:84725-85641 GCF_000327345.1 Myotis davidii | reverse complement strand
GCAGGAGGCAGCTGATCGATGTTTCTCTCTCATCGATGTTTCTAACTATCTCTCTCCCTTCCTCTCTCTGTAAAGTCAATAAAATATATTTTAAAAAAAACAAAACTCACTCTTGCCCTGGCCGGTTTGGCTCAGTGGATAGAGCGTCGGCCTGCGGCCTCAAGGGTCCCGGGGTTGATTCTGGTCAAGGGCGCATACCTCGAACGCAGGCTCCTTCCCTGACCTGGGTCCTGGTCAGGCTCATGCAGGAGGCAACCAATCAATGTGTTTCTCTCACATCGATGATTCTCTCTGTCTTTCCCTCTCTCTAAAAATCAATGGAAAAATATCCTCGGATGAGGATTAAAAAATAATAATAATAATTCCCTCTTTACCATGACCCTGAATTGCCTCCGGGAAGCGCCCATGTCTACCCTGAAGTCCCGGGGCCCAAGGACCCCCAGAGCTGCTCCCACCGGCCGGTCAGATGCAACTCGCAAGGCCTGCTCCCAGGACACAGCGCGGCCCAGCGGCACCCATGACTCAACAGCTCTGCCTCTCCCCTAACAGGCTGGCTTAGCACCTCGGACCCCAGGAGCAGGGCCCCAGGAGGTAGAGACGGGAGGCCGAGGAGGGGAAGGGGAGTGGGGAAGGACAGCCCCCCATTCAAGCCCCCCTCTGCCCCTGTGACCTGCACGGCCGTAGGCAAATCCCTCAACCTCCCGGGGACGCGGTTTCCTTGTCTGTGAGCCGGGGAGACTGAGATGAAAAGGATCCACCACGAACTGCGCTCAGCCTGCAGGCCCGGCTTGTGTCCGACGAGGCCACGGATACAAAGGCACGGGCACTGAAAACTAAACCCGCTTTCCAGAGCAGGCAGGGAACCGAGGCACAGGGACGCTGCGACCTGCCCGAGGCCACAGACATACCAGGGAAC
>NW_006295053.1:79515-82767 GCF_000327345.1 Myotis davidii | reverse complement strand
ACATCGCACGTACACACACACACACACATAACACACAGAGACACACATAACACACACACAGACATCGTACACACACAGAGATCACACATACATCACACACACACACCACACACAGAGACACACATAACACACACACAGAGACACAGAGACATCGCACGTACACACACACACACACATAACATACACACATAACACACACACAACACACACAGAGACATTGCGCATACACACACACACACATAGACATCGTACACACACACACAGAGACATCACACACACAACACACACACAGACACACAGAGACATCGTACACACACACAGAGATCACACACACATCTCACACACACATAGACATCACACACACACATCACAGACACCTCACACATATCACACACGCAGACATCACACACATACGCACACACACACACACACACACACTCGTGCTGCAATCAGCCACATGCAGGAGCGACGCGGCGATGCATTTCTCAGTCACCTACAGACGATATTCTCAGACAGTGAGTGGAGGAACGGGACCCACGTGAGGGGTAGGAGCTCTGTACCCACACCTGGGTGGCGGCAAGGGCTGGCGGGCAGCACCCTGGCCCAGGAGCACTCAGGGCCCACACCTGGGTGCCAAAGCGCAGGATGAAACACAAGTCCCTCTGGGACTCAGAGAGACAGGCCTGGCAGGGAAATGAGCGCGCCCGCTCACCCGGGCACAGCCCTCTACGCCGTGGTTCTCAACCTTCTGGTTGAGTATGTAGCTTGACATTGTACTTAGGAGCATTGCTGTTGCTCATTAATAGCCCCACTATGTGTCTTCAGCGTGGGAATTGCATTAATTAATTTCCAAAATCTCACCTGAGTTTTATCAGTGGTGGAAATACTTTAGGTATTGATTTATCCCAATATCATTATCTTGGTTGTTATATTGTACTATAGTTTTTCAGGATAATCCAATTGGAGGGAGCTAGGTAAAGGATAAAATGGATTTATCTTCATTACTTCTTACAACTTCATGATAATCCATTATCTCAAGTAAGCTCAAATAAACTTTATAATTTATTTATTTTTATATTTATATATTTTATTGACTTTTTTTTTTTTACAAAGAGGAAGGGAGAGGGATAGAGAGTTAGAAACATTGATGAGAGAGAAACATAAATCAGCTGCCTCCTGCACACCCCCTACTGGGGATGTGCCCACAACCCAGGTACATGCCCTTGACCAGAATCGAACCCGGAACCCTTCAGTCCCCAGGCCAACGCTCTATCCACCGAGCTAAACCGATCAGGGCAAACTATATATTTTTTAAATAAAATAAATTTAAAAAAAGAAAGAAACAGGATGACAAGCACTGGTTTAGGGCCCGGACGCTGGAATCCGAAGGCCCGCAGTTCGAATCCTGCCTCTGCTGCTTCGAGACGGTGAGACTTTTTCTCCTCACTCCGTGCGGCCGGCGCCAAGTGCGGCTGGCGAGAGCCTTACACGCGGAACTATGCCAAGTGCTCACAGCACAACCTGGCAGCATCCAGCAACGTGCCCGGGGCCGCACAGCTCGTCACTGGAGGAGCCAGGCTCCGGGGATGCCCGTTCTCGAAGGGGGACTGACCCCCGGTTCCTCGGCCGCCCAGGTCCCCGAAGACACACCTGCCTCCACAGCCTGTTCCTAAAGGCGGACCAGGTTCCCCATCCAGGACAGAGCCGCCCTAAGGGAGGGGCTTCCCTTTCATCCCGGGCCAGGGTGGCTGCGGGTGACTTAATGGGGTGTAAGGAGGTGTTCTTGCCCAAACCGGAAAAACCTGCTGGGCAGCCAGGCCCAGGTCTGCGAGGAGCAGGTGCCCCGGGAGCAGGTGGGGCCCGGGGGAGAGTCGGTGGCCTTCCCACCTGGCCCAGGAGGGCTCTGCCAGGCGGCACCTACTCCCAGCGCCTCCATCCTGTCCCTGGAGAACGAATCCTCCAATAGCCAAGCATGCTGCCTGCTGCCTTTCCCCACAGCTCCCCTGTCTCAGGCACCCAGACCAGAGGGCACGCGCAGCCCTTTCCCAGCCCTGCTGTCCTCTGCAGAGCGTGCCATCCTCCAAACTGGCACCCAGTGCCAGTGCCCAGGTGCTCAACAGGCGGCCCCATCTATACCCCTCTCCATGGGGCTTCCACTTCCCTGACGGTCTCCCCCACCCCCGCCGGGTCCCCAGGCTCCACCTGTGAGCGTGCACCCCATCCGCCTGTTGTGTCTGGCTCGGTCATGGGCCCTCTGAGCTTGTGCCACCCTCCAAGCCTGGGACCTGCCCCACTTTTCCTTGGGAGGTTGTATCGTCCCCCGCCCTCCGTGCCCTGTGCTCTGGGGGGCAGGGTATGCTCCCCACCTTCGCATGGGGCTTCCACCCCTCTGTACCGGGCTGTGTGCTGTGCTGTAGGTACCTGCTAAGGACAAATCCCACACCTGCTAAGGGCACACTCAGCTCACACCTGGATGCTACTACGGCAGGGCTGCCCCTGGAGGCTCCCGCCAGCCCAGCCAGCCAGGCCTGGGGCCCTGTCTCCAATCTCCCAGGCCCCTCACCCCCCCAGCGCTCCTTCCCAGAGACCCCTGGGTCCTCGCGGGTGCCCTGGCCCTCCTTGGGCAATTCTGGGCCAGGGCCTGGAGGTGCAGACCTGCCCGTGGTCCTGTGCTAGGAGGAGGTGCGAAGGGTCTTCCAGATCCACAGCCTAAGGTCCCTCCCATCCCCCCGCAGAGAGGAAATGGGGCCCCAGAACGGGACCGCTCTCCCAGGCCTGCCCTGCTCTGTTCACTGCCGAATTTCTTGCCTTCTCTCCAGCGCCCTGAAAAGGGGGTCCAGTGCCCTGTCCATCGCCTCCTCGACTCCTGCTCCCAATCCCCCCCCTCCCCCCAGAGCTCCACTGTCCTCTCTGAAGGTCACAGAGGCTCAGGTCCCAGCCCCCTCCCTGACCTGGCAGTAGCCCTGCCCCCTCCCTCAGCTCCCGGCTCCCAGCTGCCTTCTCCCTGCCCCTCCTCTGCCTCCTCCATCCCACAGGCCCAGGGAGGGAGGTTGCGGGGGAGGGGGCTTGGCCTGTTTTCTTGTCCTGGGGGGGGGGGTCCCTCGAAGCAACCCTGTCTCTTCCCGGGGCTCCTGCTCACCCCTGTACAGATGTTGCCAGACCCACGGCGCTACCCAGGCTCTGACATTTCCTAGATGCCAAACCTTCCATCAATCATCGCCCGTCTGAACTCCCAGCCGGCCGGCCTCCTTG
>NW_006295053.1:78071-79262 GCF_000327345.1 Myotis davidii | reverse complement strand
CCTCACCGTCACCCCCACCTCCCCACGGTCCCCCCCACCTCCCCACGGTCACCCCCACCGCAGAGGCTGTGCAGACCAGCCCAGCGCTGCGTGTGACCCCAGCCTTCTTCCTGGAGCTCAGCCCCTGTGCGATGTCCCCACGGCCTGAAGAGAGGGAGGTTTGGGGGACCCGCATCCCCTTCTGATCCTCGCCCTCACACCAAGGCCACCCTGAGCACAGGCAGAAACATCTGGAACCTGCGGGCGGCGGCCCAGGCCTCGCACCCGCTGTCCTGGTGACCCCTTCGGGGTTTCTCTGCGAGAGCCGCCCGGTCGGGGATGAATGGGCCCCTCTTTTTTTTTTATAAGGTGTTTTTTGCTGTTTATTAATTAACATTTTTATTGACTTCAGAGAGGAAGGGACAGGGAGAGAGAGAGAGAGAAACATCATTGATGAGAGAGAATCACTGATCGGCTGCCTCCTGCACCCTCCACCATGAGGATGGAGCCCACAACCCAGGCATGTGCCCTGCCCGGGAACCGAACCCTGACCTCCTGGTCCATAGCTCGACGCTCAACCACTGAGCCACACCGGCCTGGCCGTTCCCTTCTCTCTCGACAACGAGGAGCCCAAAGGAAACCAGCGACCCGCGTGGTAATGTTTCTCTTCTTCTTCTTAGCACATGGAGCGCCACGGAGAAAAATGCAAACGTTCACTTCTCCCTTCCTCACACAAACCAACTTCTCCACTCGCCCAGTCCCCTGAAAACAGAAGCGCTATTCAAAACGGAAAAGAAAAAAGAAGTGGAGAGAGAAAAAAAAAAAGAGGCAAGAAGAAGAAGAGAAAAAAAGGAATTGAATAGAAGAAGAAGAAAAGGGGGGGGGAGAGAGAGAACAGGGGTGTCCCCGAGGGAGAGGGTGAGGGCGGGGAATGAAAGGCAGGAGAGGGAAGGGGCAGAAAGCACAGATACAAAGGGAGGGGAGCAGCCGGGACCTGCATTCACAGGAGGTGCCAATCAGTGCGACAATGCACACCCTCTCTCCTTTTCTCCTTCTCTTCTTTCCGGGGAGAGGGAGGGAGGGGCAGGCTGAGAACCGCAAGTTAATTCCGAAAAGTACAGAAAAGCAAGTCGGTTCCACGGGAGAAGCATCAAAGAGCTGCTCCCCAGGCTCGCCCTGAAACCCACAGGAGGAGGGCTCCCTCCCGGGGGG
>NW_006295053.1:77201-77874 GCF_000327345.1 Myotis davidii | reverse complement strand
GGGCACTGGGTACACGTGGAATGGATGGCACGGCAATGGGAGGGACTGCCCTCTCCAGCGACTGCTCCAAGGAAGCCCGGTTCCCGGCTCCGGCCAGGCCCTCGGTCCAGGAGGGTGACAGGCTGGGCTGGTCCTTTTCCAGTGGACACTGAAGCTTGTTGCCATCTCAGATTTTCCCGAGTTAGTTGAGACCCAACGACGACAAGACCCACGGTTTCCCAGAGAAACCCCAGTCCCTGTTTGAGAACAGGCCTGGCTGTGGATTCCCATCCTCCCCCTCTCCCCGCCCCCAGACATCAGTCACCGCTGGGTACCCCCAGGTGCAGGGGCCGGAGCACGGGACAGCCCTGCCTACGCGTGGCCCTCTGTCTGGTGACCGAATGGCTCCCAAGACGCCCCTGAGATCCCAGGGGAACACATCC
Source organism: Myotis davidii (assembly GCF_000327345.1). Classification (NCBI taxonomy): domain Eukaryota; kingdom Metazoa; phylum Chordata; class Mammalia; order Chiroptera; family Vespertilionidae; genus Myotis; species Myotis davidii. Next base: position 77,452 of record NW_006295053.1, on the reverse strand, counting down.
CTGCCCCCCTTTGACTTACTGATTTTTTAAAAATATATTTTTATTGATATTAAAGAGGAAGGGAGAGGGGGAGAGAGAGAGAGAGACATCAATGATGAGAGAGAGTCATTGACCGGCTGCCTCCTGCACGTACCCTTCAGTCCACAGGCTGGCGCTCTATCCACTGAGCCACACCATCTAGGGTCCCTATGTCTTTCCTTCTCTTGCTCCTCCTGCCTTTCATCACTCATCGAATCGAGACGAGCCCTGAT
>NW_006295053.1:75526-76502 GCF_000327345.1 Myotis davidii | reverse complement strand
ATAAAATTAAGCAAACAAAAAACCCTCCTATGTGAAATATTATCATCTCAAAGATTTACTTTTAAGTGGTAAAGTTTTAAAAATATAGGATTGTATTTCCTTCTCTGAGTGCAAATACAATCACTACACTATCAAAATGATAGTTATAAAATGATTAAACTACAGTACTAGTGACAGAAAAAGATTATATTAAAAATGCTATATGATCTACATTTTTTCTCCCGTCCTCTCTGACACACACACACACACACACACACACACACACACACACACAGTGACCTGGACCAGTCCAAAGCCCTGAGATGGTCTAGTGGAGGGTGCAGGGGGCATCACAGATCCTGAAAAGAAAACGCCGCCTTCGCCGACTCTGAGAAAGGCTGTTATTAAGTTGGAACAGGCCCCAAAGGGCCTCCAAACCCAATCAGGAAGCCAAGATGGGGGGACACATGGAACATGCAAAACGTCCCTGAGCCGCCGCCACCGCCGGGAGCACAGCGCTCCTGCATTTCAATCCAACACATGCAAATACCAGCAAATATTCACTGAGGTCCAGCTATACGCATTCCTAGGCGGGAGCAAGCGCAGGTGTGGTGGGAGCAACAGGCAAGCAAACAAGGGTGACAATTTAGGGCGCTCAGGGCTGTGTGAGGGCGAGGACAGGGGGCCGGGGGCCAGGAGGAGGAGCCGTGGGGGGGGTCAGTGAAGCTTTTCAGAGGAGGCACATGCGTTATTTTAATACAGTTGACCCTGAACACAGGGATTCGCAGTGGTTCTCAACCTTCTGGCCCTTTAAATACAGTTCCTCATGCTGTGACCCAACCATAACATTATTTTCGTGGCTACTTCCTAACTGCAATGTTGCTACTGTGATGAATCGTCATGTAAATATCTGATATGCAGGATGGTCTTAGGCGACCCCTGTGAAAGGGTCGTTCGACCGCCAAAGGGGTCGTGACCCACAGGTTGAGAACCACTG
>NW_006295053.1:73873-75069 GCF_000327345.1 Myotis davidii | reverse complement strand
CCTGCATGTCCTCCATTGAGGATCTAGTCTGCAACCCGGCCATGTGCCCTTGGCCGGAATCGAACCCGGAACCCTCCAGTTGGCAGGCCGACGCTCTATCCACTGAGCCAAACCGGTTAGAGCGATAGATCTTTTCTTGATCTTTAATTGTGTTGAGAAGAATCAGAGATAGGCACTAAGCCAGTGAAAACCAAACCATAACGAACTCTTTTTAAAGAAGTAATCGCTCAGTGCTCGGCCCAGCAGCAAACAGTATTTATAGCATGGATTGACCATGTCGTGATCGAACAGTATTAGCAGGAAAGGCCAGAATAAGGAGGCAAGAGATAGCATCCAAAACTTGGTAGGTGGAGGAGTAATAGGTTAATTACTATTGTCTTTCAATGTATGGATGGAGGCGAATGACAGACAAAAGGAGCTAAAAATCTGAAGGGCAGGAGTGTGTGTGTGTGGGGGGGGGTTGGGGATTGAGGTGGGCGGGGCCTGCTTCTCTACCCTGACAATTCCTCCAGTATTTATTTTTTTAAAACATTTTATTGATTTCAGAGAGGGTGGGAGAAGGAGAGAGAGAAAGAGAAACATCAACGAAGAGAGAGAATCATGGATCGGCTCCTCCTGCACGCTCCACACTGGGGATCAAGCCCACAGCCCTGGCACGTGTGGGTATCGAACCATGACCTCCTGGTTCATAGATGGACACTCAACCACTGAGCCACACTGGCTGGAGGGAAAAATCTAACTTTAATTATAGAGCTTTCATAACCAATGAAAAAGCTTGATGTTTATGAAATCAGCCATTTAAAGTATGCCTATCATAAAGTTCTTTCAGTTTAAAAATAAATATCCCCATCTTTCTAAATCTAACAAAAAGAATAAATGATTTTAACAGTATTCACGAAAAAGGCATAAATGGTAATCTTAACTGAAAGTAGTTGATGAGAGATGCCCAGAGCTCCCAGCAAGGGCCCCGGTCCTCAGCTCTCCTGGGCGGGGGTTGGGGTGGGGGGCTACTAATCCAGCCTGATCTATGCACAGGGAGGGTGGTGGTGGGAGTGCACCGGCCTGAGCCCAGGGGCCCGTCCCCCTGCCCAGCCCCCAGCCCAGCCTGCAGGGCCACTCCGCATGGTGGTCCCTTGGGCTCTGCACTCACACGCACACGTGTGCGTTCCCACGGCTACTTCTGCTGGGCGTTAAGA
>NW_006295053.1:70919-73423 GCF_000327345.1 Myotis davidii | reverse complement strand
AGGAAGGAAGGAAGGAAGGAAGGAAAGAAGGAAGGAAGGAAGGAATTCTTGGGTGAGGATTAAAAAAAAAAAAGATTTCCTTCTCGGAATTCTGAGCTTGGAAAATGTCACAGCCACACCCCACTTGTACAGCAGGGGCCTGGTGTCACCTCACTCTCCCCTCAGGGACAGAGCCCCTTGCTCTGAGCCTCCGGCCTCAGTTCCGGCTTCTCCGCAGCCCACAGCAGATGCGAGATGCAAATTCAAAGAAGGCAGAGGGAGGTAGGAGCAAGCCGGAGGCGGTGACAGCTGACAGCCAGGGCGCAGGATGAAAAATGACCCAGGGGCGGCCTGGGAGCCTCCGGGGTGGGGCCAGCCATGCCACCACGTCAGTCCACGGTTCAGTGACTAAACCCAGAACCAGGGCTCGGAGTCATCAGGACAGGTTAGGTCCGTTCGAGAACATTCCACATCCCCAGTCTGGCACTCAGGGGCGCGGGGCCACGGGCGCGGGGCCAGGGCTGAGGTTCGGCGACACCACCCTGTCACTGAGCCCGACCCAGTTACACACGGTTAGTAACGGGGTTTTCTCCGGGCTCTCAAATTAGGAGGGTGGCCCGGTCGACGTGGCTCAGGGGTTGAGCGTTGACCTAGGAACCAGGAGGTCAGGGTTCGATTCCCGGTCAAGGGCACAGGCCCGGGTTGTAGGCTCGGTCCCCAGTGTGGAGCGTGCAGGAGGCAGCTGATCCATGATTCTCTCTCATCATGGATGTTTCTCTCTCTCTCCCTCTCCCTTCCTCTCTGAAATCAATAAAGAATATATATATATGAATGCCACGGACCTGGGCACAAATTCAGCCTCTCAGAACCCCATCCACCTAACAGAGTACCCCAACCCAAGCGGGCTAGGCTGGCTGCAGATCACATGAAATATCTGGTGTGCTGAAACTTTTATAAATATAATGTTACCAGACCCGGTGGGCGTGGCTCAGTGGTTGAGTGTCGACCTAAAAACCAGGAGGTCATGGTTGGATTCTGGGTCAGGCCATATGCCCGGGTTGCAGGCTCGAGCAGGAGTCAGCCAATCAATGATTCTCTCATCATTGATGTTTCTATCTCTCCTTTCCTCTCACAAATCAACATATATATATATTAGTTACTAAAGCCACCTCTTTTTCTTGGTGGCTGGACAGGACATCCTATAACTCAGTCAGGGCTAAGGGACAAAGGAGATCCCGTCAACCGTACCTTCTGCCTAGGACATTTTTAAACACAACAAAGCAATGATCAGGGGAGTGTCACAACTGTGCAAACTTGAAGGCACTCAGACAAAGCCAGAGTCCATTCCAGAAGACTATCTCTCCTTTCCTCTCACAAATCAACATATATATATATCACACATGCACACGCACACACATGCACACGCACACGCACACACATGCACATGCACACGCACACGCACACAGCACACACAGCAGCGGGGCTGTTCTAGACCAGAAGCTAAGGAAACACAACAGCCAGATGCAAATGCATGGGCCTTTTTTGCATCAGGCAAAGAGCCTGGAAAACATTTTTGGAAGGGGACTGGGGAGCTTTGAATAGGACCATGTTTGCTTTAGGTGGGATCATTAAATAATGGTGATATTCTAGGCGTGATGACAGTATTACAGCTCCGCAGGGGAAAGTCCTGGCCCAAGTATTTAGGGGTGAGCCATGAGGCTCCCCCCAACTCACTTGCAAATGATTCAGCCAAAACATCGGAAAGAGAGAGATCAAGCAAACGCTGCAAAATGGTACCAGCTGTAGGATGTAGGAGAAGGTTTCTAGGCGTGATGTTTTCTTTGCCTTTTTAAAAAAATTGATTCTAGACCTAACCGGTTTAGCCCAGTGGATAGAGCGTCGGCCTGCAGACTCAAGGGTCCCAGGTTCGATTCCGGTCAAGGGCATGTACCTTGGTTGCGGGCACATCCCCAGTAGGGGGTGTGCAGGAGGCAGCTGATCGATGTTTCTCTCTCATCGATGTTTCTCTCTGTCCCTTTCCCTTCCTCTCTGTAAAAAATCAATAAAATATATTTTTTAAAAAATGGTTCTAGAGATAGAAGAGAGAGAGAGAGAGAAAAACATCGATCGGCTGCCCTCAACGGGGGTCAAACTGCAACATGTACCTTTGACCAGGAATAACAGGATGAAGCTCCAACTAACCGAGCCACTGCGGCCAGGGCTACACTTGACATTTTCAAAATAACAAGTTATGAGGAGACCGACTATGTAGGCTGGTTGTGATTGGTTTTTGCATTTGGTGGGCCAATCTTTGGTTTGTCAGCAACCTGCCCAGTACAAGAAGCGACACGCTCCCTGGAGATCAGGCCTCGGTTTCCTCTTTTATTTCTTTTTAATAATTAGTCTATTCATTCACATTGATAGATTTATTTATTTATTTATTGTTAATCCTCACCCGAGAATATTTTTCCATTGATTTTGAGGGAGAGTGGAAGTGAGAGGGAGAGACAAGAGAGAAACATCAA
>NW_006295053.1:68469-70603 GCF_000327345.1 Myotis davidii | reverse complement strand
CATTTCTAGGAAACTAGAGAAACCCAACCGCGTTCCAACGTGAATGTCATGTTGTCAGGATTCCCCCTCCCCCCTCCGCCCTTGACATCCGCCCGGCGTGAACCAGCGTCCGCACGAGGCTCTATGGGAGTTGATTCACAATTTTTTTTAAAATATATATATATTTCTTTATTGATTTCACGGAAGGGAGAGGGAGAGAGAGAAACATCAACAATGAGAGAGAATCATGGATCGACTGCCTCCTGCACGCCCCACACTGGAGATCCAGCCCACAGCCCGGGCATGTGCCCTGACCGGGAATCGAACCGTGACCTCCTGGTTCATAGGTCGACGCGCAACCACTGAGCCACACCGGCCGGGCTCAAGTGTCTTTTCAGCAAGCCCACGCCAGCCTCTCCCCGGGAGGGCGGGGCCTTGAAGGCCACACCCAGGCCCTGAGTGCCATTCTTGGGCAGCAGGAAACCGGAGGAGGGCTTTAGGCAGGGTGGCGGGTAGGGGTGGGGGTGGAAGGGTGGGAAACATCAGGATCCCCTGGCTGCTGTGAAAATCCTCTGGTGACAGTGTGAAGAGGGTGAGGGAAGACCGGACAGCGCCCCCCTGGGCTTATCTGGTTAACCCTACACCCCCCGAGCCCCAGCCCCGGCCTTTACAGAAGCCACCGTCTGGGGAACCACAGCCAGGCCTGTCACCAGGGCTCAGGGGGTGTCACAGGAAGAATGAAACCGGCTTTCTTTCCAGTGGGGCTGACAGCTGAATGCGGGGAGGAGGTGGGGAGTGACGAACGCTCACAATGAGATTCATCCAGGCCCCCGATGGGCAGAGACCATCTGGACAGGACCAGAGGCTTCCCAAGGGCCGTCCCTCGGCCCTCGGTGGGGGAAGGCGCCGCCGGCTCCAGCCACTCCAGGGAGCGGCCTCGGTATCCAAGGAGCCACGGGAAACTCAAAAGGGACCAAACAGACGTTTGCTGAGAAACGTCACACAGCAAACACAGAACGGGTTTTCCTCCCATAAACGCAGTGGCGAGAGGAAGAGAGGAACGGAGAGGGAGGGGTGGGGGAGGGAGCAAGGATGGAGGGGAAGGAAGACAGAGGGGATGGAGGGAGGGCCGGGCAGGAGGCATCCTGAGGTTACAGGGCAAGGGAGAGACTGGGCGAGAGGGGCGAAAGGAGACGCTGCCCGCAGACGTCACTCCAACCCTCCAACCCTCGACGGAAGTGCCCGTGGGACAGGGTGGGGAGGGCAGGGCTGGGGACTCAGCGGGTCTGGGGGTCAAGTCCCTCTTCGACCAAAAAAGCCCAATTTTTTTTAAAAAAATATATATTTTTATTGATTTCCAAGAAGAAGGGAGAGGGCGCGAGAGATCTGGTGTAGGGTCTCTTCCCTTGAGCGCCAGTGTACTGGGGGGCCAGGCAAATGCTCTAATGGAGGCACAGAAGGAAGTGCAGAGGGGGACAAGAGGGGAGCACGTACTATCATGGTGTGAAGGGCAAAGGGATTTTGGCTCAAGAGGCCTCCTCAAGGAGACTTGAGGAGAATGAAAAATCAATAAAATATACTAAAAAAAAAAATTCTCACCCAAGGATATTTTTCCACGAGGGGGGAAGACAGAGAGAAACATCGATGTGAGAGAAACACATTGATAGGTTGTCTTGTGTGCGTGCCCCAACCAGGGCCCGGGCCAGGGAGGAGCCTGCAATCGAGGTCCATGCCCTTGACCGGAATTGAACCCGGGACCGTTAGGTCCGCAGGCCGACGCTCTAACCACTGAGCCACACTGGCCAGGGCCAGGGTGCCTGGGGCTCATGGCTGTGCCTTCGCCATCTTGAAATCCGTGCTCATTTTCCAGCCTCAGGGGCCTCACGTTCATGGCGCCCTGGGCCCTGCACGCGGAGCAGGCGGTCGGGCTGACCTTTCGGCCGACGTTTGCTAGAAAGGAGAGCAGGAAGGCAGGGGCGGCTCTGCGGCTGCCGCCTGTTTGCTGACCAAACACAGGTCCCCGGCGTTGTTGACTCAGCCATTAGGTCTGGGCAAGCACAGGGCTTCCCTCCCGGCCCGAGAGCCAGCACCGCTCGGATGAAATGCGTGAGGAGCCCTGGCCGTGCGGCTCAGCGGATAGAGCGGCAGCCTGCCG
>NW_006295053.1:67716-68352 GCF_000327345.1 Myotis davidii | reverse complement strand
ACACACAGACATACACACGCAGACACACAGAGAGACACACAGGCACACACAGGCACGCACCAGACAGACACGCACACACACACACAGAGAGACACACACACGCACACACACGCACAGACACACACACACAGAGAGACACACACACACACACACACACACACACACACACACACACACACGGCACCATATGGCCCTGGCCCAGAGCGACAGAGAGGAGAGCCGCCAGCCTCAGCTCGTCAGTGACACCCCGAAGTCAGTGTGGGTGCATGGGGAGCAAGACCGCGGCCAAGGCCCTTCCCAGCCCAGCCCCTCCCCTGACCGTGCACCCCTTCTCTGCTGGTCCTTCACTCCAGGGCCTGATGCAGGCCAGGGACCCCAACTCCCAACACTATCCTGGGCTCTCCACCCACCAGGACCTTCTGTCTGAAGACTCAATCCTGACTCCCCTCCACCAGCAAGGGAGATCTTGGGGTGTGCGGGTCACAGGTACAAAGAGGGAGAGAAAGAGAGAGAGAGAGAGAGAGAGAGAGAGAGAGAGAGACATCAATGAGGGAGGAACATCAATGAGTGGACGGGACCACGGGCTGGAGTGCCCAAATATTCAAGGCCAAGTCTGCCCAGACCGAAGCCACCTCT
>NW_006295053.1:50680-67347 GCF_000327345.1 Myotis davidii | reverse complement strand
CACACACAGGAATTCGGAAATGGGAGGGCAGCTGGCAGCTTCCTGGAGACCCACAATGCAATCCACTCTTGCAAATAACGTAGGCAAAGCAGCCCGAGGAAGCCTGCTTTCCCCCGTGCGGACGTGTGCGGGCCTTTAGGGGTGTTCGCTCACTCCCATCTCGCACGGGAGCCCCCCCTGGACTCCCTGTTGGCTAGATTCTGAGGCATGAAGAAGGCGAGTGATGCCCGGCCAGTGTGGCTCAGTGGTTGAGCGTCGACCTATGAACCAGGAGGTCACGGTTCCCATTCCAGCTCAGGGCACATGCCCGGGTTGCAGGCTCGATCCCCAGTGCGGGTTATTCAGGAGGCAGTTGATCAATGATTCTCCCTCATTGATGTTTCTCTCTCTCTCTCCCTCTCCCTTCCTTTCTGAAATCAATTGAAAATATATATTAAAAAAGAAAAAGTAGGAGGAGGAGGAGGAGGAAAGTGAGTGGACAGGCTACAGGCTGGAAGCGTCGAAGTCCGTGGCCCCTTGAGTGTGGCTCTTCCACAAAATACCACGTGCGGGCGCACACGTACAGGGCGATTGAAACTTCGTGGCCCATGCGCAGAGGTCGGTATTTTGTGGAAGAGCCGTGTGTGGCTCGCGAGCCGCGGTTTGCCGAGCCGCAGTTTGCCGACCACTGGTCTGTTTTCAGGTCCAGGTCTGGCCAGACCCTGAGACCACCTCTTAAGCCACCTCGCTCCACCGTGGACCAACGAGCCTCTCCCACAGGCTGCACAACCAGTGCTCAGACGAGTCCTATGGGACAAGCTGAGGGGCTCAAAACAGCGACCCCCTGCTACATGCCCTGGCCTGTTGGGATGGAGGGTGAGGGTTCGAATTCCCCCCCCTCGCCCCTCCCTCTTCTGCCTCTCAAACTCTGCATGCCCTGCGCTTGTCCAACGCCCTGGGGTGGAGGGCCAGTGTCGTTCCAATCCCTCAAAGAACCAACACTACCAGGCAGCTCCTGGCCCTGGGACTGGCCACATGAGGTCCAGGACGCCCACACTGGCCCACACCCTGTTCAAGATGCGGCTGCCAATCACCCCCTGGGGCGTCGTCATGGCAACGTCACACTATTTAAAAGTCTCTAGGCATCCCTCTCCACTTCCACACGTAGCTCCTCTTGGCCGGGCAACACCACGCAGGGCAGCTTCAGTCCACGACCTACACTTTTGTATGCTACTGGCCTAAGGTTGTATGAGCGTGTTTATAAATTTTAAGAATTTTAGATGCAGGCCTAGCTGGTTTGGCTCAGTGGATAGAGCGTCAGCCTGCGGACTGAAGGGTCCCGGGTTCGATCCCCCGTCAAGGCCCTGGTCAGGGCGCATGTGGGGAGGCAACCCATCGATGTGTCTCTCTCACATCGATGTGTCTCTCTGTCTCTCCCCATCCTTCCCACTCTCTCTAAAAATCAATGGAAAAATACCCTCGGGTGAGGATTAACAGAAAATTAAAAAGTAATACTAAAGTAAAATCAATAAACATGCCTTTAAAAAAAGAATTTTAAATGCAGGCGTATATGTTTCCTCTGGGATGTAAATTGTACTCATAGGTAAGAAAACCTCAAATCTGCCTGTTCTTAATATTCCAAACATGCATTCTTCCTTAATTGCCACCTTTTTTAAGGGGGGGAAGGGGGAGAACATTTAAATTTCCACAGGCCGTCTCGCCTGCTTCTCCTCTCTTGTAAAAACAGAAAATAATACATTTAAGTTTCTGAAGTGTTCTTGGAATTTGCATTCAGCTACACGTGGCCCGCTGAGCTCCACGGATTGGAGGTTTGTAGAGACGACGTCCTGCCAGTGAGAAACCCCCAGGTACTCAGGACAGAGGAGTACAAAGCTTGCGACCCTCCTCCGCCTTCCTCACGCTGCTGGGCTCCCCCAGATGAAAACGGGGTTCCGTGGATCCCAGCCCCAACACTTGCAGGTTTCATCAGAAGAAAAAGGCCGCTGCAACTGTCCCCGATCGGCCCAAGTTGGCCACAAGACTGACAGCTAGGGACCACCTGAAGCCATTCTGAGATGCTGAGTCTTTTTTATTTATTTTTTATTTTTTACAGAGAGGAATTTTTAAAAATATATATTTTATTAATTTTTTACGGAGAAGCAGGGAGAGGGATAGAGAGAAACATGGATCAGCTGCCTCCTGCACACCCCCTACTGGGGATGTGCCCACAACCAAGGTACATGCCCTTGACCAGAATCGAACCTGGGACCCTTCAGTCCGCAGGCTGACGCTCTATCCACTGAGCCAAACCGGTCAGGGCTGAGACGCTGAGTCATGAGCCCTTCTCAAATCCCGTGGATTCGGGGCCGGACACAGGGAACTGCATTTTAACGATTTCTCCCCAGCAGGAAAGAACAAACAATGTGGCCACGACACATGCCCCTGCTACACAGGAACCAGGAGTAACGGGGTGTGACCCGTGGCTCCCAATGTTGGTCTTGGAAAAAGCAAAACAAGCCCCAACAAAACCAGCTGGGTTTCTTCCAGGCGGGCAAGCGCTTTGCAAAACCCTGGCATCGAAAGCCAAAATCCAGTTTGCTTATTTGTTCCTCCACTCGGCGCTCAGCTGGGCCCGGTCATAAACACTCAGCGAACGTCAACTGTCATTGTTCCGGACGAGGGAGTGAAAGCCCAGAGGCGTGTGATTGGCTGAAAGTCAAACGCTTAGCGAAACCAAGACATGGTTTCTTGGAACTCAGGCCTCTTTCCTCTGGGCCTCAGTTTCCTGGATGGGAGAGCATAGTGGCTAATTCCTGTGGTTGCCGTGAAAATTAAGGGAATGGTGTTAATGCACTTAGCCTGCCCTCTAGTAAGCACTCAATCGATAATCCTATATAATAAAAGCATAATATGCAAATCAACCAGATGGAGGAATGACCAGTCGGCAAGGGGCAGGGCCAGTGAGCAGGCGGGGCCAGGCCAGCCAAGGCACATGCCAGTGGGCAGAGGGAGGGGACGGTGATCAGGGGGCAGCGGCGGAGACCAACTGCTGTGGTGGGGCGATGAGGGGCGGGGCCAGCTGCTCGCTGGCCGGTGCCGTCCTCGGATCAGCCCACCTGGTCACCTCCCGCTGAGTGGGCCTAAGCTGTCAGTCGGACATCCCCTGAGGCTCCCAGACTGCAAGAAGAAGCCGGTCGGGCTGAGGGAACCCCCCACCGAGTGCATGAATTTCCGTGCACCGGGCCTCTAGTAACTTCATTTAATCATGATCAACTTTGAAAGTCTGACGAGGACTTAAAGCCCATTTCCACATGAGCTGGAGTTTATCTACTCCACGTGATCCACTGAGCCAAACCGGTTAGGGCTTTAAGTATATTTTTCTTGATTAAAGAAAGGAAGGGAGAGGGAGAGAAAAAAAACATCAATGAGGAGAGAGAATCATGGATCGGCTGCTTCCTGCACACTCCCTACTGGGGATGGAGCCCGCAACCCGGGCATGTGCCCTTGACCGGGAATTGAACCGTGACCTCCTGGTTCATAGGTTGACCCTCAACCACTGAGCCATGCCAGGGCTCAACCACTGAGCCATGCCAGTCGGGCTCTGCGTCATGGCTCTTATTAGCACTATATGCCCTGGGGATGCAAAGTGGTCAGAATGGCCCCTATACGTCGCTGGGGCCGTTCTGGTTGGACCGGGAGAGCTTACAATCTTGCAAGTACCCCACCCATGACACACACCTGGCCAGCGCTTGCTTTCGGGTGGACCAGCTGACGGCAGCGCTCCGCAGACACGCTCCCGGGCCAAGCCTCTCAGAGCGGTTTCCCGGTGGGCACTTGTCCAGCACGTGTATTATGTCCATTATATGCCAGGCTTGGTGCTGGGCAATAACCAATAGGACAGCCCTGGCAGGGTAGCTCAGTTGGATAGAGCGTCATCCTAATATGTCAAGGCTGCAGGTTCGATCCCCGGTCAGGGCACATACAGGAAACAACCAATGAATGCATCCATAAGTGGAACAACAAATCGATGTCCGTCTGTCTGTCTGTCTCTCTCTCTCTAAAAATCAATCTATAAAAAAAGAAAAATGGGACAGCAATAAACAGGGCAAAGCCTTTCCCCTCCACAAGCTTACAAAACTGAAAATGGGGTATAAAGTACTTTTTTCTTTTTAAAAAAATATATCTTATAACACATATGTAATATCTTAATCAATAAAAAAATATATTAAAAAATAAAAAAAATATATATCTTATTGATTTTTTACAGAGAGGAAGAGAGAGGGATAAAGTGTTAGAAACATCGATGAGAGAGAAACATCGATCAGCTGCCTCCTGCACACCTCCTACTGGGGATGTGCCCGCAACCAAGGTACATGCCCTTGACCGGAATCGAACCTGGGACCCTTGAGTCCGAAGGCTGATGCTCTATCTACTGAGCCAAACCGATCAGGGCTAAAGTACTTTTCTTTTAAAAACAATATCTGTATTGATTTGAGAGCGAGAGGAAGGGAAAAGGATAGAGAAATAGAAACATCTATGAGAGAAACATCGATCGGTTGCCTCCTGCACGCCCCCTACCGGGGACCAAGCCCACAACCAGGACATGTGCTCTGACTGGGAATCGAACCGGCGACCTGTTGGTTCATGGGTCAATGTTAAACTTCTGAGCCAGGCAGGCCAGGCTAAAGTACTTTCCTTAATTAACAATTTCTAATATTTTGTAATTTCTATTTTCTGATTCCTGTGGTTGCCGTGAAAATTAAGGGAATGGTGTTGTCAATGCACTTAGCCTGCCCTCTAGTAAGCACTCAATCAATAATCCTATATAATAAAAGCATAATATGCAAATCAACCGGATGGAGGAATGACCAGTCCGAAAGGGGCAGGGCCAGCGAGCAGGCGGGGCCAGGCCAGCTAGTGCAGTGGGTCTGAAAAAGGACAAAATGAGGGTGGGGGTGGGGGGAAATACTCCTTCTCACCCTAACCCAACCACTTCTGGGGAGTTTCTCCCTGGTCTCGTCAAGCATGCGGTTTTTGCGTGGTTTTGATCATGGTGTGTACAATCTGACGTCCAGCCGGATGACACAAGCAACTTTCCATGTAGCTTGTTCATAAGCAATAATCCATGTTCTTTTTATATATATATATATTTTATTGATTTTTTACAGAGAGGAAGGGAGAGGGACAGAGAGTTAGAAACATCGATGAGAGAGAAACATCGATCAGCTGCCTCCTGCACACCCCCTACTGGGGATGTGCTCACAACCAAGGTACATGCCCTTGGCCGGAATCGAACCCGGGACCATTCAGTCCCCAGGCCGTCATTCTATCCACTGAGCCAAACCGGTCAGGGCAATAATCCATGTTCTTAAACACAGAAGCTCCTGAAAGTATACAGAACACCATTGGCCTGCCCATCCCTGCGATGAAGAACATTCCGATTGCTTCTAATGTGTCCACCCTGCCCAAGAAACGCCTTCATGCGTTCATGCAGAGAGAAGATGAAGGGAAGAAGCAAAAGTTGTGTAATCCGATGGTGTCAGATGGGTTGAATAACGCCATTGTGTGGACCTGGGCAAGTTACTCAACCTCTTTGAACTTCAACTCCCCGCCAACATGGGCATACGGCTTCTTTCATACCATTGCAGAGGGGGCTAAATAGGAGACCATCGGAAAGCCACCCAACACAGGGCCTGATACTCCATAAATGCACCCTCTATTTTCTCTTACGTGCCAGGTGGCCATGACTTTGACCTCTGAATGCCTTCTCCAGGGTGAGGACCATCTGTAGAGATACCCTTGGGGCCCAGGGCAGTGGCTACCCAAACCCACTGCACGGATCGCTAAATTCTGGGAGATTGGGGCTTCTCAAGCTCCAGAATTCAGGGGAGAAGGGATATGTGTTCTGCAACTTCAAAACGAGTCAGGACAAAAATATATACATGGACAGATGAGACGCAGACGGCAAATGCTAGTCTCTGTGATAGCTAGTCATGGGTGTGTGAGCATTTACGGCGGCGTTCTTTCAACTTTCTAATGTATTTGAAAATTTTCAAAATGAAACCTTGAAAAAAAACTTTCGCGAATATGAAAGGTAAAAAAGAAAAATGGTATCGTACTCTAAACGCTTGCACTGCATTCATTCACCCACGTGTTCGACAAATATTAAACCTGAATAGTGTCTGTCATCCAGTGAGTTGAGCTGGTCTTGAACTTCACGGAGCTCACTTTTATCTTCAAGTTTAAATCTTCTTTTAAAGAAGATTTATTTATGCTTTATTTTTAGAGAGAGAGGAAGGGAGAGGGAGAAGGAGAAGGAGAGGGAGAGGGAGAGAGAGAGAGCGAGCAACATCAATCGGCCGCCTCCTTTACGCACCCCGACCAGGGATTGAACCTACAACCTGGGGATGTGCCCTGACCGGGAATCGAACCAGTGACCTTTCGGTGCATGCAATGACACTCGACCAACTGAGCCACACCAGCCGGGCCATGGAGCTTACTTTAATCTTCAAGTTTAAATCTGGATTGTTCAAACCAATATATATATATAGGATCTTAGTAGAATTAAAATATTAATCCTATAGGGATCTGAGAAGATCTTTCTCCCAGCCTCTCAATTGCTTTGTAGAATTCACATAGCACTTACAACATAGTCAAAATCTCTTGAATTTGTTGAGGACTTTTCCTAATTTCTAAACTTTGGAAATCAACCCCTAGCTCAAGGTTTGGTATAGAGTAGATTGTACATATGGCTGCACTTACTCCTTCTTATACTATATTTCTGTTTCAGTATTATCCTGTTGACTAGTATTTACAAAGCAATGGTAGCCCAGCCGGTGTGGCTCAGTGGTTGAGCATCGACCTATGAACCAGGAGGTCACTAAAAATCAATAAAAATATTTAAAACAGCCGAAACCGGTTTGGCTCAGTGGATAGAACGTCAGCCTGCTGACTGGAGGGTCCCAGGTTCGATTCCGGTCAAGGGCGTGTGCCTGGGTTGCGGGCACATCCCCAGTGGGAGATGTGCAGGAGGCAGCTGATCGATGTTTCTCTCTCATCGATGTTTCTAACTCTCTATCCCTATCCCTTCCTCTCTGTGAAAAATCAATAAAATATATTAAAAAAATATTTAAAACAATAATAATAAAAACAAAAAGCCGTGTTAAATAGTGAATGTGCTGGCAGGCCTTATTTTGCTACTGGTTTCAACAAGAATGCTTCTACCGTTTCACGGTTCATTATAACATTGGCTATTGGTTTGAAATAGACACTCTTTTTAAAAAAATATTTTTTATTGATTTCAGAGAAGAAGGGAGAGGGAGAGAGAGATAGAACCATCAATGATGAGAGAGAATCATGGATCGGCTGCCGCCTGCACATCCCCATCCTCTACTGGGGATCGAGCCCGCAACCTGGGCATGTGCCCTATGTCTGGAATCGAACCTGGGACCCTTCAGTCCGCAGGCCGATGCTCTATCCACTGAGCCAAACCGGCTAGGGCTGAAACAGATATTCTTAATCATGCTAAGAATGCACCCTTCTGTTCCTTTTCTTGGTGCATGGATTGGGTAGTAATGGTTATTCGATTTTAATCAATGTTCCCCTGCATACACTGGAATCAATCGCTTTCGCTTCTTTAGCCCATTAGTAATGACGTAGTTACTGTATTAAGCTTTCCTAATATCGACCGCCCCGCCCCCCCATCCCTTGCCCCATGGGGCTATGGTGGATGACTTGTTTAATATAGTATTGAATTCTGTTTCCGACATAGCATTTTCATTCTTTAATATGGCCTCTTTATCATGTTTTAATATCTTTTTCTTTTGCGTTGTAGGATGAATTGGTGAGCTCCCCGCCTTTTGCAAGCCATGGAATAGCTCAGCGTTATTAGTGGGATCAAAATGGACATAATTACCTGGCAAAACCACTTGGGACCAGTGTTTTGGGGTAGAGGCGGTAATGCTTTCATAGTGTTCTCAACTTTTTTTCTCCATTGGCAACATATGCATTTTCAGAAAAGTATTCATTTAACGGAGGTTTCCAAATTTGAGCATACTGTGCATACATTTTTATTTTTAAAAGTCTCTTCGAATTGCAGGCTTGATCCCCAACATGGGGCGTGCAGGAGGCAGCCGATCAATGATTCTTTCTCATCACTGGTGTTTGTCTCTCTCTCTCTCCTTCTCCCTTCCTCTCTGAAATCAATAAAAATATATATTTTATAAAAATCTCTTGCAATGTCTCATTCCTATTTTTTTCCTTTCTGTCTTTTACTTCTCAAATAGATTTGCCAGGTTAGTCTATTTTATTGTTTGTTTAAAAACACCATCAGCTCGTGGATATATTTGGGGATGTCACGGTGTTTCTGTTTCCTAATTCGTTTATTTCTGCTTGTATCTTTACTATTTTTTCTTCCTGTTTTCCTTAGGGGCTGTGTTTTATTCTCCTTGTTTTTTTTTTTCTTCCCTAACATCTCAGGCTAAATGCTTGATTTATTCTCTTTTCTCTCTCTCTCTCTCTCCTTAATAATAAAAGCATTTAAGGCTATGAGAATAGTGCCAGATGTCTTCCATAGGTTTGGTTATATGGCATTCTGGTTTTCCATGCTTTCTAAATATTAGTCCCTATACTAGTACACTTTATTTCTTCCAATAGCGATTTAGGAGAATCTCTTAAATCTTTTCAAGTAGTTGGGTTTTCTTTTTTTTTTAATCCTCACGTGAGGATATTTTTCCATTGATTTTTAGAGAGAGTAGGAGGGAGGGGAAGACAGAGAGAAACATCGATGTGAGAGAAACACATCGACTGGTTGCCTCCTGCACGAGCCCCGACCAGGGCCCAGGCCAGGGAGGATCTGCAACCGAGGTCCATGCCCTTGACCAGAATCGAACCCGGGAAACTTTGGTCCACGGGCCGGTGCTCTATCCACTGAGCCACACCAGCTAGGGCGGGGTCTTTCTTTTAGTCTGTTTAAATGTACAATAGTTGGGTTTACTGCCAGTGAACAGAGGACTCCTTGGTTGGCACCATTTCTGTCTGAGGTAGAAGATACATTCTTGCACTTGCTTACTGGTGGCGGACATAAATGTTTGCAAAGCATACCAGGTAAGCTCACTTGCAAAGCCCAAATGCTTTTTAAAAGGGTTGGCTGGTGCCCGGCCAGCGTGGCTTCGTGGTTGAGCGCCGACCTATGAACCAGAAGGTCCGGGTTCGATTCCCGGTCAGGGTACCTGCCTGGGCTGCGGGCTTGATCCCCAGTGCGGGGCGTGAGGAGGTGAGGGAACTAAGATTCTCTTTCTTCGCTGATGTTTCTATCTTTGTTCAATTCCCAGTCAGGGCACATGCCAGGGTTGTAGGCTTGATCCCCAGTGGGGTGTGTGTAGGAAGCACCTGATCAATGATTCTCTCTCATCATTGATGTTTCTAGCTCTCTCTCCTTTTTTTGTAACCGGTTTCGGCAATAAAAATATATTTAAAAATTAAAAATAAAAGTGTTTGCCTGCCATAACGCTATGGCAATTGAGCAAGAAAAAGGATATAACGTTCAATGCGCTTGTAACCAGGTTTAAAATACAGTCTTATTTACATATGAGCATTGAAATAGACTGTTGGGGAGATAGATACAGGTGCTAAACAATGTGGGTAATTTCTAATCGGTGAGCTTATGGGCACTTTTTACTTTCTTTCCATTTCCCTGCGTGTTCAAATTTTCCATCGAAGCCTAAGATATACTACATCAATAATAAGATCTCTTGAAATGTGTATTTACCTAAAGTTTGCCAAGAGACATGCTCTGTTCCGAGCTTTGTCTTTGCAAAGATTCTCCCTGAAAGTTAAGGGAGTTAAAAAGAAGAACTTGAGCCATAACTACATTTGGACCTGAAACACGTGGCCGTATTTCCCCAAAGCCGCCCGGTCAGCATATGTGATGGAAAACTCCAGAAATATGCCCTGCCTGGCTTGGCTCAGCGGATAGAGCGTCGGCCTGCGGACTAAAAGGTCCCGGGTTCGATTCTGGTCAAGGGCACATGCCCCGGGTTGCAGGCTCGACCCCCAATGTGGGGCGTGCAGGAGGCAGCCGATCCATGATTCTCTCTCATCATGGGTGTTTCTATCTCTCTCCCAAATAAATAAAAACATTAAAAAACAAACTCCAGAGAGATCAACAAGCCTGGTTCGCGACTGCCCACCCTGCAAGGGTGAGAAAGGACAAGAGAGAGAAGAGAGAGAAGAGGTGTGATGGGAAGCGGGGGGCAGAGGGGGGAGGGGGTGGCTTCCACGTGGCTCCTGGGAGACCCCTCACTTCATTAGCTGTGACAGGCGGATGCACTGCGCAGGCATGGCACTACCAGGCCTCACTTTCCCTCCAGCGTTTATTCCTATAACCAGGAGTCAGCTCGCACGGACGGGGGTCTTTCCTGTCTCTCTGCCCTCCATCCTCACTGACCCGAATCCTCTGTGCGGGGAGACAGGGAGGAGGGAGGAAAGGGCTCAGGTGGGCCTTAGATGTCTCCCCCCAAGCCTGGCGGGGAGCCTGGGGCCGCTGAGTCCGAGGCAAGAAGAGACTCTTAGGAAGCCCTGGCCGGGCGGCTCATTAGTTAGAGCGCTGTCCTGATACCCCAAGACTGGGGGTTCACCAAGGTGGCAGATTTGCCAAGGTTGCGGGTTCGATCCCCAGTCAGGGCACATACGAGGGGCAACAATGAACGCGTAAGTAAGTGAAACAACAGCCCTGGCCGGTTTGGCTCAGTGGACGGAGCGTGGGACCTGGAGACTGAAGGGTCCCGGGTTCGATTCTGGTCAAGGGCACATGCCCGGGTTGCGGGCTTGATTCCCAGTGCGGGGCGTGCAGGAGGCAGCCCCATCAGTGATTCTCTCTCATCTATGATGTTTCTCTCTCTCCCTCTCCCTTCTCTCTGAAATCAATAAAAGTGTATTTTTGAAAAATCAGTGGAACAACAAATCGATGTCTCTCTCCTCTCTCTCAAATCAAGTAAGAAAAAAAAAAAAACACGCCCTGGTGGAAACATTTCAGTTGGGGTTATTTCTTGGGGAGTTTGAGGAAAGGCAGCCAGCCGTAGAGAACGTGCCTTTGCAAATGATCTGTAAACAGCTGGTGGAAAGCAGGCAGTTTTGTTGAAATGAGAAGGGATTCAAGCGAGTGTTAAACTTCTTCCGCTAAAAGGGTTTCTCAACTCTCAGATCAACATTTCCAAGGGGATTTCCCCCACTGGATCCAACAACAAACCGAGCCCCAAGGCCCCTGGCTGATGCCAGAGTGAGCTGTCATCTCGCTTCTTTGCTCAGAGCCCACTGGCGGCTCCCACGGGGACTTCTGGATGGAGTCCCGGCCTTTGGACGCATTCCCAGAGCAGCCCCTACCGACCCCTCCAGCTTCGTCTCCTGCCATCCTACCTACACATCCTATCCAACCGCCACTGACTCTTCAAATGCATCTCTTCTTCCTGCCTTCGCTCCCCTTGTCGGCGGAGGCTCAGCTAAACGCCACCTCCACCAGGCAGCCCTCCCTGCCTGCGCACCTCCCTGCTCTCACCATGTCCCAAGCGCTAACTTCCCGAGCTCTTGTTAACACATCCACCATCCCCCTCTGGGGACAGAGGCCATGTCGTTCCCCTTTATGTCACGGAGTCTAGCACATACTGGGTGCTAGATAAATGTTTGCTGATTGAATAAAGGAATAAAGAAATGACTCAGGGAGACATAAGAAAAAAGGAGGATTCAGGATGGCATAGGCCTTTCCCTGACTTCACGGGTAATAATGATAGACACGTATGACACAGCACCGAGCACAGCCACAGCAAATGGGTTCATGAACCCATTTCACAGGCAGTAAAACCAAGGCTCGAGGGGAGGGCTGTGGCTCATTTGGGCTGGGAGATGGAAAGCCTCTGGACCCACTCCCATGAGGAGCCATCTTCTCGATCCATTCCTGCCTTTGGGGAAAAGGGCAGCTCTGTGTGTCTGTGTTTAGCGCACTTTTCTTTTCTTTTTTAAAAAAATATATTTTATTGATTTTTTTTACAGAGAGGAAGGGAGAGAGATAGAGAGTTAGAAACATCGATGAGAGAGAAACATCGATCAGCTGCCTTCTGCACATCTCCTACTGGGAATGTGCCTGCAACCAAGGTACATGCCCTTGACCGGAATCGAACCCGGGACCCTTCAGTCCGCAGGCCGACGCTCCATCCACTGAGCCAAACCGGTTTCGGCTAGCGCACTTTTCATACCACAGAAGTCCCCAAGGCCCCCTGCCCAGGCCAGAAGCTGGACACACAGGGAGCAAACACTCAACTCTACCTCAGGGCACCGGGACCCGACACCCTCACCCTGGGACCCAACACTCCTCACACCGCTAGGAGCGGTGCCACCCCTCTCCCAGGACACCAGGCCTTTCCACTACTTGTGCCCTCGTGGGTCCAACACCAGTAAAAGTGCACCCCTGGCCTAACCTGTGTGGCTCAGTGATTGAACATCGACCTATGAACCAGGAGGTCACAGGTTCGATTCCCAGTCAGGGCACATGTCCGGGTTGTGGGCTCAATCCCCAGTGTGGGGTGTGCAGGAGGCAGCCCATCCATGATTCTCTCTCATCATGGATGTTTCTCTCTCTCCCTCTCCCTTCCTCCCTGAAATCAATAAAATTATAACAACAACAATAATAATAAAGTGCACCCCTGTTTTCCCCAAATCTTAATGGCCCAGGAAGCAAAGGGACACGTTTCACGGGCATCTAAGGTTGCAGAACGGAGTCGATAACATCGCTGTCACCCATGGGGAGGCCTGGGACGGGGACGGGTCACCCAGGCCAGAGAGGCAGGGCCGGGCCGATAAGGGCTCTCACCCACCAGACAGATAACGGGGCTGAAACGACAAAGCAGATAGGAGCCGGTCATGTATGTGGTACATTTAGCAACAAAAGATTTAAGCTAACACTTATGAAATGCAATTAACATTCTGCCTGACAACGAGCCTCCCGCCTCCTCCGCTCTCCCAGCCGCGCCGCCCGTTTCCAACACACGAGTCGTCTGGTTCAGAGAAACCGAAACGACCCTCATCTCCAGGGGCTGGGTTCTGGGTTTCTGTTGTCTGCAACCCAACGGGCAGCAGCTGCCAGGCTGTGTCTCTGGGGGCAGGCGGCCGTGGCCTTCCCAACAGGCCTGAGCAAGCCGCAAAGCCGGGGACCGGGCCCCTGGGCGGGAGGGTGACGGGGGCTGGGAGCCAGGGCAGGGTGGGTGCAGGGAGAGAGCAGGGACACACTGGGATGTGCCAGGCTTGGGAGGTGGGCACCAGCTTGGGTGTCACCAGGAGCAAAGAGGAAAGAAGGTGGCTAAGAAGTGGGGGAGGTCCCTAGCCGGTGTGGCTCAGTGGATAGAGCATCGGCCTGCGGACTGAAGGGTCCCAGGTTCGATTCCAGTCAAGGGCATGTACCTGGGTTGCGGGCACAGCCCCAGTGGGAGATGTGCAGGAGGCAGCTGATCGATGTTTCTCTCTCATCATTGATGTTTCCATCTCTCCCTCTCCCTTCCTCTCTGAAATCAATAAAAAATATATTAAAGAAAGAAAGAAAGAAGAAAGAACTAGAAGTCCTCAGGGGCCTCACCCACGACCACGGAGCCTGTGCGGGGAGGAAGAGCCATTCAGCCTAAGCAATGTGACTGCCCTGGTAATGCCACCAAACCTCTATTAAACAAAATTGAAGGGGAAATCAGGAGCTTCACAGACAAAAAAAAAAGGCTAAGGGAGCTTATCATTACCAAGCTGGCAATGCAAGAAATGCTAAAGGGAATGCTGAAAATATATTTAAAAAAGAAAGAAAGAAAGAAATAGAAGTCCTCGAGGGCCTCACCCACGACCACGGAGCCTGTGCGGGAAGGAAGAGCCATTCAGCCTAAGCAATGTGACTGCCCTGGTAATGCCACCAAACCTCCCTCCTGTCCCACCTGTTCAAGGTGGCACCCGAGGAACGGGGCTGCAAGGGCTGAAGCGATGGGCAGAGGCACTGCCCTGGCCAGGACCGGGGGGGACAGAGCTTGAGGACTCCACAGGAAACCCGCCGTCCCCCCACCTCCCCCGGCAAACACCAGCACAGCCAGGGAGAACCAACTCTGGTCTCTGGAGTTGGGGCCACATACTTGTTTTTTTATATTTTTATTCATATCAGAGAGGAAGGGAGAGGGATAGAGAGTTAGAAACATTGATGAGAGAGAAACATCAATCAGCTGCCTCCTGCACACCCCCTACTGGGGATGCGCCCGCAACCCAGGTACATGCCCTTGACTGGAATCGAACCTGGGACCCTACAGTCTGTAGGCTGACGCTCTATCCACTGAGCCACACCCGGCTGGGCTCTATCAGTTACTCTTAACCAACAGGAGAGAAACATTTGGAAAGCGATGTCTTAAGAATGTACAACTAGGGTTTTTCTTTTATTTAAAGAATAAGACTTGGTAGTCACCCCAAAGGAAGCAAAAATACGAGACAATGTTCTGGAAGGCAAATTAACGCTCCATATCCAGAGCCTTTAGATCAGTGGTTCTCAGCCTTCCTAATGCCACAACCCTTTAATATAGTTCCTCATGTCTACGGCCATACCACCCTAAATGCACCCGATCTCGTCTGATGATAATACAGTTCCTCATGTTGTGGTGACCCCCAATGTCATGGTTACAAATTGAACATAATTAAAGCATAGTGACTAATCACAAAAACAATATGTAATGATATGTGTGTTTTCCGGTGGTCTTAGGCGACCCCTGTGAAAGGGTCATTTGACCCCCAAAGGGGTCACGACCCACAGGTTGAGAACCGCTGCTTTAGAATGTGTCCTTGGCCCACGGATTCCCTCCTGGAAATGCATCAGGCTGTGGGCACAAACGGGCAAGGACGTCGCCACAGGACCCTTTATAAGACGAAGGACGCAGCCTATATGTGGAGGCTGCTGCGATATACGTGGTCCATCTGTTCAAAAGAGCACCAATGCGACCCTCACAGGAACTTGCGGGAAGGAGAATGTTTAACCCAGCCGTGGGCAAACTACGGCCCGCGGGCCGGATCCGGCCCGTTTGAAATGAATAAAACTCAAAAAAAAAAAAAAAAAGACCGTACCCTTTTATGTAATGATGTTTACTTTGAATTTATATTAGTTCCCACAAACACTCCATCCATGCTTTGGTTCCGGCCCTCCGGTCCAGTTTAAGAACCCACTGTGGCCCTCGAGTCAAAAAGTTTGCCCACCCCTGGTTTAACCCAATGGAATATTTTTTTAAAATCCTCACCCAAGGATATTTTTTCGATTGCTTTTCAGAGAGAGTGGAAAAGAGGTTGGGTAGAGGTAACAGAGAGAGAGAGAGAAAGAAACATTGATGTGAGAGAGACATCAATCAGTTGCCTCCTGTATGAGCCCCCCACTAGGGGCAGGGAAGCGAACCCATCACCCAGGTATGTGGCTCAACTGAGAATCGAACACGCAACCCTTTGGTGTAAGGGCCGGCGCTCTAACCACTGAACATGCTGGCCAGGGCCCGATGGAATTTTTAATAACATAGTTAAGTAAAAGCAAAAAAAAAAAGGTAACAAGATGGTACATTCATTATGATCTCACGTTTTAAAATTACAAAATAGAGCCCGGCCGGTGTGGCTCAGCAGTTGAATGAGGTCACGGTTCGATTCCTAAGGTCACTGTCTCAATTCCGGGTCAGGGCACACACCCGGTTTGTGGGCTCCATCCTAAGTAGGGGTGCATGCAGAAGGCAACCAATCCATTTCCCTTTCACACTGATGTTTCTCTCTCTCCCTCTCCCTTCCTCTCTTTCTAAAAATCAATAAAAACATATTTTAAAAATTAAAAAATATATGGTAGAAGTATATATATAGCATACTAAAATATTAATAATTATAGGTGGTTTTTGTTTCCTCCTTTTTGCTTGTTTCCCAAATTTTCTACAACCATCATAAATCTCTTTGTAACAAGAAAAAAAAAATCAATAAAAGCTATTTTCTAAAAAACAAAAGGAAGAGATCCGAGATCCAAGAGACTGTTCCCTCCTTGGACAGTCGGATCTGAACTCGATCTGGAAAGAAACAGAACTGGACCGACGCATCTTAAAACCACTGCGGACTATTTCAAGGACGAAGAGGTGGTTTCCAGGGATGAGGAAGTGAGATCTGGAAGAAGCCTCAAGTCCGTGCAGGGAGGATGATAGCCCCAGGAGGGGCCCACATCCCCAGGACACCCAGCACCCCACTTTCTGTCCCTGGGGGAATGGGGGAGGCGGGGCGGGAGGGGGAGATGGCAGCCAGCAGAGGGGTCCAGGTGTGAAAAGGCAAAACAAACATTACATTCGTCCTGGAACAACAAAAGGACAATGGCCATCTTTTCTGACAATGAATTCAAAGGGGAGGATAAAAAGGGGGGGACCAGTTCCAGAGCCGAGATGGTCAATCTACCCTGAGAGAGGGAATGCAATTTTTTTTAATAACTTTTTTTTTAAGATTTTTTAAAAATATTTTATTGATTTTTTTACAGAGAAGAAGGGAGAGGGCTAGAGAGTTAGAAACATCGAGGAGAGAGATCGATTAGTTGCCTCCTGCACATCTCCCACTGGGGTTGTGCCCGCAACCCAGGTACATGCCCTTGACCGGAATCGAACCTGGGACCCTTCAGTCCG
>NW_006295053.1:48927-50571 GCF_000327345.1 Myotis davidii | reverse complement strand
TTTACAGAGAGGAAGGGAGAGGGATAGAGAGTCAGAAACATCGATGAGAGAGAAACATCCATCAGCTGCCTCCTGCACACCCCCTACTGGGGATGTACCTGCAACCGAGGTACGTGCCCTTGACCGGAATCGAACCTGGGACCCTTCGGTCCGCAGGCCGACGCTCTATCCACTGAGCCAAACCGGGTAGGGCAACCCTGCCTTTTTCTTAAGAGATGACTCCAACTTAGAAACTGAATATGACACCGCGCCTGAGGACAGGTGGTGCTGGGTGATTCTGTCTCTTAAAGACATCAGATTCGCCCTAATCGGTTTGGCTCGGTGGATAGAGCGTCCGCCTGTGGACTGAAGGGTCCCAGGTTCGATTCTGGTCAAGGGCATGTACCTTGGGTGTGGGCACATCCCCAGTAGGGGGTGTGTAGGAGGCAGCTGATCGATGTTTCTAACTCTCTATCCCTCTCCCTTCCTCTCTTCCTTCCTTTAATTAAAGACATGCTTATCTGATCCCAGCTGTGGGCAGGAAGAGAGAAAAAGTTACTGCTGCCCTAGATCACCGGTTCTCAACCTGTGGGTCGCGACCCCTTGGGCGGTCGAACGACCCTTTCACAGGGGTCGCCTAAGACCATCCTGCATATCAGATGTTGACATGACGACTCATCACAGTAGCAACATGACAGTTGTGAAGTAGCCACAAAAATAATGTTATGGTTGGGTCCTAACATGAGGAACTGTATTTAAAGGGCCAGAAGGTTGAGAACCACTGACCTAGCTGGTGTGGCTCACTGGACAGAGCATGGGCCTGCAGACAGAAGGGTCTCTCAGTTAGATTCCGGTCAAGGGCATGGACCTCGGTTGCAGGCTCCTCCCCGGCCTGGGCCCTGGTTGGGGCTCGTGCAGGAGGCAACCAATGGCTATGTTTCTCTCACATCGATGTTTCTCTCTGTCTCTCCCTCTCTCTCCCACTCTCCCTAAACACCAATGGAAAAACATCCTCGGGTGAGGATTAACCAAAAAAGAAAAGAAAAAGGGATTCTTCCAGAATCTTCTAAGTACCAAGCGCCGTGAGCCCTGAAAAGCCCTCCACCGTTAAAGCCAAGTGAAGGAGCCCCAGAAGGGCGGGCTCCCTCTGCACCGGGCAGCAGCCGGGACCTACCTGAGGCCAGTTCACAGGCAGCCATAAAAGCTCCCTGGAAAGAATATTAAGGTTCAGACAATCTGATAAAAGCCAGAACTTCAAACGGAGGACGCAAAACCCAACCCTAATCCCCCTCATGTGTCTGATGTGGCAGCAGCCTAGCCTCCGGCTGCCTCCCCACCTGCTGCCTCAGCTTTGCCCTGAAGGCACAGGCCAGCCAGCAAGCTGGCTGCTGGAGCCAGAGGAAACGACTGCCCTAACCGGTTTGGCTCAATGGGTAGAGCGTCGGCCTGTGGACTCAAGGGTCCCAGGTTCGATTCCGGGCAAGGGCATGGACCTTGGTTGCGGGCACATCTCCAGTAGGAGGTGTGCAGGAGGCGGCTGATCGATGTTTCTCTCATCGACGTTTCTAACTCTCTATCCCTCTCCCTTCCTTTCTGTAAAATATCAATAAAAATATATATTTTAAAAAAAAGAAACTACGCTCACTACCCTGAGAGGGAAGAGCC
>NW_006295053.1:47222-48818 GCF_000327345.1 Myotis davidii | reverse complement strand
GACCGGAATCGAACCTGGGACCCTTCAGTCCGCAGACCGACGCTCCATCCACTGAGCCAAACTGGTTTCGGCAAGACTTATATTTTTGATATTTAGTTTATATATTTAAATGCCATTTAACAAAGAAAAATCAACCAAAAAAATGAGTTCACGTGTCACCTGACACGCATGTCATAGGTTGGCCATCACTGGCCTAGGCCCCGCCGTATCGCCATTGGCCCTTAACCTCTGAGATGTCAGCTGAAAATGAGAGAAGAAAACAAGAAAATGCTGATGTCCCACGCCAGGTTCCCGGCTCTCTGCGTGAACTTGGGCAATCATTTCAGACGTCAGACCTCCAGCGTCTGGGCCTGCAGACATGGCAAGCCCTCAAAGGGTTACAGAGGGAAACGCCCGAAATAGCCCGTGTGAAAACGCAGAGCAAAGGTGAGAGCCTGCTTCCCACCTTTCACCCTCACCTCCTTTCCTTCTTTAGGATTTTTTTTGGCCCTGGCCGGTTTGGCTCAGTGGATGGATAGAGCGTCAGCCTGTGGACTGAAGGGTCCTGGGCTCAATTCCGGTCAAGGGCACATGCCCAGGTTGCGGGCTCGATCCCCAGTGGGGGGCGTGCAGGAGGCGGCCGAACAATGCTTCTCTTTCATCATTGATGTGTCTACCTCTCTCTTTCTCTCCCTTCCTCTCTGAAATTAAAAAAATATATATTTTTTAAAGAAAAATCTATTATTAACATTAATTTTTTTAAAAAGAATTTTTTGTGCCCTATCCGGTTTGGCTCAGGGGATAGAGCAGTGGTTCTCAAAACTTCCTAATGCTGCGACCCTTTCATACAGTTCCTCATGTTGTGGTGACTCCCAACCATAAAATTATTTTCGTTGCTACTTCATAACTGTAGTATTGCTACTGTTATGAATCGTAATGTAAATATCTGATAGGCAGGATGTATTTGCATTGTTACAAATTGAACATAATTAAAGCATAGTGATGAATCACAAAAACAATATGTAATTATCTATGTGTTTTCCGATGGTCTTAGGCAACCCCTGTGAAAGGGTCGTTCAACCCCCCAAAGGGGTCGCAACCCACAGGTTGAGAACCGCTGGGATAGAGCATCAGCCTGCAGACTGAAGGGTCCCAGGTTCGATTCCAGTCAAGGGCATGTACCTTGGTTGCGGGCACATCCCCAGTAGGAGATGTGCAGGAGGCAGCTGATCGATGTTTCTCTCTCATCGATGTTTCTAACTCTCTATCCCTCTCTCTTCCTCTCTGTAAAAAATCAATGAAATATGTTTTTTTAAAGAGAATTTTTTGTATTAGATAATACATGCATAAAGTACAAAATTCAAAATGTAGAAAGAGATAAGGGAAAAGCTAGCCCGCTGTGAGAAAACCCGTTACTAGGCTCCTAGGTATTTTGGCAGAGTGACTGGATAGCCAGGTGTACTGACTGTCCCTTAGTTTTTCACTAAGGAAACAGCTCAGCGACCACATAGGTAGGTTCACATTCTGTTGCTTTGGTTGTTTTTTTTAAATATATTTTTATTGATTTCAGGGAGGAAGGGAGAGGGACAGATAAAAAAAAAATCAATGATGAAAATC
>NW_006295053.1:42611-46176 GCF_000327345.1 Myotis davidii | reverse complement strand
CTTTATTTCATATTAATTTGCCTTTGAGTCCCTTCTCTTCCCTCTCTTCCCAATCATGCCCAGATACTGCAGAATCATGCTCTCGCTCTCTCCACGGCCCCCTCATCCCTCCATTCCACTCGGGACTCCAGCGTTGGTCCATGTTCTCACGACCGACAGTCACACAAGTTACACCGAATCTCGGCGTCTCAGAGCGAGTGGCGATCGCAGAAGCAGCCCATCGTTTCACGGCGAAGGACAGTGAGACCCGAGAAGGTGAAGCGGACTTGTCCCAAGTCGTGGGGCAGGTTAGTGCTTGTGATTTTTTTAAAAAATGACGGTACGAGAAGAAGAGAGTATTGATTTTGGCATAGATTCTGTTCAATCGATAGATATCTATTAAGCAACCACTCTGCCCAGGTATTGGGCCTCCAGAAATAAATGACACAGCTTTGAGCTTTGAGCTTTGATAAAATGTTCTTATACAAATCTAAGCTGGATGTTTTATTTTTAAAATTGTATTTTTATTGATTTCAGAGAGGAAGGGAAAGGGAGAGACAGAAACATCAATGATGAGACAGAACCACTGACTGGCTGCCTTCTGCATACCCCCAATGGGGAACCAGCCCACAACCCGGGCAGGTGACCCTGACCGGAATCGAACCTGGGACCCTTCAGTCCACAGGCCGGCGCTCTACCCACTGAGCCAAACCAGCCAGGGCCAGGTCACAAATTTTCAATGCCATCTTTATTTCATATTAATTTGCCTTTGAGTCCCTTCTCTTCCCTCTCTTCCCAATCATGCCCAGATACTGCAGAATCATGCTCTCGCTCTCTCCACGGCCCCCTCATCCCTCCATTCCACTCGGGACTCCAGCGTTGGTCCATGTTCTCACGACCGACAGTCACACAAGTTACACCGAATCTCGGCGTCTCAGAGCGAGTGGCGATCGCAGAAGCAGCCCATCGTTTCACGGCGAAGGACAGTGAGACCCGAGAAGGTGAAGCGGACTTGTCCCAAGTCGTGGGGCAGGTTAGTGCTTGTGATTTTTTTAAAAAATGACGGTACGAGAAGAAGAGAGTATTGATTTTGGCATAGATTCTGTTCAATCGATAGATATCTATTAAGCAACCACTCTGCCCAGGTATTGGGCCTCCAGAAATAAATGACACAGCTTTGAGCTTTGAGCTTTGAAGTCACTCAGGGTCCAGTGTGGGGCCTGGACACGCACAGCTACAGACTAAGAGGTGAGGTGACAATGGCCGCGAATGTGGAAGGGAAGGCTAATTCTGCAAGGGGTGGGGTGGGGGAGGCCCAGAGAAAGTTTTTCATTGGGTCTGGGGGGACTAGGGCTTTGTCCAAAGAGGGACAGAAGGCATTTGGCAAGAAGGGAACAATGGGCCAGAGCAAGGTACCTGGTGGCATAGAGACAGAAAGAGAGCAATCTGGGTTAGTTGGCCGTGGATGGAATTTTTTTTTAAAGTTCGCCCTGGCCAGTGTGGCTCAATGGTTGGGCATCGCCCTGAGCAGGGAAGGGTGTGGGTTTCATTCAGGGTCAGGGCACATGCCCAGGTTGTGTGCCCAGAAGGGGTTGTTGCAGGAGGCAGCTGATCGATGCTTCTCACATTGATGTTTCCCTCTCTCTCCCTCTCCCGTCCTCTTCCTCTAAAGCAGCGGTTCTCAACCTGTGGGTCGTGACACCTTTGGTGGTCGAACGACCCTTTCCCAGGGGTCGCCTAAGACCATCCTGCCTATCAGATATTGACATGACGATTCATCACAGTGGCAACATGACAGTGACGAAGTAGCCACGAAAATAATGTTATGGTTGGGGGTCACCACAACATGAGGAACTGTATTAAAGGGCCGCGGCGTGAGGAAGGTGGAGAGCCACTGCTCCACAGGGTGGCTGTGAGGACTCTGTGGATAACGTATAGAAAACGTTTTGTAAATTGCTAAGTGCAATATAAAAACAAGTGATTTGTTCTCTACATTGTTATCCAGATAGGTCCTAGATAGAGTGCCTTACTACAGCAATGATACTTCTTGTTTCACAATTTAACCAGCATTTAAACCTGACATATCCATTCTAGTGAGAATTCTATTAACATGTTCAAATAATGACATGTAAAAGAAATACGAGTATTTTTGCAAATTCTCATTGAGTTATAGTGTACTTTGTGAAATGTGTTTAAGTCATCTTTTAGTCACAAGTTTCATTGTCCATTGCTACATTCTGTAAAATGAAATATTGTGAATTAAATAAAGGCTAATTTTTTTCAGAATATACTTCTGATCTTTTGAAGGCAATTATATATATGTTTGATTTTTTACAGAGAGGAAGGGAGAGGGATAGAGAGCGAAACATCAATGAGGGAGAAACATTGATCAGCTGCCTCCTGCACGCCCCCCACTGGGGATATGCCTGCAACCCGGGTACATGCCCTTGACCGGAATCGAACCTGGGACCTTTCAGTCCGCAGGCCGACGCTCTATCCACTGAGCCAAACCGGTTCCGGCAGGAACTGTATTTAAAGGGCCAGGAGGGTGAGAACCGCTGCTCTAAAATCAATAAAAATATTTCAAAGCCAGGCCCAATGTGTAGAGTTAAAGAGAGAAAGACGGTGTAGCTAACCCACCGCACGGCAACTAAACATGAGGGCAGACGACGGTGGCTTTAAGCATTCTGAGCTTCTCCCGTTATCACAAAAGAGATACACAGACACCAACCGACTTTAAACCCTGTGCATTCTGGCCGAAACCGGTGTGGCTCAGTGGATAGAGCGTCGGCCTGCGAACTCAAGGGTCCCGGGTTCGATTCCGGTCAAGGGCATGTACCTTGGTTGCGGGCACATCCCCACTGTGGGGCGTGCAGAAGGCAGCCGATCGATGTTTCTCTCTCATGGATGTTTCTGACTCTCTGTCCCTCTCCCTTGTTCTCTGTAAAAAAATCAATAAAATATAGTAAATAAATAAATAAAAAATAAACCCTGTGCATTCTGCATGCGTGACGAGAACAGAAATAGAGTGTGTAAGTTCCGAAGCAGTACAGCAAAAAAAAAAAAAGAATCACAAAGGAAGAAAGCACAGAATATGACGGTAGAATGAAACCCAGGGGTAACCAAAGCTATAACAAGTGTAATCCCCGCTCTAAGCGGCTTCCAGGTGACGTGAGGACAGGGATATAGGCCAGGAGCCCTCGCCGAGCCGGCTGCAGCCACAGTCATAGGAGGAAAGCGAGACGCAGGGAGCCATGGCCCCGGCCCCCACGTGTCGCCAGGAGAGGAGGAGGGGCTGGTAGAAAAACAGGACCAGAAAGATCTAAGAAGGACCCCGAACCCACTGGGGGCAAGACTCCCCACAACAGTACCTGCCACGGAAAAGTCAGGTCGGCCCTAGCTCAGTGGTCGGCAAACTCATGAGTCAACCGAGCCAACTATCAACAGTACAACGATTGAAATTTCTTTTGAGAGCCAATTTCTTTAAATATATTTTATTGATTTTTTACAGAGAGGAAGGGAGAGGGATAGAGAATTAGAAACATCGATGAGAGAGAAACATCGATCAGCTGCCTCCTGCACACCC
>NW_006295053.1:41034-42368 GCF_000327345.1 Myotis davidii | reverse complement strand
CTCCCCCCCAGTCGGGGGCCTGGGTGGGTAGCATGCAGGAGGCAACGAATCGATGTGTTTCTCTCACATCGATGTCTCTCTCTGTCTTTCCTTCTCCCTTCCACACTCTCTAAAAATCCATGGAAAAATATCCTTGGGGAGGATTTTTTAAAAAAAGAAAAGTTAGGTAAGAAAAGGCCACAAGCCCTAGATGTTTGGCTCAGTGGATAGAGCATCGGGATGCGGACTGAAAGGTCCCAGGTTCGAGTCCGGTCAAGGGCACATGCCCGGGTTGTGGGCTCGATCCCTAGTGTGGGGGGTGTGCAGGAGGCAGCCGATCAATGATTCTCTCTCATCATTGATGTTTCTATCTCTCTCTCTCCTTCTCACTTCCTTTCTGAAATCAATAAAAATATATTTTTTTTAAAAAAAGAAGAAACCACAAAATAGGCCACTGAGTGTGATTAGGAGGTAGCCACGGACCTCTGGGGGAGCAGGCCAGGAGTGGGGGGTGAAATCCTCTCTGGAGCAGGGGAGGACAGGGAGTAGGGACGGACAGGGTGGACTCTTCGCTGTGAAGTCCTCGCATGCAGAGAAGTGACATGGGAAGGCTGGGGAGAAGCAGGGACAGAGGAGAGAGAGACAGGTGTGTTTGCACCCGTGGTGGGGAGCTGGGGTATAGGAGGATGAGGGGTGTTCAGTCCCAGGGAGGACGCGGGAAGGGGGGCTGGGGTTGATGGTGGGCACGAGGCCCGGGGGAACAGGTACAGGTCTCCCAGGGTGGGGCAGCGGGGGGCACGGATACTTCAAGTGGGGAGCTGTTTAGTGGGGGAAGAATCCAGAATTTTGGAGGGGACCTTCTTCCAGGTCATGGCAAGTCCACCCTGGTCTTTGGTCTGTAGCCAGTGAATGGCTGTGGGAGCGGGGCTTCCAGGCTGAGACATCACAGGGTGGGGCTCACCAACCTGCATGCCAGCCTCAAAGGGCACCTGATTCTTAAGGAGGGGCCGGCTAGGAGGGGGTCCTTGTGAGCTGGAGAGACACAGGGAACCACCATTAACATCTGGCAACTGTTTTGTGTGGGTTTTTTTTAATATGTTTTTATTGATTTCAGAGAGGAAGGGAGAGGGCGAGAAAGGAACATCAATGATGACAGAGAATCACGGATCAGCTGCCTCCTGCAGGCCCCACACTGGGGATGGAGCCCACAACCCGGGCACGTGCCCGGACCGGGAATCGAACCTTGATCCCCCGGTTCATAGGTCGACGCTCAACCACCAAACCACACTGGCCGGGCTGGCAATTGCTTTTTACCAAACACACGCACCCCGAAGCCCGCTCCGTGGCTGCGCCCC
>NW_006295053.1:39115-40141 GCF_000327345.1 Myotis davidii | reverse complement strand
ACCAAGTGCTTCTTAAATTGCACATTCATTTTTAATATCTATATCTATATCTATATATATATTTTCATTGATTTCAGAGAGGAAGGAAGAGGGAGAGAGAGACAGAAACATCAATGATGTGAGAGAATCATGGATCGGCTGCCTCCTGCACGCTCCCCCCTGGGGATCCAGCCCGCAACTCGAGCATGTGCCCCTGATGGGAATCGAACCTGGGACCCTTCAGTCCGCAGGCCGACGCTCTATCCACTGAGCCACACCGGCCAGGGCTGACTTCACCTTTCGAAGCTGCTGATTGGACATACATTTGGCCCTGCTTGGGCCTCTAACCTCCTTTAATCCCCTCTTTCAGAATCTACACCATTTCCTGCTACCACCTCCCCTCCCCTTAGGCAGTGCAATTCTTCCAGCCCCTTCTATCCGATTCTAGAACATTCCATTTGGCGTGCAGCGCCGCACCAGGCTCGTTTCCTCATGGTCTTCCTTTGCAAGCAAGCATGCGTTGGGCCCGACCCTGACACAGGCTCTCACGGGCGGGCCTGGCAACCCAGTGCTACCCATAACACATGTTTCCCTGGCGAAGTCCTTCCCGTTCCCCGCGAAGCAGGGGCCTTCGTAATGTCATTTCTTGTTCGACCAACAAGAGCTCGCCACCCCCAGCCCCCGTCTCACCGGCCCGGTTACTAAGGTCAGCTCATGGAGCCCGGAGGCTGGGGCCCAACTGCCTGGGTCCCATCACGGCCCTGACATTTTCTAGGTGTGCGACTTCTGGAAAGTTATTCAAGGCAAATGAGCGAACACATGGGAAGTGCTCAGAATGGTGCCCGGCCCCTAATAAGTGCTGGGGGACATCCGACCAGAAAGGCCCTGGCCCCTAGTTCTTTTTTTAAAATATATTTTTAGCCCTGACTGGCTTAGCTCAGTGGATAGAGCATCAGCCTGCGGACCTATGGGTCCCTGGTTCAATTCTGGTCAAGGGCACATACCTTGGTTGCAGGCTCCTCACAATCAATTGATGTGGTTCTTTTA
>NW_006295053.1:36490-38586 GCF_000327345.1 Myotis davidii | reverse complement strand
TGTCTCCCGCCCCCTCCCCTTTCCCCACCCTGTATTTCCAGTACCCACCTGGCATCCTACATAGTTATTACAATATTAATGACTATATTCCTTATGCTGTACTTCACATCCCTGGGATTATCCTGTAACTACCAATTTGTACTTCTTAATAACCTTCACCTTTTCCACCTAGTCCCCCAACATTCCCCTCCCCTCTGGCAACCATCTTAAAATACCAAAAATATGGCCGAAACCGGTTTGGCTCAGTGGATAGAGCGTCGGCCTGCGGGCTCAGGGGTCCCAGGTTCGATTCCGGTCAAGGGCATGTACCTTGGTTGCGGGCACATCTCCAGTGGGGATTGTGCAGGAGGCAGCTGATCGATGTGTCTCTCTCACTGATGTTTCTAGCTCTCTATCCCTCTCCCTTCCTCTCTGTGAAAAACCAATAAAATATATTTTTAAAAATATTTTAAAAAAATAGCAAATAAAGTTTTAAAACATTGAGAACTGAAATGCATAAATATGACACAATATATATTTATAGACTGTATAGGAGGCCCTTAGAACCAGAAGAAATGCAAAAAATTAACTGTGAAGAACTCATTCTCGAATTGCCCCCCTGTGGGCGTGGGCCCCACGCTGGGAACCACTGCTCTAGCCTCCTCATCACTTCCTGAAGTCAGACCAGAGCGTGGACGAGGCTGCAGGGCCCCCACCAGAGGCAGCTCAGAGGTGGGTGCTATGTAAACCCGGGACCTCAATACACTTGGAGGCGGCACCAGAGAAGCCAGGGGGGGGACCTGTGAGCTGCTCTGATCCCCTCATTTCCCAGAGAAATGACCTGCCCGAGGCCACCCAACTCCGTCCCAGCAAAGCCCAAAACCTCAATTCAGTACCTCGACTCCATCAGCATTTCTCAGACTTCACCCGGCACTGGAATCTTGTTCAAATGCAGACTCAGCCCTGGCGGGTTTGGCTCAGTGGATAGAGCGTCGGCCTTGCGAACCGAAGGGTCCCCGGTTCCGGGTCAAGGGCACGGACCTCGGTGGCAGGCTCCTCCCCAGCCCCGGCCCTGGCCCTGGTTGGGGCCGCGGGCAGGAGGCCACCCATCGATGTGTTTCTCTCACATCCATGTTTCTCTCTCTGTCTTTCCCTCTCTCTCCCACTCTTTCTAGAAATCAATGGAAAAATATCCTCGGGTGAGGATTAAAAATAAAATAAAATAAAAGCAGACTCAGCAAGTCTGCTAAGCAGCCTGAGAGTCTGCATTTCCGAGAAGCGCCCAGGAAATGGGGGTACTGCTGGTGCAGGGGCCACAGAGAGAAGCTAGGGTCTATGTCAAGGTCCAGGGGCTGCCACGCCCTGGGGAAGGCCTCCCCTCCCCACCCTTCCCGGGCTGTTTAAAGGCTCTGGCTTCAGGGCCGCCTCCCTTCCCGGCCTCCCTGCCTGTCAGCTCCCGTGCCCTCTGCACTCCCTTCCTTTGAAGCATTTGTAACCACTGTAATTAAAGAGTATTTGGGTAATTATTAGTTTAATGTCTGTCTCCCAGGGAGACTGCAAGCTGCACGCGGACGGGACCAACTCAGCAACTGTCAGTCACCGGGGAGCGGCTGGGTCTGGAACAGCCCGGACCCTCGCCCTGGAGACGGAGGGTCCGGCTCACACGCGTGGAAAACTCCTTCTGTGGGCCTCAAAGACAACGGCGACACATGGAGCTCCAAAGATCCCCACCAGCTTCAAATACATGACAACCAGCATTTAAGTTGACGTGCACATCCCGCCCCAGCTCAGCGGATAGAGCATCTTCAGCCTGCAGAGGGAAGGGTCCCGGGTTCGATTCCCGTCAAGGGCGCATGCCCGGGTTGCGGGCTCGATCCCCAGTGGGAGGTGTGAAGGAGGCAGCCGATCCAGGATTCTCTCTCATCATGCATGTTTCTATCTCTCTCTCTCCCTCTCCCTTCCTCTCTGAAATCAATAAAAATATATTACAAAAAGTAAAATAAATAAAATTCCGACCGGTTTCAAATACATGACAACCATAATTTAAGTTGAAAAGCATACCCTATCTATCCCCCCGCCAAAAAAAGTCTCCCAGATCTTTATCAAGTAGAAAATAG
>NW_006295053.1:32485-36393 GCF_000327345.1 Myotis davidii | reverse complement strand
CATTGATGTTTCTAACTCTCTATCCCTCTCCCTTCCTCTCTGTAAAAAACCAATAAAATATATTTTTTAAAAAAATAAGTGATCTTCAGGCACTGTGATGGCCCTGGCAAAGAGAGGAGGGGGCGCATTCCCTGACAGCCTCACTCCCCCGCAAGCTAACCATTTCCTTTTTTTTTTTCTACTACCATCCTTTTTTATTTTTTTAAATATATTTTTATTGATTTCAATGTAGAAGGGAGAGGGAGAGGGAGACAGAAACATCAATGATGAGAGAGAATCATGGATCAGCTGCCTCCTGCACGCCCCCTACTGGGGATCGAGCCCGCAACCCGGGCATGCGCCCTTGACGGGAAACGAACCCGGGACTCTTCAGTCCGCAGGCTGACGCTCTACCCACTGAGCCACACCGGCCAGGGCTCTACTACCATCCTTTGGAGGAACCCCAAAGCTCTGAGTGCCAGCTCCTGGCTATGGGCAGAGATGCCCGATCTCATTGCCGTTCCAGGCAGGCAAAGCTTGAAGTCTGTCTGCCTGGGTTCAGGTGCCAGCTGTGTGCCCCTGGATGAGTCGCTCAACTCCCCTGTGCCCCGCGGTTTCCCAACGTGCCAAGTGGGAATGACACTGGCGTAGCTAACACCTGCGATTATGACAGATGATGTTCGTAAAGCACTTAGCCAAGCCTGGCCCAAGATATCTAATTACGATTATTCTCCCATATCCAGTCCAATCTGAGGCCTCGCTATTGTTTTGCACGAGTCTCCACCCAGCGGCCCCACCCCATTCGGGGTTCTCCCTTCCCGGCCCCTCCCGCAGTACCTGCCCGGAGCGCGTAAGAAGCAATGTGTCACTGCAAAATTCTGCAGCGCCCATCCATCACCGCCTGTCCCCACCCCCTCGTATCATTCTCGGATTCCTCCTGCGAGGGAAATCTTTGGCCTGATGTCCAATACATTTATTCAACATGCGTTTATCGGGGGCCCTCTACGTGCCAGGCCCCGTTTTAGGCACAGGGGCTTCGCGGTGAACAAAAAAGGACCTCGACCGTCATGAAAATGATGTTGAACAAGGAGACTTCATCCACCCAGAGAGTTCGGGTCCCTGGCCCTTACGTCCCCATCTCCTCCCCAGACCAATCCTAAATAAATCGCAAGTACCAAAGCATGAAGAAAGCATTAGGGATGAAAAAGTGCTAAGTGTGGCCCTGGCTGGTTTGGCTCAGTGGACAGAGCGTCAGCCTGCGGACTGAAAGGTCCTGGGTTCGATTCTGGTCCAGGGCACATGCCCGGGTGGCGGGCTCAGTCCCCAGTAGGGGGCGTGCAGGAAGTAGCCGATCCATGATTCTCTCTCATCACTGATGTTTCAATCTCTCCCTTTCCCTTCCTCTCTGAAATCCATAAAAATATATTTTAAAAAATAAAGTGCTAAGTGTGGGTTGGGAACAGCCTGCTGACCTGGTGGACTGTGAAGAACTCCATATGAAAACAGCAAGAAACACCCACTTCCCCTAGCAGTCACACGGGCCGGCCAAAGCCTCTAGGCCAGTGGTCGGCAAACGCATTAGTCAACAGAGCCAAAGATCAACACTACTTCTTCAAAACAGACTCGCCCAGGCCGAAAACCGACTTCCGCGCACGGGCCACGAAGTTTCAATCGCACTGTTCGCGCCCACGAGCCACATGCGGCTCTTTGGCCCCTTCAGTGTGGCTCTTCCACAAAATACCGACTTCTGCGCATGGGCCACGAAGTTTCAATCGCACTGTACTTGCGCGCCCGCCCGTGGTATTTTGTGGAAGAGCCACACTCAAGGGGTCAAAAAGCCGCATGTGGCTCGAGAGCCACAGTTTGCCGACCACGGCCTAGGACAGTCTGTGTGACACAGTGGGAAAAAGAGGCTCCTTTGCATGAGTCTCATGCACAGAGCACACGCCCGTGGTCTCATGTTCTCAGAGCCATGATCTACGGAATAGAGGCGGCAGCCTTGTGGAAAGAGCAGGGGACATGAACTCTGAAAGCTCAGGGTCAAGGGCTCACCCTGCCACTTACTGCGGGGCCTCATGCCTGGGTTTCTTCTATTGCTTTAATTTTTATTTCTTTACTTGCTTTTGTTAAGCCTCCCCCGAGGATATTTTTCCATGGATCTTTTCGAGAGAGAGGGAAAGACAGAGGGAAACATCGATGTGAGAAGAAGACACACCGATGGGTTGCCTCCTGCACACGCCCTGACCACGGGCCTGGGCCGGGGAGGACCGGAAGGAATCGAACCCGGGACCCTTTGGTCCGCAGGCCAGCGCTCTATCCACTGAGCCAAACCAGCGAGGGCGTGCCTGGGTTTCTTTCAGACAACCTCTCGGGTCCTCCTCCGGTTTTGAAGTACAAGGGCTGGGATCAACCACCATTCACATGCGATCCAGCAGATTCCCAGAACCTTTCATTCAACAGAAAGGGCCCCTGCCCTGGGGCTGGGAGGTGGGTCAGTCAGCCAGCGGGGGCGCCTTGGAGGGCACCCTCCCAGGTGCACCCGACTCCCACTGTACTTCTGTCCTCCCCGCGGACGTCAAATTCAAGCTTTCCGGGCGCAACTCCGATAGAAATATCTCTGGGGCCACGAGGCAAAGCGAGAATAGAAGTCGTTGCACAAAATCTCGGGATCCCCTTCGTCTCCCTTCTTCCAACTTGAAAACCATTCCAGATCTTTCCTGTCTCCTTGTCGCCAGAAAGGGGGCCTAAAAATAAACCTCACTGTTTGTGAGAAATGACCCAAGCACAGAACCAAGTGACCTGCTGGCCACACACCACAGGACAAAGACTCACCCAGGAAAAGCGGGCGTCTGCCTTTCCCTTCAGCTCCCTGCACCCCTCCACCCGGAAAGAAAACATGACCCAAATGTCCAACGCCCCCTCCCCAGGCGAAAGCAGCTCCACACCCCTGCCCGGTGGCGGCAGGACAAGCCGGGCCCTGCAGGCGGCTGGAGCACGAATCCAGCTGGAAACGACAGGTGACCGATTAAGAGGTCCTGTTCCAAGCGCACAGGGTGACACGTGTGGCCGGACGGCCACCTGACGAAACCACCAGAAAACAACATTCACTTGAAAACAAATGAGAAAGGGACAGCCACGCCGCGTCGCCCAAATCAAAACCAGACAGGCCCTGGTCTTTGATCCCAGACACCGAGGATCGGTTCTCCACCGTCTCATGACAGTTGGGGGGTGAGGGGGGTGTCTCTGTCCCTCCCCACCTGGCCCTGCAGGTCCTTTGAAGGCCTTCTACTTAGCAGACGCGAACTCGGGCTGGTTTTACTTACATGTTCTCAAAGGCAGGGTTGAAAGGAGCAGCTTCAAAGGTGGCTGGGTGACCCTCAAGGGTGCAAAGTCCTGCTCCGGACACCTGTGGGGAAATTTTGTACATTTCCCAGGCGCCCACTGGAACTGGGCATGTCCCCTTCAGATGGACGCCGGCAGGGAGTTCCCTCTTTGGCACAGAAATCAAGGCGCCCAGGGGCCCCCCCCTTAGCAGTCAGGGCATGCAGCGGCACCTCCAGGGAGGCCCAGGAGGGTGGCCCCTCCCTGGAAGGACCAGCACCCCCCCATGTGTCCCCGTGAACACGCACTAAGGCTTAGGCTGCGCCTCGCCCGCACCATCGCGGAGCGTAGAGAGACATGAATGACCGCGTGGGGTTAGTTAAAACCCACGCAAGCACCTCTCTGGCCTCTTATATCTTCCCCAACGACTGCTCAGACGGGAGGCATGCCGTGGCAGCGACCATAAAAGTCATCTTAAAAGGCAAGTTGGGGGGAGAAAAAAAAACACACAACAACACCCGATAGATACGCACGAGTTAGCAAGTCCGCGGTTTGGGGGTGCGGTGGCAGGGGGCCGGATCTGTGGGATCTCCGAGCCCCGGGGTAGA
>NW_006295053.1:21116-21641 GCF_000327345.1 Myotis davidii | reverse complement strand
GCTCAATCCCCGGTAGGGGTGTGCAGGAGGCAGCCGATCGATGATTGTCTCTCATCACTGATGTTTCTCTCTCTCTCTCTCTCTCGCTCTCTCTCTCTCTCTCTCTCCCTCCCAGGAAGAAGGGAGTGAGGCAGGGCTGACGCGAAGGGATGCAAAACAGCTCCTCCTAAGCCAGCTCGCAGAGGAAGAGAGGCAGAAAGCAGCCCTTTTATCTCTCTTTTGTTTTCTCACTTCCTTCCACCCCCCACCCCCCCCTGTCAGCCCAAGTTTTCTTGTCTCTTTCCACCGCCAGACAGGATTTTTTTCTTCCTCTCTTTTCTCTGCCTCTCGCTTCAACTCTCCCACTCAAATGGAAAGCCTGCCGGGCGTTCGCGGCCCCCTCCCCTCCCCGCCCGGTTTGTGTGTGTGTGTGTGTGTGTGTGTGTTTTCTCTTCCCTCTTTTCTTCCTTCTTCCTCCTTTCTTATTTCTCTAAAAGGGTTTTGTTTGCTGTGGGAGTTTCGTTTGAAAATCAAGTCACGCCTTTT
>NW_006295053.1:17295-20549 GCF_000327345.1 Myotis davidii | reverse complement strand
ATTCATGGGGCGCCCGGGCGTGCTCCCAAGACCTGCTCTGCCCTCGGCTTCTCGGGCGCAGTGGGCAGAGGACGGGGCTGGGGGAAAAGTTCCCAGAGTAAAAAGTTGGCCGCATGTCTCCTTTCCCCCGAGTAAGTATTGAGCACCTGCTGGATGCCTGGGACTGGGACCGGGGCCGCTGCCAGGGGCTGCGGGGAAACGGGAGGTCTCCGCGGGGGGGCCCCCGGAGTTTCCGCAGGAAACAATGCCCGAGGAGGCTGGCGCTCCAGACCAGGTCAGGGAAGGGAAGGAAAGCCTTCGCCTCCCGCCTCCCTTCCTTCCCCTTCTCTTCCTTCCTCCCGGCTGCATCTCCTTGGCTCCACCCCTTCTCATCAATTCCTCCCACACTTCCCTGCTTTCCCCGGCTTTTCAGTGGAGGGTCCCTTCTCCCAGCGAGGAGCAGATGTTGAGCCCCATTGTCTCTCCCCCCACTCCCCCACCCCCAGTGACTGCAGCCTCCCCGGACCGACCTGCTCCTCGGCACCCCTCCCCCCCGCAGCCAGGAGGCCTGGGCCTTCCGAGACTGGAGCCCCAAGGCCACTGCCCCTCACCCCACCCTGAACCAGCTCCTGGTGATGTGAGCAATGACTGCAGTCACTCAGAACATGATTTGTTTGTGACTGGGAGTGAGAAAACAGTAGCCTGGGACTCCGCTTGGGCAAGGAGGGCACCATCGTCTTAATATCAGCACACTGAGCCCCCCAAGACCTCAGAGCCTTCCACCACTACGCCCCCTTAATAGGATGACACATTTCTATCATTTTCTTTCCTCCAGATTCGTGCACCTAAGTCGTATCCTTCAAACAAAGCCGCTTACTGAGTACCTACTGGGTGCCTGCTCTTGAGATGGGTGCAAAGGTCCGCAGTTAGGCCTTGCAGACCCGCAGGGAAATAAGAAGACAGCAGCAGCCACGGTGCCAGGTGATGCGTGCAAAGATGAATCGAGGAAGCACCTAAGAGAGGACTCCCAACGAGGGTGGTCAGGGAGGGCTTCCCGGAAGAGGCTACATCTCGATGCGTAGGCCTGTGCCAGGCAAATGCATGGGAAGGCACAGCCTGTCCAAAGCCCCCAGGGCAAGAGAGCACATTCTTACAGATTCTTGGAACTGCCACAAGTATGTGCCACCCGGTGGAGTGCACGCGGGGGAGTGGGGAATGAGTGCAGTGTCCGGGCGCACGTGGGGGAGGGGAGAGCATGGAGTGTGACAGGGCGTAGGGGAGGAGGGCAGCGGGTATCGGGGAGATTGTCAGATTT
Source organism: Myotis davidii (assembly GCF_000327345.1). Taxonomy (NCBI): domain Eukaryota; kingdom Metazoa; phylum Chordata; class Mammalia; order Chiroptera; family Vespertilionidae; genus Myotis; species Myotis davidii. The sequence goes on along the minus strand of NW_006295053.1, from coordinate 19,255 downwards.
TAGCCTCTCCCACTTGCTAACTCCATGAACTTGGGTGCATAACAGCTGCAGGAAAGAACTCAGACTCAGTTTCCCCCACTTATAAATTGGGGGTCAGGAGATCAGGGGGGTTGCAGAGATAGCATCTTACGTTTAAGGGCCCAGGCGTACTTGCTGCAAATCTCTGGGCAAGTTGGCTTCTCTGTCTTCCCATCTGTAAAATGGGGGTGGGACCACCCGTCTCACAGGGTTAAAGTGAGGCCTAAATGAGCCCATGCATCATATGGTACATGGTGGCTTTTATTCATTAGTGGGTTTTTTCGGGTTTTGTTTCTCTGCTTGTTTGTTTTGTTAATCCTCACCCGAGGATATTTTTCCATCCATTTTTAGGGAGGGTGGAAGAGACGGAGAGAAACATTGATGTGAGAGAAACACATCGATTGCTTGCCTCCTGTAGGCCAGGGAAGAGCCTACAACTGAGGTCCAAGCCCTTGACGAGACTCGAACTCAGGACCCTTAGGGTCCCCCAGGCCGACACTCTATCCACTGAGCCAAACCGGCTCGGGCTACTCATTCGTTTTACAAATCAGGGAGGTGCCTTAACAACCTACACATGAGATTCTGTTCCGAATGACTCACCGTGCCAGAAACGTGATGCCAGAAAAGCTGTGGGGAAACATTCATTGAAAGATGCCCTGTGTCCCAACAGGCGGCGTCCTGGGCTGGGGACACCTCCGTCTCATCAAGGTTGCCCAGGCGTCATCTCAGGTGCATGACCGGAATGTGGAGACTGAGGCCAGGCCTCATCAGGGGAGGGTAGCCTGCCTGAAGGACGCATAGGAATCGGAGGAGAGTGGGCCCTGGGAGCAGGTACGGGGCTGAGTTTGCTCAGTGGAGGGAGAAGCAGACACAGACGTTCACACTGTGGAGGAGGGAGGGGCAGGAGGGATTATAGATTCCTTTGCACCCTGATTTCAATCTTAGTTCTTTGCTTGGGTTCCTCATTCTCTAAGCAACATGCAGATGAACTTGGCACCAGCAAAGTGCCCCCTGGACCCAGGCGCACCAGTGTTGCAGTTTCTGCATCGTACACGTTTTATGCTTCTATTATTTCTCTAGGGCGCAAGTTCGTTGTGAAATAGTTTGAAAGTCCGCTAAGCAAAACTAAAAAGGGCACCCCCCGTGGAGCCATTATAGTTTGGTACACATCCTTGGACACCTTCTATCCACGTATTTCCGTGGAAATGCACATCATAATGAAACTATACAAAGTAAATATTGTTGCCCGGACGACGTGGCTCAGTGGTGGAGCGTTGACCCATGACCCAGGAGGTCACGGTTCGATTCCCAGTCGGGGCACATGCCCGGGTTGCGGGCTCGGTCCCCCACTGTGGGGCGTGCAGGAGGCAGCCGATCCATGATTCTCTCTCATCATTGATGTTTCTACCTCTCTCTCCCTCTCCCTTCCTCTCTGAAATCAATAAGATAGATATTAGATAAAATTTAATTGATAAACAAATGAGTGGCTATACATGTAAATGTTACTTTTACAAAAATGACATAGCCCTATACCTACTGAATTGCAACCACTTTCGCCCAGTGATATGTCACAGATATCTTTCCCTCTCTGTAAACATCCACGTTATCATTCTTTTTAAAAATATATATATATTATTGATTTTTTTTATAGAGAGGAAAGGAAAGGGATAGAGACTTAGAAACATCGATGAGAGAGAAACATCGACCAGCTGCCTCCTGCACGCCTCCTACTGGGGATGAGCCTGCAACCAAGGTACATGCCCTTGACCGGAATCGCACCCTGGACCCCTCATTCCACAGGCCGATGCTCTATCCACCAAGCCAAACCGGTTAAGGCAGTGGTTCTCAACCTTCTGGTCCTTTCAATACAGTTCCTCATGTTGTGACCCAACCATAAAATTATTTTCGTTGCTGCTTCATAACTGTCATGCTGCTACTGTTA